>NW_020954611.1:6661225-6941558 GCF_900497805.2 Vombatus ursinus
TTTCTTTCTTTCTTTCTTTCTTTCTTTCTTTCTTTCTTTCTTTCTTTTTCTTCCTTCCTTCCTTCCTTCCTTCCTCTCTGTCTGTCTCTGTCTCTCTCTCTCTGTGTCTCTGTCTCTGTCTCTCATTTTCCTCAAACATGAATAAAACTATGTGATGCCCCATAATGACTTTCTATTGCTTTTAGGGTAAAATATAATCTTCTGTTTAGCTTTTAAAGCTTTTCACCCAGTTAAACCCAATTTATGTTAGCATGCTTTTGAGTTTTTCTAGCAGTTCTTGTCAAACAGGGCATTTTTCCTCAAGTAATTTATCTTCTTAGATTTACTGAATACTGAGTTATTGAGTTCAATTATTTTTTATTCTTCTTTATCTATTCTGTTCCTCTGATCTTTCTATTTTTACCAGTGGCAGTTTTCATGATAAGTAATTTATAGTTTAATTTGATGTCTAGAAGTGTATTTTCACTTTATTCCTACTTTTTCATTATTTTCCTGGAGCTATAGATGTTTTGTTCCTTCAAATGAACTTTGTTATTATTTTATCTAACTTTGTGACATTTTCCCTTGATAGTTTGATTAGTATAGTACTAAATCTATAAATTAATTGTATTGTATTAGTGTTGTCCATCTATAAGCATTAAATATCCCTCCAATTACTTGCCATTCTTTATTTTTCAGAGAGTGTTTTATAAGTGTATGTAAGTTTTGAGCAAGCCTTTGTAGATTGACTTTCAGATATCTTATTCATTTTGTAGTTATTTTGAATGACTTAGTTTTTGTTATTGCTTTTTGGATTTTATTGTTTCTATATAGAATATCCTTTTTTATTTTTGTGTTTATTTTTTATATCTTGTTATTTTACTGAAGCTGTTAATTATTTAAATTATTCTCTTTTCTATTTCTCTAGGGTATTCTAAGAAAGCCATTATGCCATCTGAAAATATGGATAGTTTTGTTTCCTTCTTTGCTTATATTTATGCCTTTACTTTCTTTTTCTTGTCATAGTGCTAAAGCTAGTATTAGTGGAACTTCATCAACTTCATTACTTCTGGACTCCTAGTGCTTCTCTATTATAGATAATGCTAACCTTTTATTTTAGATAAATCTTTTTATTATGTTAGAATGTTACCGTACTTTGTAGGGTTTTTAGCATAAATAAGTGTCGTACTTTGCCAAAGGCTTTTTCTACATTAATTCATGTGGTTTTAGGGGGATATAATGTGATTAATTATATATCTTTCTTAATGTTGAATTCCTCGTATTCCTAGCATGAATATGACTTGGTCACCGTGATTTTTTTTTCTGAATATTCTATTGTCTTTCTGCTGGGATTTCATTTAAAACTTTTGAATTGATATTAATGATATTTGTCTAACAGTTCTCTTTGCTCAATCCATCCCTGATTTAGGCATTAAGACTATATTTGTATCACAAAAGGAATTTAGTGGAATGTTTCCTTTTCCAATTTGGGGGAATAATTTGTCTAGGATAGGTATTCATGGTTTCTTAAATTTTTTTGACAGAATTTAAATAATGTTTTATATAATTCACTTGTAAATCTGAATCAGATTTTTTTCTTCTTTAGTAGTTAGCTGTTTCTTTTTTAGTAGTTCTTTTGCAGTTAATTTCTTTATCTGAAACTAGATTAAGATTTTTATTTTATGTTATATTGGTCTGAGTATCATATGTGCATGTGTATCTATTTCTCTGTATTTATATCTACATCACTATAGACACATATGTGATAATCCTCCATTCCTTTTAAGTTCTTGGTTTTGGTGACATAAAATTGTGTTCCAGTAGATTCTGATCATTCTTTATAATTTTCTTTTAAAAAAAAACCACCTTGTTCATGATTTATTTTGGTAACCTTATTTTCCTTCTTTTTGAGTAAAGTAGCTAATATTTAAAAATAAATTGTTTGTCTTTTAAAAAAAAGTTTTTAGTCCAATTAATTCAGTAGTCTTTGTTTCCCGATTATTTTTACTCTAACTTTCAAGACTTTCTCATGTGGCATTACTTATTCTTATGCTAGTTCCTTCCCTCCTTATAAGGTTACCTGGTATCTAATGTGAATGTTTCTTCTACATGTCTATTTGTATATATGTTGTATCCCTCATTTAGAGTGTGAAGACCTTGAAAGTAGAGATTGTGTTCACTTCTTCTTTATATCCCTAAGAACTTGGAGCCATTGCTTTACATGTAAACGAAGTTAGGGATTCTGAGTGGTAGAAGTAAGGAGGGAGAACATTCTAGTCATGGGGGATAACCTATGCAAAGGCAGAGAAGCATGTAATGTGTAGGGAATAAATAGACTAGAACAAAGGGTATGTGAAAGTGAGAAATATGTAATAAGTACAGAAAGCGATATTGCAGAGAGTTTTAAGAGCCAAATAGAAGTTGTTAAATGAACAAGTAAGATGGCATATGTAAAGCACTTTGCAATTTTTAACTTCTATGTAAATGCCCACTATTATTATTATTCGAGAGACAAAGGAGAGTCATTGAAGACCTGTATTATGGGAATATCAATTTGGGATCTGTGGGGGGATGGATTAGAGAGAGAAGAGGCTAGATGCAGGTTGGATACCAGTTTGAAAGTGTTTCAGTAGTCCAGGTGAAAGATAATGAATGTGGAGGCTGTGTGAGTGGAGAGAAAGGGACAGATATGAGAGAGGCTATACTGCATTGATGAAACTTGGCAACTCACTAGGTATGGGGATGGAGTTAGGGTAAAGAGCCTAAGATCACTCCTGCTCTGTGAACCTGTGTGTTTAGGAGAATGAGGAGATTACAAAAATAAAGAGGCTCTAAGGAGGAGTAGGTTCAGGGTGAGAGAGAGAATGAATTCGGTTTTAGACATTGAATCTGAGATGTTTATGTGAAATCCTCATGGAAATGTCTAGCAGTTAGAGATTCAAGACTGGGGTTCAAATGAAAGATGAGGCTGGATGTATAGATTTAAGAGTCATTTGATTAAGAGTAGTCGAATTCATTAGCACTGATATGCTTTCAAAGAAATAGAGAAGATATCTTAGAACAGAGCCTGGAGGAGGAAAAAAAAAAATTCTCTCATAGGGAGAGGGACATGGATTAAGATCCTGTAGAGGAATTTGAAATATAGTCAGACCAGTAGGAGGAGAATCAGGAGAGAATCATGTAATAACCATGCAAATACAAGAGAGTGAAAGCAGGGAATGGTCAGTAGTGTCATATGATGAAGAGAAATGAAGAAGAACAAAGGCCAAGAAAAAGCCAGTAGTTTTACAATGATAGAGACACCATTGGTGACCTTGGAGAGAGCAGTTTCAGTTGAGCAGTGGGAAGAGAAACCAGATTACAAAGGAAATTGAGTGGGAGGTAAAAAAAAATATAGACAAGGAGTGCTGGCTCTTTGGAATTATTGCTTTCCTTTCTTGATGCTTGCTAACCATTACTTTGATAATATGTTGTAGAATTTTGCCAGGAATCAAGGTCAAGATCATTGGCTTATGTTTTGCAAACTTCATTCTTTTCCCTTTTTTTGAAAATTAGTTTATTTGCCCTTTTTGTGTCCATAGCCTTTCAAAGACACTGAAAACATCTCAGTAATCAAATCTGTGAACCATTTCAGTACTTTTGGATGTAGTTCACCTTATTATCTCCTTCTTTATCTTGGATATCAGCTCCTCGATAGCTAGGTTTTTTTTTTCTGTTCTTTCTTATCCAAAGATCACTTTCCTTGGCAAAGAAAATGGAAGGAAAATGAGTTGAGAAACTCTGCCTTTTCTCTGGTATCAGTAACAATCTTCAGATATATCTTAAGCAGAAGTCTTATGTATTCTTTGATCCCATTAGGGATTTTTTCCCCAAAAGAGCAAAACAAAATCCAAACAATCCCCCAACTTTTTATTATCTTAAGTTTTTCTTGCCCATTTAAGCATACTTTTACATTTATCCCCCATTCCTTACTCTTTTATGTATCTTCCAAAACATTTGTGAATTGCTTGTGTCAGCATATTTCCCTTTCCTACTCATCAGAATAATTTCTTTTGTGTTATTCTGTGTCTTCAGAATTTCATTCTTGAAAAATCCTACACCTGATATGTAGTTTTACTGAAATAGAAGATCAAATTGATGCTAGAAATTATTATTGATATGGTAGGAGTTTTTCTTAATTAGCAACCCACCAGCAAGGGGAGACTATCAACCAGCTGCTTACTGAAGTGCTCATGAAAAACACAGTGAAGTCACAATAATGATTTTGAGGAAACCTCATTATTGAATATGTCCCAGCTAAACACATAAGAAATAGCATAAAGGTGGTAGCAAGATTATTTTAATATTTGCTCCTTTTTTATTCCTTTTAAAGGATCAGCCTCTACCTTGTTGGCAATAAGCAGGACTCTTGGATCCCTTGAACATTGTGATGAGATATTGCATTGAAAATTTGAGAATTGAACCTTTTATGGGATCATAATAGGATTAAAATAACTTAGGCTCAACAAAGGAAGGCTAGATAGTATAGTGGATAGAGTGCCAGGCCTGGAGTCAGGAAGATTCCTCTTCCAGAATTCAAATCTGGCCTCAGACGCTTGCTAGCTATTTGACCCTGGGCAAGTCACTTAATCCTATTTTCCTCAGTTCCTTCATCTGTAAAATGAGCCAGAGAAGGACATAGCAAACCATTGCAGTATCTCTGCCAAGAAAATCTCAATGTGATCACAAAGAGTCAGACATGACTGAAAATGAGTAAACAACAGCAGCAGGCTCAGCAAAACAAAACAAAACAAAACAAAACAAAACAAAACAAAAAAACAACCCAGTCAGTTTGTAATTATTAGATCAAAATTTGGCAAAGTACAATCTACTGGGCCATGAGTGACCTCCTTTCCAACTTCGTCATATAGTTCTGGTGTATGAAAAACAAAATGCCTGACTGCTCTGCCATGATGTTTTGAATAACTAATTTGTTTAGAGCTTGTTCAGTTGTTTATCTATCTATGTCTGTTTGTCTATCTTATCTTTCCAGACCTGGTTATTTCACTGGTGTAGAGAGCTGTCAGTATGTAAACTTCCTGTTCTGATAAAGACCAGCAGTTCTTCTGTAGTATGGTTTGAAAAAAAGAGTGACTTATCCACTCTCTTAGATCTAGTTTGCATCAAAAGCAGAACTTGAACCCAAGTCCTTGACATCAAGGCCAGTCAGTCAGTAGATCACACTACCTTTTATTGGCATAGGAGACACAATATTTTCAAGTTCAAAAGTGAAATATAAAGAGACATTGTAGAACAAAAGATGTTTGTAAAACATCCTTGTCATGAGAATTGACAGCAGTAGAAACAAAGGGAGTAGAGAATATGAGGAATTTAGTCCTAACAATAGCTCCAAAATCCCACAATTTTAAAATTCCTGCGGTTTTCTTTTTTTCTTATACTCCCAAGTCTCTTTTTTTTTTCAGAAATTGTTTTTTATATCCTATTGAGTAGTGACTTTTCTCCAGGAAATTCTATCTTAGGATAATCTGGGTTTTTAAGACTTGGACATTTTGCACACCATCGTTTATACAAAAATAGACCCTTAATTGATGGAGAGAATGCTTACACAAATTCCCTTGGACCCATGGAGTCATTATTACCTCTGCTAGGATTATCCTCCCAATGTATAATTATAGTGACAGACATAGACAAATAGTGGTATATTCACTGTCATAGTCCATTTAATGCTGTGGATTCTTATCAAAGCTGCTGACCCTGTCTCTTGCTTCTTTATAGATTTTATTTAAGGCATTGGCAGCCATAGCTCAATCAAAAGCAAGGAAACTTACCTATGTCCTTCCAAACAAACTATTCAGTTTCCAAGGTAAGAGTATGTGCTATAAAGTCAAGGACTAATAATATGTGTAATTTATATTATTGCTTTATGAATCAGATTGAAAGACCCAAAACCCATGCTAATTTCAACTCCCTGTATGCTGTCTCATATCCTTGTTTTAGTTTTGAATTTCTGCTTAAGTTTCTGTTTCTTAGGAATGAGTTTTGACCCCTGGCTTTTGTACCAAGCATAGGGTGGGCATGTTTTACAAGTTCCCCAGCTCCTCTTCCTCTTTAAAAAATTTTCTCTTGCTTATCCATCAGACTAACACAGTCAAATTAATGCTTTACCCCGTTATTCTTACTACTTAATTTGGGTTTTCACAAATGCTTTTCTCCATTAGCCTTGATAGGTAGTGGAAGCTAGAAATAGGGAAGAGAGCTGGTTGATGGCAGTAGAAAACTTAAATGAAAGTTGGTGAGAGTTTGAGTGTTCTTATGTCTTTACCTCATGTCTACTTTTTGTTCTCTGATCATATCATCACCCTGACCCTATAAAGAACCTCACCCAGTCTCGTCCCAAAGGCCAGTAACACCCATGAGATATTCAGCCAGGCTACTAGAATAAGTAGTAAAGTAGATAAGGTGAGGAGTTCAGACACAGACTGGGGAGAAGTAGAAGAGAGTCATTACTTTTTAGCAATTCAGAAATATGGGTTCCACGTAATTAATGACTCTTCCTTTAGCCATAGAGCAAAAAAGGCTACGATTATTCTCTCTCTATAACCAAAGATGCCCGGGTTTGTGAAAATAAGGTACAGGGAAAATAATTTTGACTGAATGATTTGGGGGGGAAAGGAATAATTTTTTTTTAAAAGGATTTCTTAGGATTGACCTGAAGTTCCAGGTGTGACATAGAGTTTTGTTTTTGTTTTTTTTTTTTACCGTTGAAAGAGAAATATAAATCAGAAGGAGACACAAAAACTCACAAATTCCTCCCACACAGACCAGTCTACTAAAAACCTGCTTAGACAGCCCAACTATTGGACATCTCCTATGTGTTTATTAAATCCAGGGCAATTTTGAAGTTTGTAGCCAACTGGCAGGAAGGTTTAATTCTAGAGAATGTGTGCCCAGATAAATTAATGTTCAAGCAAAATGTGATGAATGAGTGTGTGTGTGTGTGTGTGTGTGTGTGTGTGTGTGTGTGTTTGTGTGTGTGGTATAAGAAGTACAGAGGACTCTCAGAATTTCCAGAGCAATGTCCTACAGGAGTTGTAGTCCTTTTTGGGGTTTCCCATACCAGGATGTTTAAAACAGGTGAGGCAGCTAAGATGGTACAGTGGATAGAGTCTGGAGTCAAGAAGACATGATTTGAATCTTGCTAGTATCTGGGCAAGTCAACCTCTCTCAGCCTGAATTTCCTTTTCTGTGAAATGGGGATAATAATAGCACTTACCTCCTGGGTAGTAATGATGAGTTAACATATGTTAGTGCTTTGCAAACCTAAATATAAATACTCTACTACAATGTGTCCATAAAGTCTCTGTGCAGTCTTAAGCTTGAATAGCTTAAGTTTGAAAATGGAATGAAGGTAACTTGGTGGTAAAGGAAAAGAATCAGTCAATTATCTGGAATATTTACAATTTTCAAGGATTAGAGATATTAGAGGAAATACACATCTACTTTACTTGGGGCTGACATGCAGTCCAGGGTTTGTGATCTGAGGGATTCAATACTGAAAGTTCAATGAAAAAGAGCAAGCCCTCTGTGATCAGACAAACACCCAAGAAAAGAATTTGCTATTCAAGAGGAAATTTATAATTAGTGGTTAACATGGACTCTGCTGATGTTTTGCAACACTTAATTGGTGGATGTCCTTTGTGATGAGTATTAAAGGTATGGACTCTGATTAAAACTCTCCCAACAAATACAACACTTAAATAGCTTTTCCCATGTGTTCATTCTTTAGTGACTGCAGATTTCCAAACTCAGAATATAGCTTTTCCTGCATTTGTTTTATATCTGGAGTTTCTCTGGTGTGAATTTGGTTTTCCTCATGTATATTTTCTGATGTTTTTTAGTATGAGAGCTGCCTGCATCCTCTCCCGCATTAATCACATTTAAAGCCTTCTCTATTGTATACACTCTCTGGTGAATGTTGAGAATATTTTTGAATGAATCCTTTGTCACACTGATTGCATTTACGGGGCTTCTCCCCATTTGGGGTCTATAAAATTTTGCTTTATCTTTTGAATTCTCTCCGACATTGATCATATATATAGAGATTTTCTCATGTAGATACTCTGATGAACATTGAAGTTTCCCTTTGAACAAAGACTTTGCCATATTTATCATATTTATGGAGCTTCTCCCCAGTGTGGATCCTCTGATGTGTATAAAAATGTAAGAGCTACTTGCATCTTCTTTTGTATTAATCAGGCTGATAAGGTTTTTCTGGGTGGATTATTTAATGAAAACTGAGGGAAGCTCATAGATCATTTATCACACTGATCATATTTATAGGGTTTCTCTTCTATGTGGATTCTATAATGTCCATAAAAATTTGCTTAATCTTTGAATTTTCTCCCACATTTATATATAGAGTTTCTCTCCATGTAGATCCTCTGGTGAATACTGAGGCTTACTCTCTGAATGAAGTTTTTGCTATATTTGTCACATTTATAAGTTTTGCCTTAGTGGGAACTCTGATGAATATGAACGATTTTTTTTTAATCAGAGAAAAACACATCACACACCTGGAACGTTCCTTGTGCTTTTTCCCTCATGTGTTTGTTCTAGTGGTTAATGCCTTGTGATTTCCAAATCATAGTTTTCATACTGCCAATATATTCATAAGATTTCTAGTTAATATGGCCTTTAGCTTGGTTATTTTGGCAGACTGCCTAACCCTTTTGCTATAGAGAGATGTAAGTCAGGTGGATGTTGACCTAGATTTTCTGAGACTCTTGCCATGGGAGGATTATTCTGGAATATTACTTTTGCCCCCAAGCTTTTTCTAGTTTATAAAACCAGTCTTTGCTTCCTTATAAGAATTGTACTTCATTCAGAAAGGCTTCTTTGCCAGATTATTGAGTGGCCTTCTTTGTTAAGTCTTGCCAGGGTATAAAATCTTTTTTTTTTTTTAAAGGCAATTGGGGTTAAGTGACTTGCCCTGGGTCCCACAGCTAGTAAGTGTCAAGTGTTTTGGTCTGAGGCTGGATTTGAACTCAGGTCCTCCTGACTTCAGGGCTGGTGCTCTATCTACTGTGCCACCTAGCTGCTCCCAGGGTATAAAGTCTTGATGGTCCAGGTTTCTGGAACCAGTCCCTTAAAGATGCATCATGTAGTTTTCCCACACGGAAATGCAAATAGCCATATTTCTTCAGCCTTGTTGATGGAAAAGTTTATGTCTGCCTAGTTCTAGGGAATCTTCCACTCGAACAGACCTGATGTGCTTCTGTTTCCCAGCTACTGAAGTTATTGTCATTCTCCAGAATTGCGGCTAGGACAGTCTCTTCTAAATACACATGCACGTGCACACATGCGTGCACACACACACACACACACACTCCTCAGTCTTTCTTCTTGAAGACTTATTATACAGTTTCTTCTCCAGTCTCCTGAAGTGAGAAAGAATTTACTGTGGGTCTAGGCAAGATTCTTTTCAGAAATTTTAAACTATCCCATTCACTGGCCTAGACAAAAACAACCCACATCATTACCAAGCAGGCAGCTGGGTGGCAAGGTGGATAGAGGGCTGGAAGGAAGGAAGAAGCTGAGAAACAAGGAAGCAAGGAAGAACTGAACCCAAGTCCAGTTTCAGACCCTTAAGAGCTATGTGACCCCGGGTAACTCCTTCTGCTTCAGATTCCCCATCTGTAAAACGGGAGTAACAATAAGCATCTTCTTCTCAGGGTTATTGTGAGGATAAATGATATAATATTTTAAAGTGCTTTACAAACCTTAAAGTACTATATTATTATTATTGTTGTTAATTATGTAGATGTAACCCCAGTTCCAAAGCCCATTAGTATGGGATTCTTTCCTCATTGGTGGAGATTAATGCCCCACCTTGGGATGAGGGCGATCTCCAAGCTTTGGAACTGGGGTTACACGCTTAAGAGTCTCTTGCTTATTCTAAGACCTGAACTGAGAGCTTGCAGCTTGGGGTAGGACTCTGGATTCCTTCCTGGAGGGAAATCACTCCAGAAGGGTAGTGAGAGAGTCCAAGAAAACCAGTAAGTCTGTAGTCCTCAGGACTCCATCACTAAAGCCACCCATAAAAAGGAAGCCACCTGGCTGGAAGAATTTTGGAATGCCGAGCCTGGGGAATAGCAAAATTTTCTGCTCAGACCCAGAAAAAAGAGACAAAGTGCTAATTATATATATATTTTTAAAAATATATCACTTGGGAGGCAAGCTGGATTAATGTTTAGAGGGCAGGACCTAAAGTGAGGAAGATCTAAATCCTGCCTTTGACACACATAAGCAGTGTGACTGTGGGTTAAGCTTCTTAACGCCAGGTAGTTTTCTAAGTCTGTGAGTTACCAGATGAGTTGTTGGAGTTGTATAGGTAAAAAAAATCTATGCATCAGGAAGTTCCTGTGCTGATGAAATAATAGGTCCAGATAAGGGATAACAGGTGTAGTGACCGAACCTATGATTTTATTGGTACAAGGAACTTTCAGGTAAGGAAACTCCCTCCACCAGTATACCTCCATAGCTTATCAGTAAATATCTACATAAAACAAGACAAAAATTAATGAATTAGATGAAAGTGTAGTTATTGAATGTGCAGATGATACAAATCTGGCAAGGTAACTAATGAGCTGGATAATAATATCAAGATCCAAAATGATATGCTAATATATCAGACTGAATTTATTAAGATAGAATTTAATAAAGATAAAGGTAAAATCTTTTAATTGAGGTGAAAAATCATCTTTTAAATTCAAGATGACAGAGGTACCAGACATGGTAGTCTCAAAAAGACCTGAGGGTTTTTAGTGGGCAGCAAGTCCACTATAAATGAGTAGCATGATATAGCAGCCAAAAAGTTAATGAGATTTAAAAAAATAAACATTTTATTGGAAACAATATTAAATATTAATTCAAACAGGTCAAGTTACTTAATTTAAATGAATTAATTTCAATACACAGAGCACAATAACAGTCTTTCAGTCACTCTCTCAGGTCCCCATCAGGATTCTTTATTTATTCTTAGTGACTTATACTCATGTGATCCCTATGTATGCTCCATTCTTCTTCTGAAATTTTTTTTGCTTTTAATTGTCTCAAGAAGCTCTTTCCAGATTTCTTTGCATTCCTCACATTCGTCGATGTTAATTGCATTGCAGCATTCAATTACATTACAATTTCACGCTTGACTTAGCCATTTCCCTTGTGCTTGGACGTTCAGGTTGTCTCCAGTTCTTTGGAATTATGTGTCATGATACTGTGAAAAGCTTTGAACAGATCATACATTTGGGTTTTTTTTTTAAAAAAAAAAAACAGTTTCAGGGCATATTGGGAACAACAGAATTATTGGTGAAAGAGGTTGATCATCTTTGTAACATGTATTTAACAGCAGTTGTTTTGAAAAAAATCTGGAATTTTAGTGGACAATGAGTCAGCAGTACAATGTTGCAAGCCAAAAAATATTTAAAAAATCTTGGGTTACATTAAAAAGGAATAGAGATCCTTGTAGGAATAGAGAAATGATAGTCCCACTGTACTTTACTTTTGTCAGAAAGGATTATTGTGTTCAGTTCTGGGCATCACTGTTTTAGAAGAGGATTGATAAGTTGTAAAGTCTCCAGAGGAGGGCAATCAGGCTGGTGAAGGGTTTTGAGTTTATGCCATATGAGGATAGGTTGAAAGAACTGGAAATGTTTAGTCTAGATAAGAGAACTCAGGGAGACATGATAGATATCTTCAAATATTTGGAAGGCTGTTTGAAGGAGAGATTAAATTTGTTCTGTTTGGCCCCAGAGTACCAAACCAAGAACAATGTGTGGAAGTTGCAAAGAAAACACTTTAGGATTGATATGAAGAAAAACTTCCTAACAATTCAGAACTATCCAGAAATAGGTGGGGCTGCCTCCCCTTACTTGGAGAAAGGCAAGCCAGAGGCTGGATGATTATTTATTGAGTATGCTGTGCTGGGAAATCCTTTAATTTATGGGTTAGACTAGACAGTTGCTGAGGTCCCTTCTAATACTTGAGTTCTATGACTTTGTGAGCATACCTGTTTCTCTACAACTATGCCATGAAATTTGCATTTTTGTCAAATTTGTGGGTATGATGTGGTATCTCAGAGTTGTTTTAATTTATATCCCTTTGATCATTGGTGAGGTTGAGCATTTTGCCAAGTAATTATTAATAATTTGTGTTCCCTTTTTTGAAAATTATTCATATTTTTTGATTATTTAATTCCTATTGACTAAGAGTCACCATTGGGATTTTTGAACATTTCCTTACACAATTTTATATCAAGTTTTTATCTGTCATATTTATTATAAATATTACTCCCAACCTACTACATTTCTGTTTATTTTAATTATATTTTTTATATAAAATTTAATGCAGATAAATACATTTCTATTATCTTCAATAATTCGTTTCATTTTCCGAATTAAAAAAAAAAACTTCTCCAAAATGTAGCAAATACTCTTCCATTTTAAAACTGTTTAACTTGAAAAGGCTACAAGCCAAGACTAAAGCGGAGGGAGAGTTGGTGGATGACTTTTTGTTCACTCAGTGCAGCCACTGAGGCTGAGATACAACAAAGTATGGAACAATTCTCTGCCACTTGTACTAATTTTGGCCTGACAATTAACAAGAAGAAAACACAGATTCTTCACCAGCCAGCACTGCACCATCCATATGTGGAACCGTTGGTTACAGCAAATGGAGAAATATTGAATGCTGTGGATAAGTTCATTTACCTTGGCAGTATAGTTTCCAGGGATGTATACATGGATGATGAGGTTGATGCATGCATTGCCAGAACCAACTCAGCCTTTGGAAGGCTCTGGAAGAAAGTGTGGGAGAGAAGACGTATTACGCTGCCTACCAAATTTAAGGTCTACAAAGCCATTGTGTTGACTTTATTGTTGTATACCTGTGAAACCTGGACAGTTTATGAGGGCCGTGCCAAAAAATTGAACTGCTTCCGTTTAAATTGTCTTAACAAGATTCTAAAGATCGCCTGGCAAGATAAGGTACGAGACACTGAGGTCTTTTCTCAAGCTGAACTGTCAAGCATTCAAACTACTGCAGAGAGCACAACTCTGATGGACCAAATGCCAAATATACGTTTGCCTAAAAGAGTGTTTTATTGAGAACTCACACAAGGTAGCCACTTACATGGCGGTCAGAAGAAGCAATCCAAGGACATTCAAGTTTTCTTTGAAGAACTTCATTATTAGTTGTGAAACATGTGAGACATTGGGACAGGACTGCCAAGTATGGCCTGCCTTCATCAAAGAAGGCCTTATGCTCTTTGAACAAAGCAGAATAAGAGTAGCTCAAAAGAAACATGAGATGTGCAAATTTAGAGACCTCTCCATCTCAAATATTCATATAGACTATTTGTGCCTCAGTTATGGTAGAACTTTCTGAGCTCACATCAGTCTGATTAGCCACAGCTGGACATGCTGTACATTGACCCCAGCAAAGTGATGTCTTTTTGGTCCTCCTCGAGCATAAAGGAAAAACAACAATAACAACAATTTTAAAATAAATTTCTCTTCAGATCACAAATCCATCTAGAATTCACTGAGGGATAAGGTATAAGATGTAGGTACAAATCCCACAAATATGTTGGGACACACATATAAGGTACATATATGGCCAGTACACACTTGTAGATTGGTAACAAAGTCCACTACTGTAGGGCCATCTCATCATATGCTCTTCCTTCTGGGCCTGCTCCTCACTGATCTTACATAGCATGACGTCTTTGTAGTCTCTGATGGGTAATATTCTCTGCTGATCTCACAAACCTGTTATTCAATGTTCATCTTATTCTGCAAGGGTTGCTGCTGTTTGCTGCCAGTTTTGACACTGACCACAAGGTTGTGGGATGTCTCTCTGCTTCCAGATCCTGTTTTCAGTTAGAGTCTTTAAAATGCTGCCTTTCTCTTTTGGGAGGAGTGGACCCTGCCATTGACTCTTTTGGCTTAAAGCCCAGAGACTTTTCTGCTGCTTTTTTCTAGAAGGCAGGTGCTTTAACATACTCACTTGTAGGACTGCGGGACCTAATAATTCTCTGTAGACTATCAAATTGCCCAATATTTCAACTACTTGGTATAAAATGATTTTCCATTGACCTTGCTTGTTCACCTGCACACCAGAGTTTCTTATCAAAACTATTATTGTGTTGAAAATCTTTTAAATGATCTTGGGCACCCTTTTTCCCCCTACCAGAGCTTTCCTGAACCAAGGCCATAACTGGATGGTAGTCTTCATCTTGCTGATTTCTCAACTGAAAAACATACAGTTTGTAAAAACTCACTCTATTTCTCTACTTTCTGATAATCCAACGCGTAAGTCTCTAGGTAGCATGAGCTGATAGCACTTTCCATGGAAGACATTGGGCATAAGTGTCATACTTTGAGAGACTGACACCATTTAGAGAAAATAAAATCAGGTTCTTACAAGCTCATGTCTCCTTTCTTTTGAGGAGTCCAAAGTCAGCATGTAGAGAAACATGCCTTGGGTAGTACAAGCTGCTTCCTAGTAGTATGTGAGGGATTAATTACGGTCTCATACAGTACTCCATTGTACTATATCACTCTAGTTTCCGTCATTGTCTCAATAGGTGACATCTGTAAAATGAAGTTAATATCTCCAAGGTTTACTTCCTCACTTCATTGCTTGTAGCTGTTCTCCTAATGAGCCCTTCATCTGTTCTCAGAATTCTCACAAGTCTTTTTGCTCTCAATTACAATTGAGGCAAAAGAACTGATTCTATGAAAGAAAGCTCACGTATACTGTTGACAACACATTCTTTGATGGAAACTGTCAGTTGCCTAACTCCTTCGGTAAAATCCTTTTTTGACTGACTGATATGTTCTAGCCTATGAAAGGGCTAGAACTCTATACACTGAGTGACAAGACCTTTCGATACTTGGGTTACATCAGAATGTTCCTGATGTTCACTAAGGAAATATCTGGCAACAGTAGGAAGGTGAACACCTTGGCTATGATATGTCCAAATGTGGCAGACATTTCTGGCATGACAGTGTTGACTGGGGCCTAAATAAGACAGTGATGGTGGTGCTAGAAATGACTAGCTAGGATAAAAAGAACAATTGAGAAGCTTTTTTGTGTAGACAATATAAATATAGTTTGAATCAGAAGGAAAAAGTAATTTGGGAAAAAATTTCACAGGAAATTTCTCTGATAGAGATCTAATTGTCAAGACATAAATAATTGTGTAACTCTAAGGATAAAAGACTTTCCTCAATAATTGTGTTCAAAGGATATGAAAAGACAGTTTTCAAATGAAGCAAAAATGCAGGCTATCAACAACCATATGAAAAGATGTTTCAAGTGACTAATAATAAGAAATATACATGAAAACAATTCTGAGGTTCTATTTCAAACTTATCAGATTGGCAAAGATGATAAAAGAGGAAAATAGCAATCATTAGAGAAGATGTGAGAGGACAGAAACACTTTATATCTTTTAAAACCAAAGATACTAGTATTAGGCATGTATAGTAAGGACACGAAATCAAGGACAGAGGGAAAGGATCCAAATGTAGCAGACTATTTCTAGCAGAACTTTTTTTGTAACAAATAAGTACAAATAAAATATATCCATAAATCATAGAATTGCTGAACATATTATGACATATGATTATAGTAGAATTTTATAGTACAATAAGGGATAAGGAAAGCTTTGTATTAACTGATGGAGAGTGAATTTAGCAGAACTTGGAGGAAAAAAGTATAAAATGAGCACAATAACATAAGTAGAAATATTTTTTAAAGACATTGGAACTATGGCAAGTACTGTAATCAGGTACTAATCAAGACTACAAAATATTGAGGATAAATTGGATCTTCTACCCCTTGGCAGAGACGTAGAGAATTGGACATGTATAATTTGTGTGTGTGTGTGTGTGTGTGTGTGTGTGTGTGTGTGTGTGAGAGAGAGAGAGAGAGTGAGAGAGATATGCTTCTCATTTGTTTTCTGGCTTGACTTATTCGCTCCAGCCTGCTCTCATACTACCAGGTCTAGGTTTCCAGAGAAGGACCACCTCCATGTGGTTACACTCAAATTCTTTAGTGGTCCTAGGATTAATCCTACTGTGGGAGAATATAGAATTCTTGAGCCCCCGCTAGTATACTTTCATTTACACAAATCCACCCACTTATAATGATAACACATTAAATTTTAAACATAATCATTTATGTCATAGTAAGGTAAAAGCAATAATAATCACATCATAGATTCTCATATAGGGAAAATGTGGGAATAACATGCCACAGTCCACATGTATGACTCAGTCACACTTTCTACTAATGTATTCAGTATATGTGGAGTAGAGTAGGCACATAGGGAAACCTGGCAGGAAAACACACAAGTGTGGAAAAACTCATATGCTTGGGGTAACTCACAACTGTGAAACTATAAACCTTAGTGTTTTCTTTGTCTCAGTAACTGTTCAAAAAGTTCCTTGATGAATATATTTCTGTTTTGAAGAGATGCTTCCATTGCTAAGCTCAGATGATCCATGCTGTACTTGACTAACACTTTACTGGATGTAACATCTTACCTAAACTGTTTGTACTGGGTGACTTCTCTGATTCTCTTCTTCCAAGATGTTCCTCTACTCAGTTGGATTTACTCCTCAATAGTAACTTCAGTACCCATCATAGGTTTAGCTGACTCCTTCACTTTTATTAGCGAGAAGGAAGGAGGGAGGGAAGGGGGGAAAGCAGTCTCAACATTACAATTCTGAAATCTGTCCTTTTACCTCTTTATTCCCACCCCCCACACCCCACCCCTCTGCTCCCCTCTCATCTTCTCTACTATCTTTCCATTACTTTCACTTCTCTTTTCTTTCTGGGTTCACACTCTGGGTCCTCAGAACAACTCCATCTTGGTTTATGGTTAGTAATGAAATTCTCATCATCTATAATCTGTGATCAGGTAAATTATATTTGTTCCACAATCATAGAAAAGTTCTGGCATCTATATTTTGCAAGTTATTTACCTAAATATATTAAATTATTAATATGAAATAAACAATTATTAATATAAAACAAATATACACATACAAAATAAATATAAACTATTAATATTAAATTATTAAAGTATTCATATGTAAGTCACTTGATCTAATGTCCTGTGGCTTATCACATTCAAATGAGTAACTGATATCTTAGAACTCTGAGTCAGACTTAATCTCAGTAAAATCTTCTTTTAGGAATGCTGAGATACAGACCTAGAAGTGGTATTGCTGAGTCAAAGGGTATGCACAATTTTATAGCCCTTTGGGCATAGTTCCAAATTGCTCTCCAGAATGGTCGGATCATTTCACAACCCCACCAATAATGCATTAGTGTCCCAATTCTCTCACATCTTCTCCAACATTTATCATTGTCCGGTTTTATCATGTTAGCCAATCTGATAGGTGTGATGTGGTTCCCCAGAGTCATTTTGATTTGCATTTCTCTAATCAATAGTGATTTTGTGTATTTTTTTATATGACTATAGATAGCTTTAGTTTCTTCCTCTGAAAACTGCCTGTTCATATCCTTTGACCATTTATCAATTGGGAATGACTTGTATACTTATAAATTTGACTCAGTTCTCTAATATTTTAGAAATGAGACCCTTATCAGAGACACTAGTTGTAAAAATTCTTTCCCAATTTATTGCTTCCCTCCTAATCTTGGTTGCATTGGCTTTGTTTGTGCAAAAACTTTTCAATTTAATGTAATCAAAATTATCCATTTTGCATTTCATAATGTTCTCTGTCTCTTGTTGGGTCATAAATTTTTCCCTACTCCATAGATCTGAGAGATCTATGGGAAAAGGACTCACATGTACAAAAATATTTATAGCAGCTCTTTTTGTGGTAGCAAAGAATTGGAAATTGAGGGGATGCCCATCAGTTGGGGAATGGCTGAACAAGTTGTGGTATATGAATGTAATGGAATACTATTGTGCTATAAGAAATGATGAGCAGGCAGACTTCAAAAAAACCTGGAAAGACTTACATGAACTGATGCAGAATGAAATGAGTAGAACCAGGAGAACATCAGTAACAGCCACATTGTGCAATGACTGACTTTGATAGACTTGGCTCTTCACAGCAATGCATGAATCTAAGACAACTCCAAAAGAGTCACGATGGAAATTGCTATCCACATCCAGAGAAAGAACTATGGAATCTGAATGCAGATGGAAACATACTATTTGCTCTCCTTTTCCTTTGTTGTTTTGTTTTATTGCTTCATTCTCATGGTTCCTCCCATTAGTTCTAATTGTTCTTTACATCATGACTAATGGGAAAATATGCTTAATATGAAGTAGAGCCTATATCAGATTGCACGCTACTGTCATGGGGCGTGGAGGAGAGGAGTGAGAGGAGAAAATTTAAAACTCAAAATCTTATGGAAATGAATGTTGAAAACTAAAAATAAATTAAGTAATTATCAAAAAAGGAATGCTGAGAAGACCTATGCCCTAATCAAGTGAATTGTCAAGGCAGAAATAACTCATAACTTATACCTTAGACAGGTGAACTCACTCTCTTAAAGGGTCATTCCCTTACATATGCATTCTTAGACGTGTCCAGTATGCTGTTTTGTTTTGTTTTGCCTGACAATACATATATGTTATAAGAGAATGTTTCTACTTAGCAGGTTTTCAAGGGAGGGAGGAAAGATGGATTAGTGGGTAGTATTTAACATATTTAATGTTAAACATAAAAAAGAATGTTTTGATATTTTATTCACTGAAATTAATTTAACCTTAAATAGTAAACAAGTTCAGATGACTGTTTTGATATTCAATATTAAGGTTTTTTTCAATATTAAGCTTTAAATAACATCTTAGAAAACAAGAACAAAAAAGTATAAGGCACTATATAGATGAATGTTTTATTAATGGCCAGTTATTCATTTTGCAGTTCAGTTAAACAGGAAGGGGTAGGGGAAGGACTAAGCAATCATAGATTTAGCCTTGGAAGGAAACTTAAGACCCAAACCCCTGATTTCATAGATAAGAAAACTGAAACCAAGGAGGTTAATTGATTTGCCCAAGGCAGTATAGGTAGCAACTGATAGAAGTAGGGTATAGATGCTGATCCTCTATTTCTGCTGTACCATGATGTAGTAAGATCCTGATATGGTTTTACTCTTTAACTATTCAAGTGACAGGATCCTGGAGCACCTTTTCATTCTCTAATTTCACCTCAGATAGCATTTTGTTTTTAATCTCTCCTGTCATGCATTTACCATACCTTATTTTGTTTTATTATTATCTCAGTTTCTGTTACATCCCCTTACTTGATTGCAAGTGCTATGAAAATAGACTTCCTGTCTCGTATAAAACTTGTGTCTTTCCAAGTACCTACCATGGTACTCTGTACACAGTGTGCACTTAATAACTTTGTTAAATTGAATCCAAATGAATTGATTTCTAGGTTCTCTGACTTTGGTCCTGACAGAAATAAGTGATAAAGAACTTTAGACAAATAGGGAGTTCATATGGCTGATAATGTCACACAGACGGATTCTGTGGCAGACTGGGTTTGAATAAGCAGCAGCAAGCTTTGATTTATTCTTGAGATTATGTTATTTGGATAAAAATACAACAGAACATTATGATTCCACATGCTCCTGATGTCATAAATAAATGTCAGAGGGTGATTGAGGGCTCAGAAACAGCAGGTTTAATCAAAACCTTCATTTTCCAACTATTTGTGGTAAGGAATGTTTATCACAGAGAAAATCTAATTTATGGAGCAAGAATGTTACAAGGGTCTTGAAGTGGCTGAGATGTTCTCTGTGGAGCTTGCTCCATCTTCCTTCATACTCCAGAACATGCCCTGATGGTAGCATGTTTTGAGTTTTGGTTTTTCCTCCCCCTTTCTCAGAAGATGATTTTCTTGGAACGATGTTTGGAAGTGCTGCTCGTGGTGAAGGTGGGAAGCGTTCCTGAGCCTGAAAAGGAGTTGACTAAGGGGAAATTAGTGCACTAAAAAATTGCTAAAATTGTTGATCCAGTCTTCAGTCAATCAGCATTTATTAAGTGCTTACTACATGCCAGGCACTGTGCTAAGTGCTGAGGATACACAGAAGCTAAAGATAGTTCATGCCCTCGAGAAGCTTACAATCCAAGGGGAGACAACAGGCAAACAAGTAGATACAAAGCAAGTCATATACAGAATAAATAGGAAATAATTAACAGAGGGAAGGCACTATTGGTCTTTTCTGACTTTAAATTCTTTTTCCTTCCTTGTAGTTTGCCCTGCTGGCTTCTAAGAATGCCTTCAACTTATGAATCAAATGAGATAATATTTATAAAGTGCTTAGCAGAGTGCCTAGCACATGGTAGACACTTAATAAATACTCCCTTTCCCTCCCTCTTCATGGACTCTGTGCACATCAGGATCTTATCGTTTCTTAGTAGCTATAAGGACTTGAACCCACAACTCTTTGGTTGGTCTTTTGCTTGGCACTTTCTGCTGTTCCTGCCTATGCCACCGTGGTTATAGTGTTTGCTGTCAGCCTTTGCAGCCCCAGTTCATCCTTTGTAATCCTGTTGGGACAGGAGAGGATACCAGATAGGACTTTCACCATGTAGGACAGTTAGAGTTATGAGGAACTCGAGTAATTCCTGGGTGCCAAACTCTATTATCATTTGGCCACTAGCATTGTCCTCCTCAAAGTACCATGCAGAAACTTGCCCTTGACACTTTCTTGAACCCCTAGAGTGGCCTGGCACCATTAGATCATGCCTAGCTTCAAGGGAAGCCATCCTACTCAGAAACATCTCCCTGTAATATTGATAACAGATCACAGTTTTTTCCTTTATGCCATACCATTTACAATGCTCTTTATTCACTACGATTATGAGAGGGAGTTAGTGCAAGCATCATTGGTCCCTCTGGCACAAATGGGGAAACTGAGATGTGGAGAGGAGTGGCTTTCCTAGTTCCACACAGCTAGAAAGCGAAGGTGTCGAACTTGAGCCCGGCTTTCCTGATTCCACTGCTCTCTACGGTAAACCATGTTGCTGTAAGGAGTCTCTTTTTTCTTTCTCAGGACAATTTTGCCATACCTTGGATGTGATTCACTGGAGAGATTGTTAAAAAAAAATAGTAGGATTCAGTGTCTCTATTATTACAAAAAAGTAGCATTAAAGTAAATCAGTGTGTATGTTTGTGTCCATGTGTGCATGTAAGTGTGCAGGCATACCAGTGCATTCAGGCATTTGTATTAGTGAGGGAAAAAGACTAGTCACAAAAGTAAAATTATTGTACCAAGTACCACCAGATTAAGCCCATAAAAATAGTTAATGTGACAAGATATTTCACAAATGGGATTTTAGATGTGGTTGCTGAATTTCTTTAACACAGTAGAAGATATCCATTAATTTTTATTGCATTTTGAGTTAAGGTGGAGCTAATAGCTTGCTAATAGTCTTAGGATGATGGAAAAGGGGAGAGGAGGAATCAGGGGAGGAGACATTGCATGTAAAGTAAGCAGTGGATTTTTATTTGCTAGTTTTCTGAAAGTTTTCTCAAAAACGATCTAATAAGCAAGTGTCTGGGTATATGCCTATAATTCCTGCTCCTAGGAAGACTGAGGCTGGTGAATCACTTGAGCTCAGTAATTCTGAACTGTGATAGGGATGAGACCTGTAAAGTGTCTGCACTAAGTTTAGCAGCAATATGATGATCCCCACGCTGTTTAAAAAGTGGAAAACTGGCCCAGGTTGGATTCAGAGCAGCTAAAAGTTTCTATGCCAGTGAAGAGGGGAATTGGAAAGTGAGTGATTGAAGAATTGTGGTAAGATGGCAGAATATGACAGGAAATTACCTGGCTCTCCCAAAACTCTCCCCCCCCAAAATAACTTAAAATAACACCTCAAAGTGAATTTTAGAGTGGCAGAAATAATTAAAAGTTGATGTAAAGCCGTCCAGCCTAAGACAACTTGGAAAGAAGTTAGGAAAGATTTGACTTAACCATAGTGGGCTGGCCAAAGAGGAGTATAGATACCTCAGTCAACAAACAACCAGCCTTGGGGGTAGCTGTGTGGTAGCAGCCTCAGCTTGGGGAAATTTTGCCCCAGCGATGGGAGGCTGATCAGGAGATAGGAGGGGGTGACCTGCTGGTGCTAGAAGTGAGGCCAAGGTGCACTGGTTGAGCATGGTTCCAGGCTATGGCTGCGAGTGAGGTGAGTGCAATTACAGAGGGTAGGGGCCTGGATGCTTGTGGTAACTCACAGGATAGTGGAGTCTTTGTTTTCAGTTCCAGGGCAGAGAGGCAGTTATAGAGGGACCTCTAGAGTATTTGTGGTGGCAGCAGTGTTAGGGCTCTGGTCATGGCTCAGGGGCAAAGAGGAGTACTTGAGGTCACTCATAGATCAAAGTTAGTTGGAGGAGCAGTGACCATTCCTGGCCTTGGATCACAGTACATTGGAAGAACCAAAAAGTCAAAGACCCTCTAGATAGAGCTCTGAAAAAACCTGAAGCCTGAGATATTATCCCTTACACCGCAGGAGCAGAGCCTGACCCTGATATAAAGTTAACAGCCAATAAATAGGCTATTAAAATGAGTTAATAACAGAGAAAGAACCTAACCATAGATAGTTACTATACTGATAGAGAAGATCAGGGTTCAAATTCAGAACAAGACAATGAAATCAAAACAGCTATTTGTGAAGGTTCAAAGAAAAATGTAAAATGGTCACAAGCCTAAAAAAAATTCTTAGAAGAGCTTTAAAAGGACTTTAAAAATCAAATAAGAGAGGTAGAAGAAAAATTAGGAAAAGAAATGAGTAATGCAAAAAAAATCGTGAAAATTATTAAAAGAAAGTCATTCAATTAAAAAAAGAGATCCAAAAACTTACTGAAGAAAATAATTCCTTAAAAATTAGAGTTGGGTAAGGGGAAGCTAATGGCTCCATAAGACATCAAGAAATAATAAAATGAAATCAAAAGAATGAGAAAATAGAAGAGAATGTGAAATATTAGAAAAACAACTGACCTAGAAAACAGATCAAAGAGAGATAATATAAGAATTGTTGGACTACCTGAAAGTTATGATCATAAAAAGAGTCTAGACACTATACTTCAAGAAATTATTATGGAAAATTGCGCTGAAGTCTTAAAACTACAGGGTAAAATACAAATTAAAAAAAAAAACAACTGATCAATGTGTGAAAGAGACCCCAAAATGAGATTTCACTGGAACATTATAGCTAAGTTTCAAAGCTGTCAGGTCAAGGAGAAAGTATTACTAGCAACTAGAAAGAAACAATTTATATATTGTGGAAGCTACAGTCAGGATAACATAAGCTTTAACAGCTTCTACATTAAAAGACAGGAGGATGTGGAATATGATATTCCAAAGAGCAAAGGATTTGGGTTTGCAAACAAGAATAACCTCCCCAGCAATGCTGAGTGTAATCCTACAAGGGAAAAATGGATATTTAATAAATTAAAGAACTTTTGGGCACTCTTGAGGAAAAAACTAGAACTGAATAGAACATTTTACATATAAGTACAAGAATCAGGAGAAACATAAGGTAAATATGAAAGATTAATCATAAAGCTTAAGAAGTTAAATTGTAAACTTCTTACATGGGAAAATGGCATTTATAATTTGAGAATGTTGTAATTACTAGGGTAGTTAGAATATACATAAATAGAGAGCTTGGAGTTGAGTTGATTATGATGGGTTGATCCTACAAGTAAAATTGGTTGGCAAAACAGAGAAAATTATCCCATACAAAAGAAGTGTGAATGGAAGAACTGTTCGAGTGGAGGGCTGATAGAGTGGGAACCTTATTCTAATGGGAACTGGGTGAAAAATGGAATAACATATACATCTAATTGGGTATAAAAGTCTTTTTAACTTATAGAGAAGTAAGAGGGCAAGGGGATAGTATTAGAGAGAGACTCTTAGAAGGGTGTAGATTAGGGAGCAGTGGTCAGAAATAAATAAGATTTCTGAGGAGGGATAGGGCAAAAAGAGAGAGAAGGATAAACAGTGGGGAAAAATAGGATGGAAGGATATGCAAAACTAGTAGTGATAATTTTGAATATGAATAGGATGAACTCACCCATAAAAATGGAAATGGATAGCAGAATGGACCAGAAATTATCAGAGGTTATTTTGCCCAAGTATATGCCAATATATTTAACAAGTGAAATGGAAGAATACTTGCAAAAATATAAACTTCCCAGATTAACCAAAGAGGAAATAGAATATCTAAATAAGCCTATTTTAGAAAAAGAACTTGAACAGGTCATAAATGAGCTTCCTAAGAAAAAAAGTATTAGGACCAGATGGATTTACAAGTGAATTCTACCAAACATTTAAAGATCAACTAATTCCAATATTAAATAATAGACAAAGAAGGAGTCCTACCAAACTCCTTTTGTGAAACAAATACGCTGCTGATACCTAAACCAGGAAGATCAAAAACAGAGAAAGATAATTATAGGCCAATTTCACTAATTAATATTGATGTAAAATTCCAAATAAAATACTGGCTATGAGACTTCAACAACATGTTACAAAGATTATACATTGTGACCAAGTGAGATTTATATCAGAAATGCAGGGCTGGCTTAATATTAGGAAAACTATCAGCATATTTGACCATATCAATAAAAAAACCAACAAAATAATATAATCATCTCAATAGATGCAGAAAAAGCTTTGGACAGAAGACAACACTGATTCCTATCAAAAATACTTGAAAGCATACATATAAATGTTTTTCTCCTTAAAATGATAAGAAGCATCTACCTAAAAAAATCAGCAAGCATTATGCTGATAAGCTAGAGACTTCCCAATATGATCAGGAGTGAAATAAGGATGCCCATTGTCACCAATATTATTTAATATTGTATTAGAAATGCTAGCAATCACAGTAAGAGAAGAAAAAGAAATCGAAAGAATCAGAATGGGCAATGAGGAAGTAGAACTCTCTCCTTTTGCAAATAATATGATGGTACACTTGGAAAATCCTAGAAATTCAACTAAAAATCTAGATAAAACAATAATTTTAGCAAAGTAGCAGGATATAAAGTAAACTCACATGCAAGAAGAGATAATAATAGATATTTCATTTAAAATAACCATGGATAATATAGGAATATGCCTGACAAGATAAACCCAGGAACTATATGAACGTAATTATAAAACAATTTTTATACAAATAAAATTAGATTTAAATAATTAGAGAATATTAATTGTTCATGGGTGGGCGGAGCCAATATAATAAAAATGACAGTTCTACCTAAACTAATCTACTTATTCAGTGCCATCCCAATTAAACTACCAAAAAAATTTTTTTATTGAGCTAGAAAAAATAATAACAAAATCCATTTGGAAGAGCAAAAGGTCAAGAATAGCAAAAGAATTATTAAAAAATATTAAGGAAGGAGGTTAGCAGTACCAGATCTTAAACTGAATCATAAGGTGGTAATTATCAAAACAATCTGGTACTGGCTAATGTCTTCTTGCCTACATTGGTTTTGATCTCATTTAGGGGCTCTGCGGAGGCTTGTTAAGTTGTGTGATGAAAGATTTAAGCTCTGCCTCAAATGTGGCTTTCCAGAATGTTTCTAAGGGTTTCAGCTGTCCTCTGTTTCCTTCCTACCTAATCAATTTCTCAATAAGAAAAAAACCCTGGGAATCTGGGCTGCTCATTGACTTTCCCACCAAGGATAATTTCTGTTCTGTTGCATGTGCACTGGGTACTCACTTTTCAGTGTCTTTTTTGTAGGAATGAGGAATGTTAGGAAAAGGAGGATTGGATGACACCATTTCATTCTTGCTAAGTTGGCAGTTATTCTTCGTTTGCAGGCAGGGATCATTTCTTACCTGTCTTTGAATCCCTAGCACTGTCCGTTGAGTTTAATAGGTGCTTTAACCCTCTTGGGGGGGTGGTAGTGGTGGTGGTTATAGACCTGAAATTTCAATGGTGTAGGGAACTACCAGTGTGGAAATCCTCTCCACCAAGGAGATAAGCAACCTGTCTGTAGTTTAGTCTTAGAGAGTTGATTGGGCCATTGAAAGGTTAAGTGACCTGTTCGTGGCCACACAGCTAATATGTCTCAGAGGTAGTATTTCAATGTAGTTTCTCTTGACTTCAAAGTCAGCCTTCTATCCATTATGACATATTACCTTAAAAATGTGATTGATGAATGAATTTAGTATTCATCATGAAATGCTGTGGAGGCCCAACAAATGGCAGGTAGGCTCAGTACAGTGTAATTGAAATGTTGATTAGTGTGTATAGGAAGGATCTCTGAGTCCTTCATTATGCTCTATCTCTGTGGTTGTGCTTTGCTTTAACCTTGTTTTGTGTAGCAGATATTCCAGAATAATAGCCAGGTGGAGTTCTGACTTGACTATCCCCAACTTCTAGGAAGTTCTAGGGACCCATGTGACCCTCATCTTCTGTAGCAGAAGTAGAGTTTGTCTTGGATGGGGCTGAACTCTGACACAGGTAAGGCCAAGAAATTAGGGAAGGGTTCAGAGGTATCAAGGTCTTACTGTTTCTGACCTTGTGACGTGGGCAATAATCTTCTGCCCTTTGATGTCCAAGACCTCAGCTAGCTTGCATCACAGTCCAATACGTAAGACTTGGAATACAAGTGTAACCCTGTCCCAGAACACATGTAAATACATTAGCAGAGAATAGTGAAATGAGCCCTGGACTTGAAGTCCGAGTACCTGGATTCAAGTCCTGATTCTAACTCTTAACTAGTTTATGATCATTGGAATGTGATTTTACCTCTCTGAGATAGTTTCCTAATTTGTAAAATGGAAATAAAAATGTTTCTGCTCCCTACTTCATAGGATCATTTTGAAGAAGTGCTTTGTAAGCAGGACTTTGTATGGCAGCAGCTAGGTGATTCAGTGGATACATCACTGGGCCTGGAGTCAGGAAGATCTGAATTAAAATCTGGCCTTAGATACTTACTAGACTTACCCTGGGCTGGGCAAGTCACTTAATCTCTGTTTGCCTTAATCCACTGGAGAAGGAACTGGCAAACCTCCCAGTGTCTTTGCTAAGAAAAGCTCACGGACAGTGTTGGTGTGCTATAGTCCATGGGGTCACGAAGACTCGGTCACAACTGAACAACAGCAACTTTGTAAACTGGGGTGTGGTAGAACCAGCTCAGGTCGGGATGGTTAAATTTTCATTGTGAACATTATACTTCAGAAACTGGACATTACAAATGAGGGTTTGATTTATCGGCTTGTTAGTTTTCCAGACTTAAGAAAGTGATGAGGAAAATGTTAATGATAATTTTAATAATTTAAAAGTATGTCCTATGTACACTCCCCCTCTCCACCCCTCTACCCCCCACCAAAAGCCAGTTGTTAAACCTTTACCATCACACTCCTGGTCACAATCATGTGTGTGAGCTATTACTGTAATAACCAGACTCCGTAGTCTGGCATTTTCTTGTACTTTTTCAAAGAATGCTCACCTGAGTCTCTTACTCTCCCTTCTTCTGAACACATGATTGAAGTGTAATGGGCTGTCAGACCAGTGGCTTGGGTCTCTCTTCTTTCCTTTGTTACCTGTAGGCAGTTTCAGATGACTGAGAGGCTAGTGCCCTTGTTAGGGCTATCGGTAGTAACTGCTACCTTCTAGTGATACAAACCAACTCTCTTATTTCATTGATTGTGCCATTGGAGCCCTAGAACTGAGGATCATTGTTTTCAAGGTTCCTTGCTTCAGAGGCGAGAGGAACAGTTTTTAGAGCCAGAGCACAGATCCTGGGTCTCCAGGAGATGCTGGGGAAAATACCCTAAGCTCACAAGCTAACTCTCTCCTTTTTACCAGCTGCTCTACTTGGCTTGGATTCCATGGAACGTTATGCCACCATGCTCTCCCCTCCCTCCACTACTTCCCAGCTTCCTTTTGTGTGTTGTTTGCCTCAGTTAGATTGTAAGTTCTGTAAGGGCAAGGACTGCCTTTTTTTTCTTATTTGTGTCCCCAGTTCTCAGCACAATACCTGTGTCATAGTAGGCACTCAAAAATGTTCATTGAATTGAATTATGCAGGTCCCCAGCAGAAGAATTAATATTTTTAACAAGCATTTATTAAGTGCCTACCATATGCCAAGCACTTTACTATATCATTTGATCCTCCCAATAACCATGTGAGGTGGACTATTATCCCCATTTTAGAGTTGAGAAAACTGACAGAGAGGTTAAGTGACTTGCCCAGGGTCACACAGCTAAGTGTCTGAGGCCAGATTTTAACTCAGGTCTTTCTGACTTCAGGTTTGACACTCTATCCACTCTACCACTTAGAATGAAGGAAACATCTTTAGTCCTGTCTCAGGAAATGTAATTTCTGTACTTAACTCTCCCATTGAAGCATAGTATTGCTCTCTACCATGCTTGTTTCTTTCTCCTTTTTAAAATTTTTATTTATTTTATTTTTAATATATGGAATAAAACAAGCATTTAAATAACACAGTATAATAAAAAAGATGATTGTACCTGAAACTGCAAATTTGTTATGTATAATGTGCTGTTCCTTTTAAATATATAATAAAGTTATGTAAATTTCTTATTTGCTCATAGTTCTTAAAACAATATTGCTGTTACTGTATACAATGTTCACTTGGTTCTCGTTTTGCTCATCATTATTTTGTGCAAGTTTATCCGTGTTTTTCTAAGATCACTGAGCTCATCATTTCTTATAGCACAGTAGTATTCTATTACAGTCATATGAACAGGCAGTTTTTAGATAAAGAAATCGAAACAATTTATAGTCATATAAAAATGCTCTAAATCGTTACTGATTAGAGAAATGCAAATTAAAACAACCTTGAGATATCATTTTACAGTTATCAGATTGGCTAAAATGATTGAAGGGGAAAGCAACAGATGTTATTGTCTCTTAATAAGTTTAGTACTTGAAGGCCTCCCATTCCCCTCCCACCCTTCCTACCCCCCTCTTCTCCAGCAATAAAACAAACAAAATTGCAGAAGGATCCCCCATCATCTGGTAACTTTACAGCTGGGAAAAGCAGGGCAGGATCTTCCCTGAGTTTTTGTCCCCCGTTAAGGTTTATAAGGTGCTTTGTAGACTTTATCTCATTTGATCCTTAGAACAAGTCTGTTAGGTAGGTACAATTATTATTATCATCACTTTTAGAAGAGAAAATTGACGTTCAGGAATAAATGACTTACCCGGGGTCACACATATAGTAGCTGTCTGAAGTTGAATTTGAAGTCAGGTCTTCCTGACTCCAAGTCCATAACTCTATCCATTATGTCACACTGATTTTTCGTGCTATCTGATGGGTTTTCTCCCTAAGATAGGGGTCCCTGACTTTTCTCAAATATATCTCCTTTAGGTTAGTGATAGAGGAGTCACCAAATGGGAAACAAATTCAGCCAAAGGACTTTGAGGGAGGGGACCTAGATACCATGGTGATCGGGCTTTGGGTGTTCAAAGTGTTGCTCAAATATTCTGGTTACAGAATCTTCATTCTGCAATAAAGCCTTTCTAACATGCTGGAAGAGGGGAGGTTAAGGAAGCAGGAGAATGAGGAAGGAAGCATGCTTGTTGCAGCTATGGGAAGATTCGTTGACAAACTCCAGTTGCTGGTTTTCTGGTGGCCCTTCTGACCTTTTACAGTTCACGGGGTTATATTTGGGCTCATTCCACTTCTGATGGTTATTCCCGCAGGAGCAGGAAAGACAAGGCACAAGAGGCACAGGAGAAACAGAAGCAGCCACATCTTGTTCATGGTCACATGGGGAGGAAAGGCAGCCAGTGGCAGTACCTTCTACCTCTCTATCCATCCAGAGGCTTTGGGCAGTTCTTGCATCTCTTGCCACCAAAGAAGAGAACTATGTTCTTCATTTTATAAATGAGTAATTTGTCCAAGTCAGCCTTTGAGCCCAGGCCTTCTTCTGCCAAATCTTTTGATCTTTCCACATTGCTTCAAATCCTCTTGATTAGCTTGGCATTTAAAGCTCTCCACAATCCAGCTCCCACCTAATTTTCCTGCCTGATTTCATATTGTTCCTCTGTACACTCATTGCATACCAGGCGAATTGACTTAACTAATTATTCCCTGAACTCAACCTGCCCTCTCTTAGCTCCATGACCTCACACCATCTGGTCCCCATGAGATGAACACTCTCCTTCTTCACTTCTGTCTTAGAATCCCTCATTGCCTTCAAGGCTTATCTCAGGCGCCACCTCCTACAGGGAGCCTTTCCCTATCCCCTCAATTATTGGTGCCTTTTCCTCCCTTATATTTACTGCCTCTTATATTTACTTATTTGTGCACATATTGTATCCCTTAGTCCAATGCAAGCTCCGTGGCAATAAACTCATTCATTTTTGTCTTTGCTTACTTAATATGCATATATTCAGTGCTAATTGTACTAAATCTACACATATTTGGAAAGGTAGTCATTCGCCTCATGTATGTTCAGGGTAATTCACTTGCTGTCTGAAAGTGTGTTTCTGAAAACTTATCCTTGAGCATGGTCAAAGGATCTTGGAGGCTAGCTAGTACAATCCCTTCGTTAAACTGTTGAGGGAATTGAGGCATTTAAGTGATGTAGCGGATAGAACCTTGGGCCTGAAGTCAGGGAGACCTGAGTCAAAATCTAGCCTCAGACATGTACTGGCTGTGTGACCCTGGGAAAGTCACTTAACTTCTACTTGTTTCAGTTTCCTCAACTGTAAAATGGAGATAATGATAGCATCTTGCTCACAGGGTTGTTGTAAAGCACTTAGCAAAGTGCCTAGCACATAATAGGCACTATATAAATACTTGTTACCTCCCCACCCTCAAGGCCCAGGGAATTTAAGTGATTTGCCCAGTGTCATAGGTGGTGTTAGAGACAGGGTTTGAACCCAGCTCCTTTGGCTTCAGATTCAGTGCTCTTTCTATTGTCTCATGCTGTCTCACCTTGAAGTGCCTCAGGTTAGAGTTCTAGGTTACTGTGAAACTAGTAATAAGAAAGGAAGGAGGGAAATGTTCCCTGAAGCCTGCAGGAGTTAAAGTCTCTTCTGAGAACTCCCTGGGACTTAGTCACTATGATTCCCCATAGTCTGCATGTCTGGGGATGGAGGTGATTGCTCGATTCCTTTAATCTGACACCTCCAATTGGTTTCAGGTGTGAATCTTGAACACGTAAAACATAAATATATTGTCTACACCCGTGAGACCCAGAAGCCTGAGAAAGACAACAGAAGGGGAGCTTTTTGGTGAGAGTATGTGAAGGATCTGTGATTCGATGAGCAGATCTCAACCCATACATATTTGGAGAGGTAGGCGTTTGTTTCATATGTAATCAGGGTAATTCATCTGCCACCTGAAAGTGTGTGCTGAATTTTTTTTCTTTGACCATGGTGCTAGAAGGGATATTGGAGGCCGTCTTGCCTTATTTTATAGTTGAGGAAATTGAGGCATCTCTGTGGTACAGTGAGTAGAGCATGGGACCTGGAGTCAGGGAAGCCTGAGTTAATATGCAGCCTCAGATACTTACTGGTCATTTAACTTTTATTTGCCTCAGTTTCCCAGGGCTGATAGGCAGTGAGGCACAGAGGTTAATTAAGCAACCAAGGTCACATAGCTCGTAAGTGTGAGGGGTTAGAATTTGAAGTAAGCTTTCTTTGATTCCAGGCCTAGGACATCATCAACTACTCAATTGCAGAATCATTTATGGTTTTTAAAAAATGCTTTCATACACACTATTATCATTCGATCTTCAAACAAATCTGTAATGTGGGTTGTACAGGTATTTAGAACTGGTAATTGATTTAGGGAGCTCCCTCTACCAATACAGAGGACCAGCTCTCTATCAGCTATACAATGCAGCCTTTCTATTCCTATTATATAGATGAGAAAAATGAGGGTTTTTTGGGGGGTAATTTCACAGCTAGCAAATAAGTGGTAGGCCTGTGATTTCAACCCTAACATTCTTACTATATGCCCTTTATTAACTTTTTTAGCTGAACAGTCCTATTCTTGTTACCAGAAAAGATGATATACTATCTTTATGTCTTATTCCTGATCCCTTGATCAAATGAGATAATATTTATAAAGTGATTAGCACAATGCCTGGCACATAATAGGTGCTTAATAAATGCTTATTCCTTTACTCTCCTTACATGGCCAGATTTTTTGAGACATATTGTCTCTAAGTATCCACTAGAGGGCATCAAGCAGTTTTTCTTTTTAGTAAACACTGTCCTATCTGGTCAAATCAATAAAAATATACAGACGTTAATGAGATTTTGTTCTATCTCCACTTTTAATTATAAATCTTGATATAGAAATTGTGATTTAATAACTATGTTTTAATAACTATTGCATAATTTTACCTAAGTTCTCAAAAATCTAAATTTGGTTCAGCAGTATTTCTAAGGAGTCTACAGGTTATTGCTATTTATCTTGAAAGAGTGAAAGAAAAAGAAGACCTAAAACAAAATACTACTGATTTTTTTAATGATGCTGCAAAGTAAATGACCCTTTCAGTGTTTTGTAAATTAAATGAATGTAAAGAAATGGCTGAGGCAGGGATAGTATGGGGGGGGTGGGAATTCTGGGAGTACCAACAGCATACCATGAATTGTAATATGAAGTCATTCACTCATTCAAGTCTGATGTGGAGGTAAGCCAGGGCTCTTGAAGGCTGTGCCAGCAGACTGCTAGCTTTGTCAGGAGGAATATGGAAAAGGCTTCAGGCACAGTTAGCCAAGGGCAATCCTAGCTAAGTTCTGGGAGGCTCGTGGCCAGATTGGCTATGACAGGATAAGTGCTTTGGCCACAGCAACTTACAAAGACCATCCATTAAGGTAAAGAGGAGTCATGACCTGCATCAGTGAAGGGGACTGTTCACTCCAACAAAATTTTGGATTCTTGAAGCATCATGGTTCTAAATCTTTGATGTTACTGACATACTCTGCCTGCTTCATTAGGTCTCAGATCAGAGACTGTCTCAGACTCTTGGAGGAATGTGGATTTTGTGGGTATCTCAAGTCAGAAGCTGTAAAACAGTGAGAGCAAGATGGTCTTGGGGAAGAGAGCTTGGAAGAAGCACTTAAGGGACTGCCCTCTGTCTTTGACTTGGGAAATATGCAAAAATTGGAGCCACCTGCTTTCTAAAGACTCGAAGATACTAAAACTCAAACATTAAATATACTTCTCAGGAGAGTAGCTATTGAAATCTCAACAATGCTGTATTTTTTTTTTTGATATTCACAAAAGTAATCTTTGATGATGGGCACATACTTTTAAATTCATTGAAAGAGGTGTTTATATGCACACATGACCTTGCTTGATGTCATTAATTGGTTACATGAAAATGAAATTAGATAAAGTATTATAGGAGGCAGTTACCTAGCATTTATTTTTTTCACCATCTCACCAGCTCTCCCCCCATGGGGGAAAAAAGAAAAACAAAATCCTTGTTACAAATATACACGGGGAAAACAAATTCCTGTATTGGCCATGTATAAAAATGGATGTCACGTTCTGCATATTTAGTCATTCACTTCTCTGTCAGGGAGTAGGTGACATTATCAGTCCTTGATCATGGTTGATCATTGAATTGATCTGTTCTTGAATATTTCCAAACTGCACATTTTTTACAATGTTGTTGGTATAGTATAAATTAGTCTCCTGATTCTATTCACTTCACTATGTATTTATTATTCATTCAAGTCTTTCCTAGTTTCTCTGAAGCCATCCCATCCTTTCTTACATCAAAAAAAGTATTCCATTACATTCACAAACCATAATTTGTTCAGCCATTTCCAAAGTGATGGACACCCCCTTAATTTCTAGTTCTTTGCTGCTGTTTAAACTAGGTGGTGCAAAGGATAGAGTGTTGCATCTAGGGTCAGGGAGACCTAAGTTCAAATCCAATTATAGGCACTTATTAGGTATGTGACCCTGGGAAAATAATGACCTTTGTCTGATTCTGTTTCCTCATCTATCAAGTGAGGGGTAATAATAGCATCCACTACCTCTCAGAATTGTTGTGAGGATAACATAAGATAATTCTATGTTGCAAGCCTTAATGTACTATATAAATGCTCGTTATTAATAATATGAGCTATGTTACAAATGAGTGATTGGGAGAACTACATTATAGGGGGGTTATTATGACATATTCATGATAAAATAAGGATGCTTAGTGAAACAATATCATCGCACTTGAAAGAAGTATATGTTAGGCAGTGAATGAGCAGTTATTGCCGACAAGGGGGTTTGGGAGTTTGTTAGTGAAGTTTCCTGTCTTCAGGGAAGCCATAGGTTCAAACTGTGCCATTATTGTCCATGTAGCTGGACTGTGGTATAGCCACTTTGTTATTTGTGATCAGTCTTACTACTGAATTAGGTTGTCAAATGGTTGACTTGGTGAAATGACAGTAGTGGTTTTTTTTTTGGAACAAATAAAATTTTATTTGTTTATTGTTTTTTAACATGTGTTTTTAAAACTTTGGGTTACAAATTTTCTCCCTTCCTCCTTCCCTCCCCCCATTGAAAAGGCAAGCATCTCGATACAGGTTATAGATGTGTAGTCATGCAAAACACTTCCATAGTAGTCATGTTGTGAAAAAACTAAGTATATTTCCCTTCATCCTGTCCTACCCCCCATTTATTCTATTTTCTCTTTTGACCCTGTCTCTCCTCAGAAGTGTTTGCTTTTGATTATCCCCTACCCCAATATGCCCTCCCCTCTATCAACCCCCTGCTCTCTTGTCCCCTTTCCCCCTTATTTTCCTGTAGGGTAAGATAGATTTCCATACCCCACTGTGTATGTTATTCCCTCCTTAAGCCAAATCCTATGAGAATAAGATTCACTCCCTCTCACCTTCCTCCATTTCCCCTCCACTGTAAAAGCCTTTTCTTGTCTGTTTCATGTGAGATAATTTACCCCATTCTACTTCCCCCTTTCTCCTTCTCCCAGTATAATCCTCTCTCACCCCTTACTTTTATTTTCCAGATATCACCCCTTCATCTTCAACTCACCCTGTGCCCTCTATATATCTATGTATACATACATATAATTTTTTCCTTCCCACTACCCTAATGCTGACAAAGGACTCATGAGTTACAAATGTCATCTTTCCCTGCAGGAATGTAAACAGTTCAACCCTAATAAGTCTCTTATGATTTCTTTTTCCTGTTTATCTCTTCCATGTTTCACTTGAGTCTTGTATTTGAAAGTCAAATTTTATATTCAGCTCTGGTCTTTTCCTCAGGAATGCTTGAATGTCCCCTGTTTCATTGAATGACCATTTTTTACCCTGAAGGATTATACTCTGTTTTGCTGGGTAGGTGATTCTTGGTTGTAATCCTATCTCCTTTGCCCTCCAGAATATCATACTCCATGCCCTCCAGTCCCTTAATGTAGAGCTGCTAAATCTTGTGTTACCCTGATTGTGTTTCCATAATACTTGAATTGTTTCTTTCTGGCTGCCTGCAATATTTTCTCCTTGACCCTGGGAATTTTGGAATTTGGCTACAATATTCCTAGGAGTTTTCCTTTGGGAATGTCTTTCCGGAGGTGATTGGTGGATTCTTTCAATTTCTGTTTTGCCCTCTGGTTCTAAAATATCAGGGCAGTTTTCCTTGATAATTTCTTGAAAGATGATGTCTAGGCTCTTTTTTTTGATCATGGCTTTCAGATAGTCCAATAATTTTTAAGTTCTCTCTCTTGGATCTATTTTCCAGGTCAGTTATTTTTCCAATGAGATATTTCACATTCTCTTCTATTTTTTCATTCTTTTAGATTAGCTTTACAATGCCTTGATTTCTCAAATTGTTACTAGCTTCCAATTGCTCCATTCTAATTTTTAAGGAAGTATTTTCTTCAGTAAGCTTTTGGACTTTCTTTTCCATTTGGCCAATTTTGCTTTTTAGGGCATTCTTCTCCTCATTGGCTTTTTGAACCTCTTTTGCCATTTGGGTTAGGCTATTTTTTAAGGTGTTATTTTCTTCAGTATTTTTTGGGTCTCCTTTAGCATCACTCTTGGTTTTTCCTCTACTTCTCTTACTTGCTCCTCAAAATCCTTTTTGAGCTCTTCCATGGCCTGGGACCAATTCATATTTTTCTTGGAGGCTTTGGATGTAGGAGCTTTGGCTTCATTGTCTTCTTCTGGTTGTGTGTTTTGATCTTCTTTGTCACCAAAGTAAGATAATATAGTCTGACTCTTTTTGCACTGCTTGCTTATGATCCTGGCCAATTACCTGAGTTATAAACTCTTTGTTAAGGTAGGAGTCTGTTTCCAGTGTGGAGAATGTACTGTCCCAAGCTTCAGGGGTTTTGTGTAGCTATTTTCAGAGATACTTGTAGAGACCTGTAAATTTTCAGTTCTTCCAAGGTGCTGTGATCAAAGGCGAGGTGTTTACTCCTTTCCTGTCCCGTGCTCTGGTCTATGAGTGACCACAAGCACTCTTTTTTGTCTTGGAACTGTGAGGAGAATTTCCTCTCCACCGCCACCACAAGCTCCACCACGCCAGTGCTTCTCCTTGCCCAAGGACCACCACCCAGAACTGTGACCCAGATCCAAGCATGGGCAAAGCAAGAGGATCCTACACCAGCATAGAAATCCCTGCAATCCCCCTCTGATCAGCCACTCAATTCCCTTCAGTCTGTGGGCTGGAAGCTCAGGAAGCAGCTGCCGCCCCGGGGCCGAGCTCTGCAAATGGGGCTGAGACCCTCTCACTTCTCTCTCACTGTAGAAACAGACTTTTCCCACTGACCTTCTAAGTTGTCTTTGGTGTTCATGGGTTGAGAAGTCCGGAGACCACCACAGCTGCCTGTGATTCAGTCCTCTGAGGCCTGCTCCAGGTTTGCTATGACCTGTGTTCCCATGCCAAACTGCGCTCCTCTCCCAGTCTGGCGCGATACACTTTTCCGATCAACCATCCAGGTTATCTTGGACTAGAAATTTGTTTCACTCTGTCTTTTTGTGGGTTCTGCTGCTTTAGAATTTGTTTAGAGCCATTTTTTTTAGGTATTTGGAGGGGTTTGGGGGAGAACTCAAGTAAATCACTGCTTTTCCTCTGCCATCTTGGCTTTGCCCCCTGACAGTAGTCAGTGTTGAAGTCCATGGATTAGCTCAGCCACTGTTGGCCACTCCACTTAATAGGGCAGAAAGAGGGAATGGGGGTTTACATGTATCAGATTATAGGGTTATATAGCAACATTTGACAGATCCAGAGAGGGAAATGAGGGGGAAAAATAAGATCCAAGTCAAGATCTAAGTGAATAGACCAGAAGTTAGGCTGGGTCAGGGTCAAAGCCAGGAGTTCACAGAGACAACCAATCCTAAGTAGAAAGTCATGGACTTAGCCCAAGAGCAGGGGAAAGGGGGTGGGATCCAAAATTAGAGGGAACAACCTGAATTGTTATATAAAGTTGTTTGTATAAAGCAGGGTAGGGGGAGGCAAAAAATGTCAGCTAATGGCAGTTTATCTCGCATAAGGAAGCAGTTTAAGACAGCAGTGGTATCCACTACTCCTCACTCAGCTGTGACCACACAGCTGTGGGTCTGGACAGGCATGGTTGATTATTGTATTGGAGAGACATGATGAAAATAAGAGGCAGTCTAAACAAAAGCATAGGTAAAAGCAGAATTAAAAATATATGCTGGGCAAAGTAGTTCAAAACAAATGTTGATTGATGTTTGATTAGATTCTTAGATTTCTCTCCCAGTGAATATCTGGTGCTATTCAACTGATCCAGCACAAGAATGAGGTTAATTAAGGATGCATCTCATGCAGTCACATGTGCATAGTTGACCTATGTTGGTGGAAAAAGTGACCATATTTCCTTATAAAGCTTAATAGTAAGCCATAATCTTAATTGGAGTCACAAAATAGATAAAGAATGCTTTATTGCTTTGAAATCTATGCCATTCTGTCCCTCTTTTCAGAGCTTGTTTTTAAAACTACACGTTATGTAGCCCAACAAACCAAATATATTTACCATTTTTTCCCGTATATTATCAAAAGCTGCAGCCAGCTCAGTCAATTCAGGGGAGGAAATGAGCTATTTGGTTGTCATCATACAGACTGAAGGTCTAGTTGGCTGAATTTTTTCCTCAGCTGAACAGGAATCCTGTACATACAGACGTAGCCAATAGACTCTTTAGCTGTTTAGCTCAACAGACTCTGTACAATGCCAAAATAACCAGATGGTCAATGGAAAAACCCCAACAATCTAATAACAGGTTAGTTGATATGGTATTAGACTGAGTGACATTTTTTCAAATGTGCTGGATAGTTGTTTAACTCCATTTTTCAGTTTTCAAGCCACTATTTGCTAATGCATTCGAAATACCAGTTGATAAAAGTTCTATATAATAGCCTGAGTATCAAGGAGCTTAAAACTATTGACCACCCAACTGTTATTTGATGAATTAAAGAAAGTTTCTAGTACTTAAAAAAGGTAAAAGACATCGATGCATGTTTTCATCAGTGGGATGCTAGCCTTTAAGATGAACTCATTTGGTTCAATTCAAACTAGCTTCAGGCTTGTTATGGACTATAGTGGAGTTTGATTTTTCTTATTGTAAAATCTAGAACAATTTTTTTCATACATGGATACACGGTAACCGAAACTGAAAGAATGACCAGGTGGCATCACAAGGTTGGAGAATTCTATTGTGTTCTGGATGATCATTTTAGGTGAGATAAACTGGAAGAGCCCTGGAATTGGAGTCAAGAGACTCATTAAGTGAATAAGTCACTTAATATCTTTCCACCTCAGTTTCCTCATCTATAAAATGGGATAATAATATTCTACTTGTACCACCTGCCAATCAGGATTGGAAAGAGTCTTGCAAACTTTTAAATGTTATAGAAATGTAAGTTACCATGAATGTTCTTATCCTTTCCCTCTTATATTCAGATAGAAATAGTTCTGCCTAGATAGGTCACTATCCCACTACTGTTCCTTTATATTTAATATTTAGAGGACTATTGAGCAGGTACATTTATTGATTTCTTCTTATAATTGAAGTGTGGGGATTTCAGTTCTTCTGTAGGCTCATTGAAAGCATCCTCAGGACAACTCCAGTAGGAGACAGGTTGACAAAATAATATCATCCTATGCTTACAAGGTTGCTGTTTCTTCTACTTTGCCACAATATTTTGAAGCTTTTCATTCCATGCTAATTAGAGATCATGTGTCCTCATTATGGTGACCTCTATTAAAAATGTTGTTCTTAAATTTTTGTTGGTCATCATTATGACTGAGTAATCATGAGAAACAAGCAGTTTTTTCTGTGATCATGCTTAGGTTCCAGAATAGTATTATTTGTAGATTTCCAAGGATATTGAGGAGTCTGTATTAGGTGGTACAGTGGAGAGAGTGCTGGGCCTGGAATTAAGAAGACATGAATTTAAATCTGGCCTCAGTAACTTACTAGCTGTGTGATCCTGAGCAAGTGATGTAACCTGTTTGTCTCAGTTTCTTTAACACAAAATGAGAATAATAACAGCATCCACCTTTCAGGGTTTTTGTAAAGCACTTAGCATAGTACTTGGCACATAACAGGTACCATATAAATGCTTATTATTTTTCCTTCTCTTCCCTTCCAATGTAGGTATTAGTCATCTGTTAATTTATGAAGGATAGAAAGCTTCTTGTATTTAATTCTGTTCAATTGATTTTGTCTTTCTAGATATTTGTTAGTTGCCAAATTTTGCAACATATAGTGATATATTGCACATATTCAATTTTTACTTTGTGAAATACGTATTGATTAGTAAGTCTCAGCTCTATGTTTTATTAACATTGAAAGGGTTTTTGTTTGGACATATTCTAGATCAGCATATTAAGTTAAGTCTGGTAGATGTTAATTGCTCTAAATGTGTTCTTCCCTTTACAAATTGACTTCAGGATGCCAGTCAGTCTCTTTGTGTACACATCCTCAGCTTTCTTCTTGACATCCTTACAGCAGCATTGATTTAGAGTTGAAAGGGATGACAGGGGTCATTTAGTCCAATCCCCTTCATTTTACAAGATGATGAAGCCTACGGAAGTTAAGTGTCTTGCCAAAGGTTACATATGTAGAAAATGGTAGAGCCAAGAATCAAACTCAGGAAACTTGACTCTAAGTTCAGTTCCCTTTTAGAATTTTAGAATAATAATTTCATCCTGAGGAAGTCCAGATCACACATTGATATCATTGGAGAAAGTAACTGTTTAATGTACTTTTCGGTGGAGCTCTCTAACTTAAGACTTCCACTGATTTGAAAGGCCTACCCAGTTCTGTTCAGAAGTGATGATAACTGATTTAAGGTTAAGCATGCTAGAACCATAGCAGGCAAAAATGGTCTCCTTGGAAGTTATCTCTCTGCAAGATTTTATATCAATTGTTTTTGACATAATTGTACTGGACATATTTTTAAATAAAGAACAATTTTCCACATAGATATCGAATACTCTTACTCAGATCTTTTAAAAAAATATTTGCATTATATGACTGAACCATGAGTATGGAATTGAATCCAAGGCAATACAGTAACCAATAAAGGCAGTATAAAAACTGTAACTTTTCATATGTTGCCTTCCTATAAATGTTTATAGTTTTTTTGAATAATGAAAGTTGTAAATGTTTTGTATAAAGTACAAAAATACAAAATTGGTTTTTATTTGGAGGGGTCATTGATCTCACTTTTATTATTTTTATTATTTATAATTTATAAATATAAATATAAATATATTCATTTTTATATATACTTATTTATATTTGTAATATTTATATTTATAATTTATAAATATAAATTATAAAAATTTATATATATAAATATATATTTATTATTATAATTCATTATTTATTACCTCTTCATTAACCTCTTCTCTTCTTTATGTTAGATGGCCTTGTGTTTGCATCAGAGAATAAACTAGTAAAGCATTTTGCTAGTGAATCACACACCATTGTCACGCATTTGAGGCAGTAATTATGAATCTTATCTAACTGTATGAATTTCCAGTTTTTCATAGAAGGTAGAGCTTCAGTCACTTCCCTTGATTTAACAGTTATATTAATGCTCTCAAGGCTTCTGTTACAGCTTTGATCCAGCTTAAACTTTCATTGTTTTGTCCTGTTCTCAGGTATGGAGGATCAGAAATTTCTACATCCCCCTTTGTCAGGGGTTCTCTCTTTGCCCTAATTTCCTTTCTGCTCAAATATCTGTAGTATAGTCTTAGATTTATACTAAACTATTTTGTTCTTTGCTGTTGCTTTGACTGCTTTTGATTGGTAAGGGGATCAAGAATTTCTGATATGCTTTTGTTTTCTGTATTCAGTTCTGCAGGGTTTTTTCTTTGCCTAGAATTTGGTAATATAGTGTAGAGAATATTCAAGTTCTCTGCTGGGCCCATTGGCTAGATATTTATATAGCCTTCCAATATTTTTCCATATGTCCTAAATTTTTTAAAATTAATATGGTATTTATTTATCTTCCCTCTGTCAACTTCAGCTTTTCCCAGGGCTGCCTGTGGAGGTGGAGGGTGAGGTGACCACAGTGTAATGAGACACAAGGACTAGGAAGAAGAAGAGGTATGGGGGAGTAGAAAAGGTTCTCTCATATATGGAAGAGGATAGAGAGGACCATCTTCAGGCAAAAGAGCTCCATGGTCTTAGGGCAGAGCCCGGGATGGTGTAGGAGAAGAGCTATTGCTTTAAGAAGGGCTTCCTATAATAAACAATGATGAGACTTCCAAATGCAGCCCCAATCTCAGCCCGAAAGTTAGCCACCTGTTAAGGGGCAACTCCAGCCCCGTTGAGCTTGACTGCTGTGTCATTTTCTCTTGAGACAGAGTTCATTTGGAAGCCATACCTAGGAATGGCTGAGGTCAGGGGCCCTGATGCTGCCAAGGTGGTGAGGCTTTCTTCTGTTTGAACTTCTGGTCAGTTCAGTGCCACCGCAAATAATAGTAGATTCAGTAACTAAGAACTTCTCACAAGGCAGGAGTAGAGAGCAAAAGAACTGCCCACAGAGTAGACAAGTCAATAGCTTTCTCAGGTTGCTTCTGCCATGATGGCATTGGGTACCAGTCCTTAGGAGGATTACTAGATAGTTCTCTCCCCACCCCCAAGCTCTTGCTGTTGCACTTTTGAGTGCAGATCCTGAAATCTTTTTACACTCTGTCAAGTATTGTGGGAGAATAATTCATTCATGATGGTTCTAGCAGATGACAGTTTCTTTGAATTACTCCATTCTGAAGTAATTTGTTAGAGTTATCATCATCATCATCATCATCATCATCATCATCATCATCAATCTCATTCTTCCCATATTTACAATGACATTAAGATAGAAGTGGTTATTCTTTGAACACGTGTGGAACTATTGCTCAGGTGGATAAAATAACTGCTTTGTATAGTAGAATAAAAGAATTAGAATATAAACTTACCCTTTAAAGCAAAGATTCTTACCTTTTTTTTGTGTAAGACTCCTCTGAAACTCTTATGAAGCCTTTCTCAGAATTGTGTTTTTTAAGTACAAAAAAAAAGTACACAGGATTACAATATGCAAACCAATTATACTGAAATTCAGTTATCAACATATATATGTATATATATATTATACATCACAACTTGCATTTATTTAGTTGCTCCTCATAACATTCATCCATTTGACAAGCATTTAGTAAGTATCTGCTATGTGCCAGGCACTGGGCTAGGCACAAACATAAAACAATCTTGGACCTCGAGGAACTTATCCCTTATTAGGGGATAAACTACACATAAAAACTAATACAAATATATATGCTGTGTGTTTAGTTTTGTGTTTTGACAGGGGCAGAATTGCCCTTGGAAGTGTAGTTATGAAACAGAATCACATATGATTATGTTCCCAGTTAGAAAACTCTTTAAAGGTAACTCTCTCCTATGACGTTCCCAGAGCTATCCCAGGCCCTCATGCCCCAAACAAAAGGACATATGGAAATGCAAAGAACAAAACCAACTACAGCTATTTATGAGAAATAAGGTTAAGTGCTGTCTTAAACAGAATAAAAGAACATTCTTAGAAGTGGATGGCGGTCATACCCATCTTGAGTAGGCATTGGCAAGTGGATAAGGACTGCCATGTTCCTCCATATATATTTTTCCCTCAGTGCTTCAGCCAGTTGAGAGAATGCCCATGATTAAGAATAATAACAAAAACAGTCTCACACCTTGCCTCTTTAGTTTTCACTTCTCCATTGTCCCAGGAGGCAGCGTAGATCTGAGGGCTGTAACTGCTGATGTCACCATTGTGACTGCTTCCTGATGATGGGGCCAAGGAAAGAATCCACATCCCTTCACTTGGCATGTATTGCCCTCCTCTCTTGAGAAGGAAATAATTAAAACGCCTATTGTGGAGGAAAGGTGTTCCCTTCAGTCCTGATCATTCCTTGGGTTCCTCTCATTCTGAACTGGGAAGAGAGACAACATCCTGGGTATTTAGAGACTTAGACCCCATGCAAGAAAGCCAGCCAAGCCTTCCCAGAAGGACTGTTAACAGTCACAAAGAAAATAAATGGTAATGTTGGTACTATGGGGGACATACTGACAGCTGGGGGATCAGGAAAGACCAAAGTAGGGAAGTTAAACTATGAGGAGGGAGACGAAGGCATCAAGAAAACACAACAGATGTGAAGAGAGGGTAGCAATAGTCTATCAGTAGTGAGAACACAGTGAACTGGAGTGAAGGGTCCTAGATGTGAAATCATCAGACCCAAATGGAAGCTGACACTTCCTTGGCTATAACAGATAACTTTTGACTTATCACTACACTCCTCTGGGTACTCGACAGGACATAAACCCATCTGCTTGTCCCAACCCTGACAGAAAGTGTAATTTAGGACAACCACTATGTTTTCTGGGTTGGGATCCAAACAGCTTGGAACACTGCTCCTTTTGGCCTGGCATATGAAGTGTTGTCTGCCCCTGCAAAAAAACAAGACTGAGAACCCCTCTTCATATTTCCAAAGTCTTCCATAGCCAGTGGCCCTGGAGGGCATACCAGGGCAGGATCTAGAAGAATTATTTCCAGCAATCCTTTTGGCAGCATTAATTCTCCAAGCTGCCATAGTTTTCCTCTTATATTCGCTCTCCTCTTTTCCTGTCATTGTCCTCCCTTTTTATTTGTGTTGTCTGGTCGCTGCCCTAGTGGCAGTGGGTTTGAGGATAGAGTTGATTGGGTAGGGGAGAGCAAAGTCAGATTTTCAAATAAGTGGAGTGGGTATTGTATTTCAAGGCAATTTTATCCCATATCTCACAATAGTCAATGCAACTTGTTTAGTGAGAAGGATATAATTGTTCACCATCAGTAAGGGTTTTGTAACTGGGAGCAGCACCGGGTGTGATAGCTTACCTTGTAAAATCCTTCCCAGCAATTTCTGTTTTCCCCTTGACTTGTGTAAGCCAGTATTTGGGGGAGATTGTTTCAGTTCATCACATTTTCAATTTAAAAATGCAAAAGTTTTGTATTAAAATTCCATCTATTTTGTTTGTAAATGCTTTTGCCTTTTTGCAGGAACCACAGATTTTTTTAGAAGTTGGTAAACTAACACATTTGGCATCACAGTCGCTATGCAGTATAATATACTGGATGGAGTGCCAGTATTGGAGTCAGGAAGATCTGGGTTTGATACCTATTAGCTGTGGGGACCCAAGTAAACCATTAAATCTCTTCAAACCTTAGTTTCTTCATCTGTGAAATGGGGACAATAACAGCTTCTACCTAATAATGTTGTTATGAACATAAAATGGGAAAATGTATATAAAGTACTTTGCAAACCTTGAAGTGTTATATGCAGGAAAGCTGTTATTATTATAATGATGCAGGGATTAGAGAACTGGACTTGGAGTCAGGAAGACCAAAATTCAAATCAGGCCTCAGACACTTGCTAGGTATGTGACCCTGGGCAAGTCTATCTGCCTCAGCTCCCTCCTTTGTAAAATGAGGGTAATAATAACACTGTCAGGGTTGTTGTAAGGATAAAATCAGATATTTATAAAATGCTTTGAAAACTTTAAAGTGCTTTGTAAGTGCCAGCTTATTATTATTATCATCATTGTTACTGTATGACCTTGGGTCTCAGTTTGCTCCTCTATAAAATGAAGTATTAGACCCCATAGGGGTCACAACCCACAATTTAAGAAGCGCTGAAGGGGTCATGAGTGGAAAAAGTTTAAGAAGCCCTGAACTACATCTCTGAAATTCTTTCCACCTCTACATTAGTGGTAGAAATGTAAGCTTCTTGAGATCAGGGGCCATTTCGTAGCTTGTCTTTATATCCCTAGCACCTAGGACAGTGCTAGAAGGCATTTAATAAATGCTTAATGATTAATGGATCAATCCTACCTATGATCATTTGTGACACAGACTCAAGTTAGAAACCACTACCCTCCTACTTGCTTTGTTTTGCTGTATTTAGGATTGGATACATAAAGTAGGTCTACTATGTTTATCAGAATCTTGGCTATTAATGCTTTTGCATTCTTGTCTTTTTGATTGTACCCAATTATCTATAATGGGCATTGGTACCAAAAATATTGATGGTTAAAATAAGATCCAACAATAACTAAAAAACTCCCAACAACCTAAGAATTTAAATGGATGCTGATTACCATAGGTACTCTGCCAACATGGCAAGACAATCAGCTGATTACAGGTTACTAATTATTGGGCCCTTTTGATGACGTATTGTAAGACAATAAGAAGCCATATTTTCAGTCAAACCTATTCCTAATGCTTTTCTACATTAGCTGAATGGATATATATGCAACTTACATAGAGAACAAAGCAGACAAAATTGTCACGTGGGCTTAGTAGGATAGGCTCCACAGTTTGAGAAATGCTGCCTTAGAATACAATTCAACTCAATTCCATTCAACATATTTATTAAGTAGCCATTTATTCGAGGTCCAGATGATACAGAGATAAATAATAGAATGTGTTAAGCACCTAAGAATGGTCAAAAGCAAGGGAAGTACAAGAAGTAGGAGGAGAGAGGAATTACTTCTGTTGGGGAGATAGGGAAAACTCCATAGTGGAAGTACCTTCTGAGCTGGCCTTGAAGGATGAGAGGTATTTCTCTGTGTTTAGTTTATTCTTTTTTGTTCAATTTTATTTATTGTTTTGTCCCATTAAAATTCTGAAATCTCTCTCACTCCTCTCCCCACCCCACACTAGAGAAGGCCACCATTTGACACAGATACGTACAAACACACACAAATACGTAAAATCATACTATGCATACTTCTATTTATCAACTCTTTCTCTGGAGGTGGATAGCATCTTCCTTCATAGGTTGTCTGGAGTTGATTCAGTATTTATAATACTCAGAATAACTTATTCATAGTTAGTTCTTTGAAAAATATTGCTGTTATTATATACAACATTCTCTTGGTTCTATTCATTTCACTCTTCATTATTTCATGTCTTTCCATGTTTTCCTAAACTCAAACTGCTCATTATTTCGTACAGCACAGCAGTATTCCATCACAATCATGTACCATAACTTGTTTAGCCATTCCCAATTGATGGGCACCCCTCAATTTCTTTGACACCAAAAAAAGATCTGCTATAAATATTTTAGAACATCTAGGTTCTTTTCCTTTCTCCTTGATTACCCTGGGAAACAGACCTAATAATGATATTGCTGGGTTAAAGAGTATACACAGTTTAATAACACTTTGGACATATTTACAGATTGTTCTCCATAATGATTGGATCAGTTCAGAGTTCCCCCAACAGTGTATTAGTGTCCCAATTTTTCCATGTCCCCTCCAACATTTGTCATTTCCCCTTCTAGCATTTTAACCAATCTGAGCATTTCTCTAATCTATAATAATTTAGAGCATTTTTATTTGACTATATATAGCTTTGATTTCTTCATTGAAAAACTGCCTATTCATATCCTTATGAATTTGACAAAGTTCTCTACATGTTTAAAATATCAGACCTTTATCTGAGAAATTCTCTATGAAAAAAAAATTTCCCCAATTTTTTGCTTTCCTTCTAACCTTGGCTACATTGGTTTTATTGGTACAAATCCTTTTAATTTAGTGTAATCAGAATTATTTGTTTTCTATCTTACAGTGCTCTCTATCTCTTGTTTATTCAGAAATTCTTCTTCTATCCTTAAGTATGAGAAGTAATATGTTCTATGTGTTAATAATTTACTTAGGATATCTCATCTTTATATATAGGTTATCTATCCGTTTTGACTTTATCTTGGTAAATGGTGTAAGATATTGGTCTATACCCAATTTCTTCCAGACTGATTTCTAGTTTTTCCAACAATTTTTTTTACCAAATAGTGGATTCTTATCCCAAAAGCTTAAATCTTTACATTTATCAAACACCAGGTTACTACAATCATTTACTGCTATGTATTTTGTGTTTACCCTGTTTCACTGATCTGCTTTCTGTTTCTTAGCCAGTACTAGATAATTTTGATAATTACTACCTTATAATATAGTTTAAGATTTGGTACTGCTAAATCTGTCTTTTACTTTTTTTCACTAATTAGTTTGATATTCTTGACTTTTTATTTTTCCAAATGAATTTTGTTATTATTTCTTCTAGCTCGATAATTTTTTGGGTAATTTAATTGGGATGGCATTGAATAAGTAAATTACATAGAATTGTCATTTTTATTATATTGTCTCTGCCCACTCATGAACAATTAATATTCTCTAATTATTTCAATCTGACTTTATTTGTTTAAAAAGTGTTTTATAATTATGTTTAATGTCGTTCCTGGATTTGTCTCAGCAGGCACAATCCCAGGTATTTAATGTTGGTTATGGTTACTTTATTTTATTTTATGTTGGCTAGGCAGTGGGATTAAGTGACTTGCCCAGGATCACACAGCTAGTAAGTGTTATGTATCTGAGGCTGGATTTGAACTCAGGTCCTCCCTGACTCCAGGGCTGGTGCTCTATCTACTACACCACCTAGCTGCCCCAACTTATGATTATTTTAAATGAAATATCTCTCACTATTTCTTCTTGCAGGGTTTTGTTGCATATCATATATATGTATATATACATTTATGTGGGCTTATTTTATATCCTGCTACTTTGCTAAAATGATTAATTGTTTCAACTAGCTTTTTAGTTGAATCTCTAAGATTTCCAAAGCATATCATCATATTGTCTATAAAAGAGATATTTTTATTACCTCATTGCCCATTCTTATTCCTGCAGTTTCTTTTACTTTTCTCATTGCTATTGCTAGTACAATACTGAATATTGGTGATAATGGGCATCCCCGTTTAACTCCTAGGTTATCCACATTACAAATAATGCTTGCTGATGATTTTAAGTAGATACTTCTTGTTTTAAGAAAAAATACATTTATACCTATGCTTTCAAGTTTTTAAAATAGGAATGAGTATTATATTTTGTTGAAAGCATTTTCTGCATCTATTGATAAAATCATATGATTTTTGTTACTTTTCTTATTGATGTAATCAATTGTGTTAAGTTTTCTTTATTTCAAGGTATTTCAAGAAGTGGAAAAGTTGAGGGAATTCTGTCCCTCCATATAAAGGTCTGTAATTGTAGAAGCAAGAGATGGCAGGATGAGTCCAGGGAATGAACAGCAGTCTTGTATAGCTGGCACATATTGTTCATGAAAGAAAGTAGTATGAAATAAGGCTAGAGCAGCATAAAGGCCTTGAATTACATGCTGAGTCATCTGACTTTTTTCCTATAGGTGATATAATGTGATGAGGGCCCATTACCTTAGGATGATCACTTTGGTAGCTGTGTGATGGGCTGTTTAGATAGGAGTTAGACTGGAAATAAAGAAAACCAGTAGGAGAGTACTACAGAGGTCTAGCCAAGAGGTAGTAAAAGCCAAATCTAGAGCAATGATGGTAGGAATAGAAATAAGAGGAGGGAGTGGACCCAGCAATACTGGAAGCATGTTACCTGGCCACTTCTGTTCTGTATGTGTGTCTCCTACTTTACTGTTGGCTTAGTAACTTGTATGAAAGTGTACCTTTAAGTGTATGGGAGATCATCTCATCATTTCCTTTATTATGTTGTTTAATTAAATGTCTTTTTCTTTGCATGAACATACTCTATTATTAGCTGGGGAAAGAAAAAAATATAACCCACACTCACTACTGTGCCTCAAGCCTAGGATAATACTCATGGGTACCCACGTGTAAAGATTACCCCAAAGGCTACATCAAGAAAGGGGCAGGTAGATTCAATTAGAATGGTGCCCAAGTTTTGCTCTACTTGACTACTGCTTCACCTACCCTGGTCCCAAGCATAATCTTCACAGCTGCCTTCGGAAACAGGCTGACCTTTCTATCTTATTTACTGATCTTTTTGAGAAGAGAAGAGAAAAGCAAAAGCTACCAAGAATGATCTTGAAATTGGCAGGTGAGTCAAAGGAAAGAGAGAATAAGATGTGGACATTATAATAGTAGCACTTAAATGTTTTCCCAGGGAACAAACTGTGCTTTGAAAGCAGAATATGTATTTATGTTAATTTCTAACTCCAGAGCAGAATTGCAGCAATTTCTCTGATGGTTTATTGCTCTGGTTCCAAAATGGCCAAATATTTAGATGCTGCCAGTGTGCTGCTGACTCATATTTCCATAAGTAAATTTGCCTTTTATGTTGCAAACTTCTAGCATAGCATCAATCTTCCATTATAGATCCAAGAACTGCCATTTTCCTTTTCATTATGTCCTTGTCTTCACTTCCAATATGAACTATGCCTCACTCAGAGCTTTGTAACTCTTTTTTTTGCTGTCCAGGATCTACTTTCCTTGTTTGTACCTTGTAGTCATACAGAGGGAGAACCATTATGGCCAGGGAATACTCATAGCAGAGAAATATCCCTTAGACTCTTCTCAGCTTCATAGTGGGCAGAGGGAATAGCAAACGTTCTGTAATATTTTCAGTTATGAGTTTTTATCTCTAGTAAGTGCTTAATAAATGTATGTCGATTGAATGGTTTGGAAATATACACATTTGGGACTCCAGAGTGCACAGAGTGCTAAATGTGCCAAACCTGGAATCAGGAGGACACAAGTTCAAACCTAGCCTCAGATACTTACTGGCTGTGCAGCCTTGGGCAAGTCACTCTACTTTGTCTGATTCAGTTTCCTCATATTTAAAATGAGGGTAATGATAGCACCTACCTCCTAGGGGTATTGTAAAGATCAAATGATAGCATTTGTAAAGTGCTTGCATAGTGACTGGGGCATTGCAAGTGCTATGTAAATGTTAGCTGTTATTGTTGTTGTTGTGTTTCCATTTGGAGCTCCCTAGAATACAAAAGGATTACAGAATTCAGGGACTGTAGGATGGTTGACACCAAATCATCCTTTTCCATTCTGGAGTCCTGTGTTTTCAGGTCATATGCTTTTAGGTATATTATTTCTGTAGTGTTTTACAGTCATAAAATGTTTTATACACATTATCTCATTTGATTTTCACAACAATTCTAAGTGTATGTTTTCTCCATTTTTCAGATCATGAAATTAGGCTCAGAGAAACTAAATGACCTGCCCCAGGCATATGATAGGTTAGTGACAGAGCCAGAGCTGCAGTTAAAGTCTCCTAATTCCACAGTTTTCTTTTCACTACATAATAATGATTTCCTCTCTAGTAGGGATTCTAAATATTTTTTTTTGTCATGGATCCTTTTGGTACTTTGTTGAAGCCCATGGACCCATTCTCAGAATAATGTTTTAAAGTACATAAATAAAACATATAGGGAACTAGTTATATTAAAATATCGATATCTATATCTACAATCAATCCTCAACTTTCATGAGGGTAATGTTCCTAGAAAACAGCACAAAAGTAAAAAAATTTGAATGTTGATACATTGAACTTATGGGAAATAGTAGGTTAGGTTTCTGTGACCATCAAAAACTGTAATCTTTCACTAGAGAATGCTGAAAATACACTTTTCTGCATACAGTTCTTTATAACAACACATTAATTCTGATATGTTCTTTTCCTAACACAGTAACCATGAAATAACCCATCAAATGCAGTACACAAAATAAAATCTGTAACATGCAGAACATTTTTTCTTGCTAGTAATTCCCTGGAATTCTGTGACCTTTTGTGCTAACATCTCAATAATTAAAAAAAAAACAACAGTGATTTCAGACAATATTCACTTTTTATAATACATGAAATCTACAGTACCATAAATAAAGTACAACAAATAAAATTCTTAAAAACTAAACTATTTTTTAACCTGAATCTTACCTTCCACTATGTCAAATGGCAGCATGAGGGTGTTGTACTATATACTACATTGCTGTATACCTCTCTACCTTGGCTGCCCTCTGAAAACCAATGTAGAGGTTTCTGGGACTTTAGTCACTGATGTTGGAAAATGCCAAGACTGGCAAGGACTTGACATCACCTCAAACATTCTGTCCTTCAGGGCTGGTGGATAGCATTGGAGATTATGAAGGACAGACCAGCTTGAAATAATTGGTGATGGCTACTTCCTTCGAGGTTTGAGATCCTTAAGGGTCTTGGAGTGTGAACATAGTAGAGATGAGTTGATGTTTAACCTTGAGGATGCTGCACTTAATGATGGGATTGGCAGCCTTAATGTGTCTAGCAGGCAGGTTGATTATGCCAAGCCACCCCGAAGCTTGGAAACTGTCAGCAATACAATTTTGGGGTCTTATTTGTTATCATCATCTTCGCTGTCCTGAAAACCGCCTTGAGCCTCTCATTTTTTTCCCCTATTGCATATAGCTGCAGATATGTCCAGTTTCCAACTTGAAAGTAAAAATGAAGTTGCTGATAAAATAGGAAATGCTTGAAGTTATGAAAATTAAAGGCTGAATATTGGAAATGACTCTATGTCAATCAAAACAAAATTCATGGACTCCAGATTAAGAACCCCCATGGTCTATAACTTCTTATGTGTTTCTTCTAACTTGTTAATAAAAGTTGTTAATAGATGTCAGTTCTACTTAGAACTTAACATGTATTTGTGAACATAACAAAATTATCCTTTTGGTAATGAAGTTTTACAATCCCTCCCACTGCCAGTGTAAGCCTCATTCCATTTTATGGAAACTGAGGCTAGTTTCTAATCTCATCAACAACAATAACAACAACAAATGAAGATATATTTGTTCAAGCACCTCAAACTTTTCCAAAGTGTGTTTACATTTTGCCCCTTTATTTGCCTTTTCTCTGTGCTTGGGGAAACATTGGGACATCATTAAAATGATTCAAAGGGCTTACTGTTGCCAGTTTTCCTCAATTGATTTTGATTGCTGCAGCCTTCTTAATCATGCGATGATTTGTATTGATTGTGAAAAGCTGAAATAGCAAATATCCTCTTTCTTTTCCCACTCCCACCCCCAACTACATAGCCATCTCCAGCCCTTGATGTCTGAAAGAGCAGGACTGGAAGGCAGAGCAAAAAGCCCAGGAGGAGAGAGGGTCAGTATGTCAATCTGTATTGTCAGACCCAGCATGGAAGCTGGCTCTAGAGCTCTTTAGGTAAATGGACATGGACACATATGACAAGTAGCATGGTATATTAGAAAGAGTACTGGGTTCAGAATCAGAAGGCCCAATTGAGTTCTGGTGACAGCTCTTGATATTTAATGGCTGTGTGACCCTGGGCAAGTGCCTTAACTTTCATGAGACTTACTTTCCTTATCTGTAAAATGATCATAACAACACTGACAGTACAAGATTACTGTCAGTACAGGATTGTTGTGATGATCAAACAGAAGGACAGATATAAAAAGTCCTTTATAAGTATAAAGCAACAAATAAACACCAGCTAAGCTTTACTTCAGTGGGTCTATAGAATAATGCAAGATATTAGTACATTTGTGTCCAATTACAAGTTTTATTCGTCAGCAGTCAGTTAATAAACATTCATTAAGCACCTTCTATGTCCCAGGCACTGTGTAAGCCCTAAGGATATAAAGGTAAAAAGATGAACCTTTTCAAGAAGCTCATAGTCTAATGGTAGAGACAAAATGCAAACAACTACATATAAACAATCTCTATACAGAATAAATTGCAAATAATCAACAGAAGGTAGGTACTAGCATACTTGGGAGTCGCGTTTTTTTCCCTCAATCTGGACCCATTTGGACCTAAGGTTCTTAAGGGACTTCCCTTCTCAGCTTGGAGGGGGTAGTAAAATTGGAATTTCCATTACCTAAGGGAGAGAGTGAAGGATTAGAATTTCATCTTGTCTTTCTTTTCTTTACCCATCTTCCAATGGAGGAACAACTGAGTAATGAAATAAGGAGGGAATGTCAGAGAAGTGGAGAGGCAGTGGAAAGATGAGAGTCGTGGTTAGTCTGTGCACGGACCACTCCTGCTGAGATCATCAAGCTGTCTTTGTTAGTCTGTCTTTATCTCTTCTGCAGACATTTTGGCAGGATGGATCCCTGCTTACTTTTCATCTCGACAGCCATTATTTCTTTTCTGTCTCTTCTGTGTGTCTTTCTTCATTGCACATCTTTATTATTAACTCAGGCTCTCCTTTTAGACACCCTAGTCATGGCTCTAGGCAGAGGCAGGCATAGCCTTGGGGCTGTGTCTCTGGTGTTTCTGGTGATTGATTATGCTTTCCCTTTACATTCCACTATCTCAAATGAACACCCTCTCCTTCCATTTCTGTTCTTTCTCATTGGGGTTTTTTTGTCAATGTCAAGGGGAAGGATTTTGAAGATATGTCTATACAATATAAGCATTAATGAGAGAACCATTTTTTTTTGTCTCAACCACTTATTTTATATCCATCTACATGGTAGCAAACTGATGGATCTACAAGGAAACAGCTGGTGGCACAGAGGGGCTGCTTAACAGCCAACCCAATTTAAGGCCTGGAAACATCACTATTCACAACTCTGCACCCACTTCCTGCTGCCACTATAGCTAAGTGACTCATAGCACTTTGGGCTTTGACCAACTGAAGTGTCTCATCAGCTACAGACCTTTATTCCCTGGTGAAGTCTCCGTATCCCTAGGGTGCCAGCAACCCACAGGGCCTCTAAGTAGCCTGAGTTCCTTTTATAGCATTAAAGGATTATTTTTTTTACCCAGATTTCTTTCCTAGATGAGTGGGAGCCTTAGACACTAACAAATTCCATGAATAAACATGGCTGGCATCTTACCATGCCCCAACCTCATTCTCTTCTTTCCCAATTCTGTGTTTGCTTATGCCCTCTCCTTTGGCTAAAAGGCTATTCGCCTACAGTTCTACCCCTTGAAATCTTACTCATCCTTCAATATCCAGCTCAGAAATCACCTCCTTCATGAAGACTATCTATTCCCCCAGCAAGAAATTATTCTACTCTTCTCAGATTTCTTAATACTACTTCATGTGTCTCTTTCCTATATAGGTATCACATATGGTATTTGGTGCCACAGTTATTTGCATATATTTTCTACTAGACCTGGAATTCTTGACTTTTTTTTTATCATGAAACCCTTTGGTAGACTGGACAAACTGTAGACCCCTTCTCAGAATAGTGTTTTTTAAGTGGTAAAATAAAATATGTAGAATTACAAAGGAAATTGATTATATTGAAATGCAGCTATGAAAAACTTTTTAAAAGTTAAGTTCACAAATGCAGTGTCAAGAACCCCTGTATTAGATTGTAAGTTCCGTGAGAGCATGTTGTGTTTGCCCTGTAGCATCAAGCACAGTGTAAGCACAAAAACAACTACAGTGTAATTGCTCATTGGTTATTATTGTTGAAGGCACTCAGAGTGGGAGGAGGGTGTAGCCAGGCTTTGAGTAAAGAGATTTAAGAAGGAGAAAAGGATATAGTGGAACATAAGGTGAAAGTCACAGCTCTACATCAGTCAAGATTTAACCAGACATAAAATACACAAGAGAATCTAGCCATGAACATCTTACACAAGAGAATCTAGCCATGAACATCTGCCAGGGATTTCTTCACTGGTCCAGTTTTCTATTTATAGCCAAAGCAGGTTTAAAAAAAAAAAGCAAAGGTCTCTGAAACCACATGTTGGAGAACCCTCCCGAAGAATTGCTCCTGGAAAAGGACTATCTTTTCTCTTTCTTTGTATATCCACCCCTCTGCACAGTGCTTGGCACATAGTAGGTGCTTAATAAATATTTATTGACTGATTTTCATTTGCAGAAGACTTTTTTGGATGACTGTTTGTTGGGTGTGTTGGAAAAAGGATCCTCATATATATAGATCCCCATATCTGGTCATAAACCAGATAACTTTTGGGTCCCTTCCTACTAAGATTGTGTGACTGTAATCATAGTCATGAAGACTAACATGTGGCAAGGAGTCTGGTCTATGTGTTGTGTTTCATAGAATGCTAAGCAGGTCAGAAGTGGAAAAGACCTAGCAAATAATTCAAGTCTTTCATTTTAGATATGAGGAAACTGAGGCCCAGAGAAAGGAAGTGACTCGTGCCTGGCCCTTGGTTAACAAATGGCAAAACTAGGACTAGAATGGAACCCTGGTTTTTTACTCAGTGCATTCTCCATTAGCCCATGTTGCTTTTGCAGATTGTTAGATTGTTTTCTACTTGACCATTATTTCATGTCCCACAGAAAATATCCAATTGTTTTAGTTCTAACATTTGTTAGAAGTTTCATTCTGTGTGTTTTAATGGATTAGGTGGCCAGTCTCTTATCCTGTGTTGTCCAGTAATTATAAGCCTTAGAAAATACCTTGTAATTGTCAAGAATCTAAAACAAGCTGAGATCTTTCTTGCCTGAGGGAAAAAGTGCTAATTGTGTTAGTTGATAAGTGTTTTTTGAACACCTGCTGTGTACTGAATCCTTTATAAAGCTCTGTAGGGAAGAAAAGATGCCAAAAAAATCTATATACAGTCACCCCAATTTTACTTTTATATTAAATGTAATCACCTAATTTCTTTTTGTTTCTTCGTTATTAGTAGAGTTAGTGGAGAGGAATGGATCATTCTCCATCAATGATATTAAAGAATTCACTGTTTAAGCCCCGAACTGAAAAACAAACACACAGAAAACTATCAAGGAGTCTTTTCAGTTAGTCCATCAGGTGTGGTTTAAGTACCTGCTGTGTGATGAGCACCATCCTCATAGACATTTCCTTAACCCAAATCATTTTGGAAGAATTCTATCATTTCAGTGGCCATGCCTGCAGATTGTGACAATGGTCAGGTCTCTTTTCTCTGGAGGCTGTCATGCCACGGCTCCTTCAGAGGGAAAAAAATGACAGTACTTAGATAAGGACAGGTACAACTGGTTTCAATGAATTCTACCTTAGCAAAATACCAGATTAGGGAGGAGGGAGTACCAAAGGAGAGGAAGACCCATGGGAAATAGTGCTATAGTTCTTCTAACAGCTTTCATTTTTCTCATCTCCACTTCTGAGACTGTGATTCTGGACCATCCTTCCTGTTTTTTCTTCCATTCTTTCCTCCTCTTGTCTCCCATTTCTTTTTCTTACACCATTTCTTCTTTCTCTGCTCTCTCCTCTCCTCCAAATTTCCACTAAAGCTGAAACATGTGGACATATGGTGGAACATGATTAAAGTTGATGATAAGAAGTTGAAAGAGAAACCTCTGGTCTGTTTTTTGCTCTACTTCACATTCTAGAAAATATCACCATGGAAATCTCAATAATGTTGCCCATTAGTGACTCAATCACTGTCAATTCCTTTGTTTTTTATATCAGAACTGTTTTAAGAGCTGAGAAAGGAGCAGAGGATGCAAAGTTCTTTGACAGGATGGAAGAAATAATCTTCGAAGGAAGCCAGAAATAAAGAAGTTGGAGAGAAATTAATGTTAAAAGATCATCAATGTGACAGAAGAGAGAAAGGTTAGAAAAGGAAACTGTGCCCTCGAAACTGTACAGCTAAGGCTCTTTAAGGAGTGTTTCTGGACATTTGTAAGAAACACCATTTTAGGCTTTATAGGTCATTAAAAAGGAGTTATGGGTACTAGCAGGTAGAAGGAATCTCCTTATTTTATCCAGGAAAAGAATGCATGTTCTGTGTCCTGGTGATTACCTACCTCCTGTTGAAGGTCATAGGCATGGCCATATATTGAACTGATTCAGAAAATTGGTAAATTATCTTCTTTTTCAAGAAGTTATGAAGACTGTCTCTAGGCTCATCAGATCCAATGTCCATCACCCATTTGTTCCTATTCATATGGGAATGAATGATATGGTCAGTAGGAATCTAGTAGTTAAAGATTTTGAAGTTCTTTATGGGAAGGAAAAGCCAAAAACCCTGAGGTTGAGACAGGGCACAATTGATGCTTTTGACTCTTTCTAATTGAATGTAATTTTAAGTTTAGGGTACAGGATTAGAGAGATGATAATCCCATTGTATTTTTCTTAGTCAGTTCACGTCTAGAGTGCTGTATGCAGTTCTGGGTATCTCATGTTTAGGGCATTGACAGGCTTCCACGAATCCCAGGATCATGAATCAAATGGTGGAGACCCAAAACTATGCCGTGAAAGAACAGATTAAAGAAAATGGGGAAATGGGAAATGTTCAGTCAGGAGAAAATAAGGATGATGAGTGCCATAATATCTCTCTTCAAATGTTTAATGGGTCATTATGTGAAGGAGATATTAGACTTTTCTCTTTGGCTTCAGAAGACAGAACTAGAAACAATGGATGGCAGTTTCAGAGTCAGATTTCAGCTTGATAAAAGGAAAAAAAACCAATTATTAGTACTGTCCAAAAGTAAAATGAGTAGCCTCAGGAAATAATTTGTTCCTCACCATTGGAGATCTTCAAGTCAACACTGGTTGGCCACCTGCAGGAATGTTGAAAATGAGATTATTGTGTTGGTATATGGGTTGGACCAAATGACTTCTGAAGCATTTGGTGATTAGAAGATCGGAAGAGAACAATGTTACCAGTGAGATTTTGGTTTCCTGGATCATGGTTTGCAAAACCAAAATGATAGGATTTTAATAAAGAGCACAGCTCATGATCATGTGAAAAGGATCTTTTTGTTAACAGGCTTGCTGATTTCATTGAGAGAGCTTCAGGCCAAATTCTGAGGGGGATGGAGAATGATGTCCAGATAAGACTGTAAAAGTATGTATCACTGAGGGTAGCAGGTATGACAAAAGAAGTGATATAGTAGAGGAAGGACCCAGTGATAAAGGTAAAAATAACAAGGAAGAGGATTGAATAAAGACCTTATGGCCTCAGATATCAGCATGCCAATATACAGAATGAACAAGAGAATCTTTTTTTTTTTTTAAATTTTAAAAGGGCCTTAGGAGAATCTACTGAGACTTGGTAGAATTTGACTATCATGATGGAAATGTACATCTGTTCCAAAAGAAACACCTGGTAAAAGGGGAAGGAGAGTAATTGCTATATTGAAAGAAGGCAAACACCCATATGGAAATCTGTGCACCTAATAGTAGAAAGATGGTGAGAGCATATGGATGAGGCTAAAATAAGAAAGAAGTCCTGTTACTGCGGGAGTACAGTACAGACAAGGATATAGATAATGACTTCCCAATACAGACATATGTAACTGTAATACATAGTATTACATGGTATATATAATAGAGAGATGTGAAAGAAAATTCTAGGTGAGGTCTGAAGGAGAAGGTTGATCTCTGAGGAAATCGAGGAAAGCTTCATAGAAGGAATGCATTTGAATTAGACTTTAAAAGACAGATGAGATTCAATGGACAAAGGAAATTTCAGGCATCAGGAACACTGTGACCAAAGGCATGGTGGTTATTCAGTCAAGGTTGTGTCTGTGGGGATAAAGAGCAGTTCTCTTCAGTGCAAAGTTCTTTAAAGAGCAAGGAGGGGGTACCTGTATGATACAAAGTTGAAGAGGGAGGGTCGTACCAAGTTATGGAAAGCAAAGGTACCTGAATTTTACTTAGTAGACAATAGGTAACTACTAAAGATTTTTTTTTGCAATAATTAATAACAGCATTAATTTAGTGCTTTAAGGTTTGCTAAGCACTTTACAAAAATTATATCATTTTGTTCTTACAGTAACCCCAGAAAGTAGGTGCTATTATTATTCTTAGTTTACAGATGAGAAAATTGAGGCAAACAGAGGTTAAATGACTTACCTAGGGTCACATAGTAAGTGTCTGAGGTAAAATTTGAACTGGGGTGTTTGTGACTCCAAGTGCTGTGCTCTATCCTACTGTAGCTACCAATACAAGAAGATAGATATGCCCCAAATGTGCATAAGAATAACTTATTTGCTAGTTGTGTGAGGATGGATAAGAAGGGGAGTAGATCTGTTATTAGGTTACTGTAGTAAACTAAATGAGTGTTCCTTTAAGGATGTGGCCTATGGTAATGACTATAGTGATTAAAGAGGGAGGGATGTGAGAGATAGTTGAACTGTTAAATGAGTGTGATACGATAGCTGATCAGATATGAAATATGAGAGAGAATAGAGTCCAAGATAACTTCTAGGTTTTGAATTCTGGTTTTATTTCTGTCTTCTTCATCAAAACCACAACAGTAATAAAAATAATCAAACAAGAAAGGGTAGAATACATAAGACTGGGATTCCAAATAAATGAAGACACAATTAGAAGCCAGGTTGCTGCTTTCAATGAATTTACATCTTTAGGACCAGATAAATCACATCGAAGGACATATAAAAATATGATTATGATCTTAGAGTCACTTTTACAAATATTTGAAAAATTGTGGAGAATGGGATAGATATCAAAAGACTGAGAGTATGTAAGTATTGTCCTACTTTTCAAAAGGAGGAAAAGATTAGATTCCAAAAACTGCAAGCTCATAAATTTGACAACTGATCAACTCACTAAAGTCATGTTTGAGCACTTAGATAAGAAAGATGTGGTCACTAGGGGCCATCATGGGTTCATTCACTGTCTTTATTATTGTTCTTACCTAAGCCCTGCCTATTTTTCCTAGTTTTGTGTATCCAAACCGCATCCTTGATTACTCTGCTCAACTTTATTTCCTTCAGTTTTTGGCCCACATTCCCAGCATCATGGCATTAGACCAGTATATCAGTGCTCTTTGTTGAGCCTTTAAGGAAAGTAGGGATTTTAAAATGTAGAGGTAAGGAGGGAGAGTATTCCATGCATGATTGGGCAACAGCAGTAATCTGGTTTGTCTGGACATATAACGAGTAAAGGGAAATTATGTGAAATAAGCCTGGACAGGTAAACTGGAGTCGGATTGAGAAAGGTTTTTAAGAACTAAGTTAAACTTAATGTTTCTGTTTTATCCTAGAGGGAATAAGGAGTCACTGAAGATTCTTGAACAGGGGAGTGATAGGGTCAGATCTTTACTTTAGGCAGATGGTTTTGGCATCTATGTGAAGGATGGAGTGGAAAAGGGAGAGATTGAAACCAGAAGTCCGAATAGGAAGTTTTGGTGGTAGTCCGGGTGTTATAGGAGGGATTTCTATACAGGCATAAGTTGTAGTCGATGATTTATGAGTTCCCTTCTAATACTAAGATTTTGTGATTCTCCTCTTTCTTTTCAATTCTAAGCTCAAATCATTGTCTAGCTGTGGTATATATTAATATATTTATATCTGTCTATGACTGTGAAACATGGAATACCATAATCTCAGAAGAAGATATATATGTATATACATACATATGTTCTTATATATATCATATATATGGAACATCACAATTTTAGAAAAATAAAGGTATGTACATATATACACAATTATATGTATATATTTTATAAACATCGTATCTAGCACACACATGTCATATATCATACCTGTATGTCACATATCACAATATATATAATATACCACACATATATATACCACATATGATATACACCATATGTATGGTACATAACTATATATGTATGTACATATATATATTTTTTCTTCTGAGATTATAATATTCCATGATTCATAGTTATAAAGTATCTCTGGAATAATATTGATGTTGAAAAGAGGGACTTTAGAGGTAAGGAGCAGTTTAGTATCATTGAATACTGAATCTATATCAATATCTGTATCTAGTCTAATTAAATAGTTTGTGTGTTCAAATTTATAATCTGGGTAATATATTTTCATTCATTTGGTAGAACAGAAATTCTTTGAGAATAGAATTATTTTTCATTTTCTTTTTGTATCTCAAACACCTAGTACAGTGCCTTGCACATAGTAGGTATTTCAACAAGTGCTTATTAAATTGAAAGTTGCCAACAAATAGTCATCCAGATTTATTTTGGAAAACTCTACTGAAAGGGAACCTACAATCTCCTGAAGCAGTTTCTTTCACCTTCTCATAGCTCAAAATAATTCAGAAGATTTCCCTTTCATTGATTCTACATCTGCCCTTTTGCAACTTCCAGAGAGAAGGGAAGGGAAGGGAAGGGAACAAGCATTTATTAAGTTCCTATTATGTGCTGGGCACTGTAACTAAGCACTTTACAAATATTATCTCATTTGATCCACTCCACAACCCTAGGAGATAGATGCTATTATCATTCCCATTTTTACATTTGAGGCAGACAGAGATTAAGTGACTTGCCCAGGGTCACAACCCCAGTAAATATCTGAGGTCAGATTTGAATTCAGGTCTTCCTGATTTCAGGCCTAGTGCTTTATCTGCTGTGTCACCTAATTGCCAAAAGTTTGGCTGGATTGCATTTAGAAAATTGTAGAGTATACTCAGTGATCCTAAACTGCCCCTTGCATCTAAAGCTCCACTTTTCAACATCAGTATTATTCTAGTGACCCTTTATGACTGTGAATCATGGAACATCATAATCTCAGAAGAGTGAAATTACAGGTGACTCAAAAGACATTGGAAATATAGGTGATTGGCAAAAGTAATCGACAGCCTATTAAAAATAAAGGCGTATGAAAAGTGGCTTAAAAACATTAGGAAAATTTGGATGACTAGAAACAAGGCAGGTCACACAGTGAGTGGAAGGGATAACAAATGGACAGCTTTACTGGTATCCATGAAAATTCAAAGATATTTAAAATATTAAAAGACCCAGAGGAAGGCCTCTAGATCATTGTGTAGTTGGAAAGACATGGGGAAGGGTTACACATCATGAGAAGTCCTGGATGATCTGTGATTTATATTAGGGAAAGTGTCTACACATAATAATGCAATTTAAAATTCATTGAAATATCAGTGTATCCACATGAGGAAAAGAATAGTGCTAAATACTGTGTCTGCCCTTAAGGACCTTGCATTCTGGGGGAAAACAACACAGAAAGGGGTACTGGGTCAAGTTACATAATTAATAAGATAGCAGATTAATTCCCAAAAACCAAACAAAAGAGGAATTATGTATTAGAGGTAGAAAAAATAAAGCTGAATCCACGGGATAAGAAAACAAGGAGCCCAACAAAGTTGCAGCTTTATGTATTAACAGCGGAGAATAGTAATTGTTAATATGCTCACTCAGCACCTCTCACTTATCTAACCTGCTCCAGCAGAGTACACAAAATGACCCTAAGCTTAAGCTTTGGGACCCACTCATGGATTTCATTCATTCTTCAGAAGTTACGTTGGCACATCCAACTCCCAACCCGTGTCCTACCCCAGTATAATAAGCAGTAGATGTTGACTCGGACTACCTACGTGAAGAGAAGGAGGTGGTCATTAGGAGGGCTTCTTTATTCCCAGGGCATCCCATAGGGTTGGAAATCCTACGACTATAGAGACTCTGTCTGGAACATCTATTCCACCCTCACCCAATCCTGCAAAAAGTGGCAGAAGGTGGCTTAGTGTAGCTAGAAAAGTAAAGAACAGATGGAACTGGGGGCAGGGAACCAGTGTGTATATGCTACACCAGGCCCAAAGAAAGGAGACTGAAATTCAGCTGGGGCAAGTCCTAAAAGTTACTTATGGTAGAGAACAGCACCAGAGACTGAGATAGTGTCATGGTCCACCCCTCAGGATATACGCATCGTGAAAGGAGGATGAATCAAAAAACGAATAATGGGAATGCAAGGGAAAAGGCTATAATGACTTAAGATTTCAAGAGAAAGATGATTCAATTAAAAACCTAGAGCATAAGCAGATAAACCAATCATGGGGATACTAAAATTAGAAGAAAGTGAATATTAAAACATCTAAAAGATTACAAACTTCTTTAAGTAAATATTATGAGACAGGAAATTGAGCCAATGTGTAATTAATCCCAGAACCCTGTGGAGTCCCAAGAGAGCATAGAATAATAGTAGTATGTTCCTGAATGCTTCAAAAAAAGAAATGAAAAGTTGAGAGAAGTTAGAAGAGAACAAATGTTAGAATTTATAGCCTACACAGTAGAAATAATTTGCAGAATAGAAAAAACTTGATTCCGTACTAGTGAATCTCTTCAAAAAAGGGAAAGAGAGAACAACAGATTTGGATTACAAATATATTGAGGTAGAGGAAAATCTAGAAGAAATTAAGCAAATACAAATACAAAAGAATAGAGATAAAATCAGAATTCAGATAAATAGAAGTGAAGGTAGAGGAGCAACCTGAAACATCAGAGACTAAAACTCCACAGCCCCCTCTATATAAGGAAAAGCCATAATCTCTATAGAAGGAAAAGCCAGTGGTCTTGAAGACAAGATGTGAAGAAACAACTTAAGGATCACAGGTCTCCCAGGAGAACATAACAAATTGAAAAAGCTGAACACCATAGTATAGGAAATAACACAAGAAAACTGCCCAGAACTTCTGAATATAGAAAACAAAGCATCAATCAAAGGAATCTATTTCAAATTCCAAGACACATAGTTGCTAAAATTAGTAATTCCAAAGATAAATAACAAATTCTGCCAGTGGCTAACAGAAAGACCTTCAAATACAAAGGAAAGGAAATTTGACTATTCTGCATTCACTCAAAATTGCAGAAGGGAATTAAATGATATATTACAAAAGGAAACTATCTCAAGATGTAACTCAAATGACATACACTGCATATCAGGGCTTTATCATCAATGAAAAACATTGATATTCAATACAAGAGACATTTGAAGTATTCCTGCAAAAAATGAAGACATGAGCAGATTATTTGATTTGCAAACACTCTAAACAATGGAAATATAAGAAAGGTGAATTAATACAACTACCAAGAAGAGAATAAGTAATAAAAATAAATTATCCTGTCACTAGGGGTTATTTAAAAGTAAAGAAAGTTGGAGACAGACATTGGGTTTTTTTTAAAAGCCTCCAACCACTGAGGAACTACTGGACGATTTTCTTTTGAAAAGAATACAAAAGAATAAAGATAAAATCAGAATTCAGGTAAATAGAAGTGATGTAGAGGAACAGCCTGAAACATCAGAGACTAAACCCCACAGCTCTTTTACAGGTGAATAACTGTGTATTATGGGACTGAATTGCAGAATTTGAAGATGCATACATTGGGAGAGGGGATGTGAAAGGTAGAAGAGAATGGAGAATGTACTAAATCAAGTCCATGGGTGAACAAAACTCCTGTAGTCTCAGCAAAAAGAAGGGCTACAAGAGAATGGAAGAGGTAGTAAAAAACAACAACAACAAAAAAAAGAGGAATTGAAATAGGGTGAAAGACTGGGAGGGATCTTAACTCAATGAGAAATAAGTCATATTGAAGGATACTCCCAAGGGGAAGAGGTAGATGTCTACAGGAAGATGGAGTCTTTACAATGGGTCTAATCTAGGAGATGCTGATGCACAGGGAGGCCAGTTCCCCTGACAAAGTGTTGTAGCTCCACGGATAGCACCTTGCTCAGTAGGAGGGAAATGAGGGTTCCTAGAGCTACTTGGGACCCATAAGGGTGGAAGGACATTTATCCAGAAAGGATATTGTATGGTGAATAGGAAATAAGAATGATCATGGTGAGGGCAGGGGGTAGAACTGAACCACATGATTTGGGATACAGGGTAATTTCAACCATGGAACAATGCTTCTATCCTTATTGCTTGTTTAATGAACTGACATTTATGAGGGCAAAGCACACCAGAAAAAAGAGACCATGGGGCAATATCTATAAAGGGAGAGTGATCAAACTTGATACTTCGGGAGGATTAATTCCGTGAGGAACACAAAGAGATTAAAGAAGGAATAAATAAGAACAAAGACAATGGATCAAAGAATAAAAGTTCAGAATAGACAGAATTGGGGAGGAATAAATGAAGAGAAAAGGGTAAAAAAAATCCTTAGAAAAAGACAGAGAAAAAGAAAAACAAACAAAAGAAATTGGAAGGAAAGGATGGAGGGGGAACTTTGAAATAGACATTTAACTAAGAGGGAAAAAGAGAGGGGAACAATTAGCTACATAAGAAAGAAAAGGAAATCAATAAGTTAAGTAAAACTCCAGAACTAGAGAAAGGATTGAAGGTGATGAGGTGTGGTTTGAAAAGAGTTTATGGGAATAGGGTTACCTCAAAGTAGTGTCAGCTAAGGTCTTCTGCTCTGTCTGAGATGCCTATAGAGCCAATGGTATTTGTCAAGATATATGCCTCCTCTCCCACAACTCAGTCATACATTCTCATTCTCCTGTTGCTGATTGTTCTAGGGATATTGGTTCTTGCTTCAACTCTATGTGATCCTAGACCTTCAGGTTGTCTGTCTGGTTCTGAGATAGCACTTACTTTTTATGTGAATTTTTTAGGGCTCATGGACCCTTTTGGGAGATTTGGTGAAGCCTATGGACTTCTCAGAATAATTTTTTTTGTTTTTTGTTTTTTTGTTTTTGTTTTTGGTGAGGCAGTTGGGGATAAGTGACTTGCCCAGAGTCACACAGCTAGTAAGTGGTATGTGTCTGAGGCTGGATTTGAACTCAGGTCCTTCTGACTCCAAGGCCAGTACTCTATCCACTGTGCCACCTAGCTGCCCCTCAGAATAATGTTCTTAATTGCATACAATAAAATACCTATGATATTAGAATACATTTATAAAATATTTTTAAAAACAAAGTCACAGATCTCAGGTTAAGATCCCCTGATTTAAGACATGATTTGTCTCTCACATAATGGTGTTAACTAGTTAAAGGAGATGTGCAGGGCCTATTCACACTCAGTTCTGATTGATTCAACAAAGAAGGACCAATATTAACAAAAGTAATTACTTTTAAGTGCTTTGGATAATCAATGTCACCCCACCCTTATTACAATTTTGGCCTCATGGAATTTTCAAATAATGTGGAAGTCTGTAAAATAGTGCATTAAAGGATATCTTTACAACAGAGTCAATCCCAAGTATGTTGCAGTGTGTATGAGTGTGTGTGTGTGTGTGTATGTGTTTGATTTTTAAACACAATTTCCAACATTCATTTTTGGAAAAATTTTGAGTTCCAGATTTTTCTCCCTTCCTTCCCTTTCCTTCCCCAGACAGTAAGCGATCTGATGTAGGTTATACATGTGCAGTAATGTAAAGACGTATTTCCGCATTAGTCATGTTGTGAAAAAAGAAACAGAACAAAAGAGAAAAAACACTAAAAAAACAAAAAAAGTGAAAATAGCATGGTTCGATCTACATTCATACTTAATCAGTTCTTTCTCTGGATGTAGATAACATTTTCCATTCTTGGTCTTTTGGAATTGTCTTGGATCATTGTATTGCTGAGAAGAGCTAAGTCAGTCATAGTTGATCATCCCACAATGTTACTGTTACTGTGTACAGTGTTTTCCTGGCTCTGCTCACTTCAGCATCAATTCATTTAAGTCTTTTCAGGTTTTTCTGAAATCCGCCTGCTCATCATTTCTTATGGAACAATAGTATTCCATTACATTTATGTGCCACAACTTGTTCAGTCATTCCCCAATTGATGGATATCCCTTCAATTTCCAATTCTTTGCCATGTGTGAGATTTCTTAATACAAATCTTCAAAGTAACCAGAGAATGGGTCAGTGAGAGGCGGTTTTGTATAGGAACGGAGTAATCAGGAAACCTGAGTTCATTTTACCTCAGATACCTACTAGTTGTAGTCTAATACCCTCAGTTTCCTTATCTGTAAAATCAGGAAGAAAGGGCTGATAATAATACTTATGCTACTTACCTCACTGGTCATTGTGAAGAAAGCTCTTTTGCAAACCTTCAAAGGCTCTATAATATGAGTTATTATTATTAGTGAAGAAAAGAAGTATTTATTAAATGCCTATTATGGGCTTTACAAATATTATCTCATTTGATCCTTACAACAACCCTGGGAGGCAGATGCTATTATTATTGTCATTTTATAGTTGAGGAAACTGAGGCTAAGTAACTTGTTAAATAAAATGCTTGCCCAGAGTCACACAACTAGTAAATATCTGAAGCCTGATTTGAACTTAGGTCTTCTGGACTCTAGGCCCAGTGCTCTATCTATCTATCTACTGTATCACCTAGCTGCTTAGATGATGAACAAGAAGAAGATGGCTGTGTTGTTTTAGCCTAATCAATATTCACAATGAACAACTCCACATAGAACCAACTTTAGGAGCTGGGAATAACCTCAGTGTATCTACCAGTCATCACCATTCAGATCCTCTCATGGATATATCTGTGTCCTGGCTCCCAAACAATGCAGAACCTAACCATGAACCTCATAAGGGCCACAGAGAAACACATAGATACAACTCTGTCTGCTGTTAGCCCTGCTGAAGCTCCAGCAGCCAAGGCCACCTATCCCACTATCAGGGAACAGGGAACCACTCCACGTTACCACATCTGAGCTCCTGAAGGTTCTTGTAGCACCCTCTGCCATCCACTTCCCTACCACCTTCTTCACCATACTAGGGCTTCCACAAGGTTGAACCAATCTGATCAGGGTACACAAGCATTGAAGGCAGTGCAAAGTTGGCATAAATACCTCTCAGGTCTGGGTGGAGTCCCCAGATTTCATCTTTGGTGGACAGCCTCAACTGAAGTCCTCCACTCAGGTTCATTACACCAATTCCAACTCATCTTACAAATGAGAAACCTGAGCCTCAGAGTGTAACATGAACTGTAAATAGCAGAATGGGGATCGGGACTGAGGTCTTCTGTATCTAAATCCAATGCTCTTGATAGGTCAATCAGTAATTTTAATTTTGAGTTAAAATTTATGGGATTAAATCAACCAGCAATGATAATCATTTTAAGTAAAATTTTAAGTAAAATAACCCATGTGAATGTTATATGTTGTTTGATACCTATCATACTGTGTCAAATTATGAAAAAATACCAACTTATCAAGAAGCAGGTAAAAGAACTGGAAAACATTATGTAAGGCCAGGAATAACTGAATTAATATAGTTGAATCTTGATTTGGTTTGTGTCTAATTAAAGAAATCATGTGGAACTAAGCTGAGGTCAGATGTACCCAGGCAGTGTGGCACCAAGCTGTGAAAGAGGACCCTGACACAACGTGGAATGTACCTCACCTGGAGAAGCTATGAAAACCACTTTGGACTCTCCACAAAGACCTAAAATAAATCTTTCCAGAGGCATTTCTTTGAAATGGGAACTGGGAATGTTTAACCTGAAGAAGAAAGAGACTCAGGAGAGATATGATAGCTATTGTCAAATATTTGAAGGTCATGCAGAGGAGGGATAGACTTATTCTGTTTGACCTCAGAGGGCATGACCAGAAGAAGAGAGTAGAAGTTTCAAAAAAAGTCCAACTTAGTCTAGAAGCCGGGAAGAACTTGCTCACAATAGAGCTACCTGAAACTGGGATGGACTTCCTCAGCAGATGGCGGTTTCCTTCTCCTTGGAAGGGCCAAACTGAGGGCGAACAGCTACTTGCAGAGTGTGTCACAGTGATGGCTCTTTTTACTTTTGGGTTGGGCTGGACAGCTACTGAGGCCCCTTTCAGCCATCAGATTTGTGATTTTGAGTGTGCCTGTTTTCCTTTGACTCCACCAGAGGTACGTTCCCCTCACCAGTTGTGTTTATGTGAAAGAGGGAGAAGACAGAAGGTTTACGAAACTTTTTCAAGAACAGAAAAAAAAATTTACGTGATAACTTTATTATATATTTAAAAAGAATAGCAAATTATATGTAATAGATCTGCAGTTTCATGTACAGTCATCTCTTTTTTATTCTCTTGTGTCATGGAAACGCTTGTTTTATTTCATAAATTAAAAATAAAATAAGATAAAAAAACTTTGAAAATCAGAATTCTCTGCCAGTTAATGGTTTTCCTCAATCCCTCCCTCATCTGCTGTCACATATTCAGCAGCATCACTAAAGCTGGGACACATCTAATTTGATGAAGTCTGAGCATCGAGAGATGATCAAGAACCAAGGGGGCGTCTGATAGGATCATGAGTATCAGTGGCCATCAGGTCCAGTGTCTTCATTTTATAGAGGAGGAAACCAAGGACTGACAGGTTGAAGGTCACGTAGATTGTGCCAGAGAGGAGATTTGAACTCTACTCCTCTGACTTCAGAACCATGATTTTTTTTTAACTTTACGCTTTTTTTTGGGAGGGGGGTTAAGTGACTTACCTAGGGTCACCCAGCTAGTAAGCATTATGTGTCTGAGGTCGAATTTGCACTCAGGTCCTCCTGACCCCAGGGCTGGTGCTCTATCCACTGTGCCACGTAGCTACCCCCCAGAACCACCATTTTTTCAGCTCCATTGGGAAAGTTTGTTGTCTCCATATGGGGTGAGATAGGATAAGAAAAACATTTCTATATCATAGCATGTTAACCCCTTCAAATCAATGGAAAAAAATCCAGAATTAAGAGAAAGATTATGGCTGACTTGTCCCTGTGTGAGAATTTAGTGTTAGCATAATGGGAAGTACCTGTTCCTAGTGGGGTGCTTATCCTTCAGCTTGCCTGATGGAAATTTTTCTGAGGAAATCCCATTGTGTAAACCACTGAGCTGCCCCATTAAGCTTTGGCAGAAAATAGCTTGTGACCTGTAACTGACTTTGGGCATAAAAACAAACGGGAAATATCCAGCCAGAGGTGTTTAGATAGCTCAGGTTCCTAAAGTCCTTTATGATATTTGGAAATTATGGAAATTCAATTCTATTCTGTGGTGATTACAACCCAATCTTTAGAGATAATCATCTATAATTGTGATCTTGTTTTAAAGAATTTTTCAGCTCTGAAAGGCAGAGACAATAAAACTGATTACCTGAGATTTACAGTGGAACTCACAGAAATGACGAAAATAGGGCAGAGTCCTCTGCTGAATATGTATTAGAGAAGGGCATTCTTCTTTGTAAAATAGGGCATTTTCACTGAGGATCACTGGAAAGGTCCAGTGTCAGCACTGGCCAACATAGAGGTCCCAGAGCAGAGGTAAGGGTATGGAGTACGGTAAGGCTGATAATCAAGGTGGTCTGGAAAGAGGATGAGGTCCCTGGGGAGATGACAGAGAAATTCAAAGGAGTGAAGCCAGTGAGGAAGTGAAGAATAATAACACTAGAGATAGGGAAAGGGAGTTGAGCTATGATTTTACTGGAAACTCCCAAGTGAGGACTTACCCAGATTTGTGGAAGGAACCATTTCTTCTGAGGACCAGGGGCTTTATTTGTGGATTTGAGAGTGTGGAGAGAGAACTATGGTTGAAACCAAGAATAGGTCAGGATTCCAATCCCACCTCTGACAACCATCTAACTTCTCTGACACTCAGTTTTCTCATCCATAAAATGGAGATGATGATAACTACCTCACAGGATTGTTGTGAAGTTCAAATGAGATAATGTCTGTAAAAAGCTTTGGAAACCTTAAAGCCTACAGCCTATGATAGCCTATCAACTATCATCTTCTAAGTATAACCTGTGTAATGCAAGTTTATGAGATGCCTCCAATTAAGCAATATTGTTAAATGTTCAAGGCCAGAGAAGAGAAAGAGTAGGACAGTCAATCAATCAGCAATCATTTATTAAGTGCCTACCCTATCCTAGGCACTGTGGTTGGTGCCGGAGATACAGATATAAGAATGATGTAATTCTTATTCAAGGCACTTTTGTTCTAACAACAAATAACAGCACTGAGTTTTGATTTTCAAAGATTCATTAACGAAGAAGCTTCATAGGCTCATAGCTTTAGAGCTAAAATGGGTATTAAAAGTTATTTGTCCAACCCCCTCACTTCACAAGTGATCAAACTGAGGCCTAGAGAAGTTAATGGGGGGGCAGCTAGGTGGCGCAGTGGATAGAGCACCAGCCCTGAAGTCAGAAGGACCTGAGTTCAAATCCGGCCTCAGACCAAACACTTGACACTTACTAGCTGTGTGACCTTTATTGCCTAAAAAATTGAAAAAAAGAAAGAAAGAAAAGAGAAGTTAATGAGCTTACCCGAGGTTACACAGGTAAGGAATGGCAGAACTATGATTATAGGCCTTAAAGAAATATTTTAATAATGTACTATTTTATATTTTAATAATGTAATATTTTATATTAGTTTAACCATTTTAATAATCTAGGTCACATCTACATAGTGCTTTATATATTGTTTCATGTGATCCTTAAAACAATGTGAAGGGAGGCAATGCAGGTATTATTATTATTATCCCATTTTACCTGTGAGAAAAGTGAGGATCAGAAGAATTAATTGAATTGCCCATGATCACAGCACAGCTGGCTATTAAGTGATGAAGCCAGGATTGAGGACTCTTTCACTAATTGTCTATGAACTTGGCTCACTATCCTAAGCAGCTTCCTATGATTAAGGAGAATATAGTCATAATGAGCCATTGGCACCTCTCTCATTGGGCTCTAGCTAATTAGAGGTAAATAACCCTTCCAAGAACCAGAGAATGTATTTTTACAACATTATCAAAGTGTTCACAATGATTTTCATGTGTGATTCCTCCTGAGGATTGGCATTAAATTCCCCACACATCAGTTTGAAAGTTGCCCCTGCTAACTCTACTTTTCAGATCTCTTTGAAATGAAAGAACAAACATGAATGTGAAGGCTTCTTAAGAGTCTTGTGACACAAAGCAAACCAACCCCCAGTCCTCAGTGCCAAGAGTATATTTCTCAGCTGCAGAAGGGATTTTGACAGGTGGTAATAACATGTTGGAATCGTAGACAGCATAGTTGGTGTGGCCTAGATGCCACTGGGAAATATTTTACCTTCTACTTGGGTCTTCCGAAAGAACCATAAAAATTCACTTTTGCACATAGTCAACAGTATCTTACAAAATGAAGAGCTTCAAAGTTTTCCAAAGTGCTTCTCAATCCCAGGCACTTTGTTCTAATAGAAAATTAAATTTTATTTGTAACAGATTTACTTTTATTTTAAGGCATAGTATATAAAAGGGAAAAATTATTACAGGTATTAACAAGTGTCCCAAGATTTCTAAAGATTCCTGCCATGAAATCATAACCTCCTCCCCGAGCTTTTCAGAGAGTCAAACCATGAGCAGAACGGCTGGTAAGTAACCGTCGGTAGCACTAGTTTGATAGTACACATGAATTCTAGCAAAGTTGGCCGTGAGGCAAACTCCATTTTCCCAGTGAGTTTCATGAGAAGCTTAGAACATTGTTCCAGTGGGAGAACCTTTTAGTCAGTCAGTCAATAAACATTTATTAAGCACCTGCTGCTGAGCTAGGAATTGTGCCTCAATGCTGGAGATATAAATAGGAAAAAGAAACACAGTACCTGCCCTTTAGGAGCTTGCAATTTAATGGGGGAAAGAGAACACACAAAAGGGAATTGCCAAAGGGAGGGGGAAGGGGAAAGTACCCATTAAGATGGAGGGAAGCACGATGGAAAATTCCAAAGGCGGCAGCTGGGAGGGAAATAGAAATGGCTGGCTTTGGGTCCACCCCATAAATAAAGGAGCTCCCTGCTCCATCATCCAATCAGAGGGGTTCCAGGGCAGTGGGTACTGATACGGTCTGGGTGCCACAGCTGATAATCAAGGTCAGTCTGAAGAATGATGAGGACCCCTGGGGGATGACAGAGTAACTCAGAGGAGTGCAGCCTGTTGGGATTTGGACAATAGTAATAGTACAGATAGGGATAGGGACTTGATCTATGATTTCAGTTGGAATAGGGAACTCCCAAGTGAGAAAACTCCCTTTATCAATGCAGCCAGGCACTTTTTTTTGCATAGTCTTAGAGCTGCCCAGATCATTGACAGGCTAGTTGCCTTTCCTCAGAGTCCTCCAGCTTAGGGGACGCTAATAGATAGATAGCACTTGAAGTTAGAAGCTCAGTGGATAGAGCACTAGACCTGGAGTCAGGAAGATCTGAGTTCAAACCTGACCTCAGACTTGTACTAGCTTTGTGACCCAGGGTAAGCCACTTAACCTCTGCTTGCCTTAATCTCCTGGAGAAGGAAATGTCAAACCACTCTAGTATCTTTGTCAAGAAGACCCCATAGACATTGTTGGTGTGCTGTAGTCCATGGAGTCATGAAGAATTGTATACAACTGAACAATAGCTTTTGCAGTCCTCTACCAGCCAGTACACGTTAGAGGCAGACCTTGAGCCCAGAATTTCCTCGTTCCAAGGTCAGCTCTCCATATACTGTATCATAATGCCTTTACAAGCTTTAGCCAGCTCCATGGAACACTGGATGACAATACTGGCCCTCAGTGTGGGGGCTTTCTCAACATGAATATTGTCTGTATGCCCAGAGGCCTGGGAACTGTTTTGCAGGGAAAAAAAAAAAGCATCATCACTCATTTGACTGATTCTCTGATGATAGGAGTGTAGGTCCAGGGAGGAATTTAGGAATAGAGTAAATCTGGATGGAGGGTTGAGATGAATAAAGCCATATCTACATATCTATATGTAGGTGTCTGCCTGTCTGTCTATCTATCTATCTATCCATCTAAAACCCAAACCCAAAACCTTGGCCATTTGATCAGAATCAGGTTACAATAGCTACAAAGCAGGATGGATCAGGAAGGGCCAAGATCAAGAGTGTAGTCAATAAGCCAGATCTCAGCCTGTAATTGGCAATTTTTGTACCTGGGCTAAGTGCTCCAAAATCTGCCTGGCCAACTAGCATGAAATGTACCATTTAATCAGATTTATAAGACAAATTGACTCAAGCTGAGATAAAAGGAAACTTGGAACACTGGCCCAAGAAGGGGAAACAGAGGAAATGGGAAACTGAAAAAGGTCTTCACTATCCTCAGTGAAGGGAGAAAGGAAGGAAGCTCATTGTTTGGTATTTTCCGAATTATTTTTATAAGTAGGTGTTAGGCTCAGTCACTTCAGATCTGAACTTTTCTTCCTGACTCAGGGCCCAGTATTCTATCTGCCCTCTAAAGTCAGGCAGAGTGACTTCAAATCCCACCTTAATTACTTAGTGGTATGACACTGGGCAGATCTCAATCAGCTTCAGTTTCCCTATCTGTGAAATGGGGATAATACTAGCACCTACCATACAGAGTTATTGTGAGGATAAAATGATATCACATATGTACAGTGCTTTGCAAACTTTAAAGTACTATATAAATGTTAGCTATTATACTAAAGAGGTGATATGAGTACCAAAAATTTGAATGGTGATCTGAGTTCATAATAAACACTGCTATGCAATTGTGAGAGTGCTATTAGAAAGCAAGTTCCAAATAACTAGGATGGGTTGAGGATCCAAGGGTTTAGGCCAAACAAGAAAGAAGGAAGGAGAGTCCAGATGGCAGGAGAAAGATTCCAGAAAAAAGGTCAAGGCTAGCTCACTGGTTTAGCAAGGATAAATGGGACATAGCATTCATGACCATGGACTTATGATTGCTGATTCAAGGCTAGAGGCCAGCTGCTCTCTCCCCTGGTTCTCCTGATGGGCAGGAATCTTTAGGAGTTGACCAGGAGCCAAAATGATACAAGGCTTCCCATAATAGTCCCACAGGTAGTTGTCGCAACTGATAATGGCAGAGTACTAGGTTTATGTGACAAATCAACTGCTTTTAGGGGGTGTCTGCATCTTGCTAAGTGATTGATTTCTGTGACCCTTCATTGTATCACCCTCCTCCCATTGTGGTTATGTGTACAAGATATCTCAGAAATGTGTTGTGTTGGTAATTTTGTGGTTGCTATTTATCACATTTACCCCCTAGAAAAGAGACAATTGAGCTATATTAGGTGAGTTAAATCCTCTTTTGAGGTTTAAATCCTCTTTTGAGGTTTGAATCCTCTTTTGGTTGATTTTTTGTTCAGGAACCCTTTTCTGTGCTTTTCTGGCTCTGGTATGTGACTGCCACCATTGTCAATGTCAACATATTAGCAAGTGGCATGATTAGGCAATTGAAATTAGCCTTCTATTCATGGGATAAATGAGCCAGGATGAGTGTGATGAGTGAAGTCTGGGGGGCATCTGTATAGGAAATCAAACTGCTTTCCCCGACTCCTTCTCTGAATTTCTGGGCTATGTTTTAGACATGAAGACTCTCAGTCAATAAGGCTGAATAGTTGATGCTTATCTCCACAGAAAATTTTCTAGCCTTAGCCAGAGGTTAGGCTTTATGGTTAAACCAACATGTCCATCAGCGTTATGATTAACCCACAGAAGAGCTGCAGGTCAAAGTATGTCAGGATAATAGATTTAGAGCAGAGGTTCTTAACCTTTATCGGTGTCAAAGACCCCTGTGGCAGTCTGGTGGAGCCTGGGAACTCCTCAGAATAGAAATCTCTCTCTCCCATATATATACACACACACACACACACACACACACACACATATATGTGCATATATATGTGTATACATACATTTTATATACATACATGTACATGCAGTTTGAAAACTCTATCCATCCTCCAAGTTCACAGACCCCTTGAAACTTCACCACAGATGCCTGGGTTAATAACCCTTGATTTTGAGCTAAGAGGGAGTTTAGAATTAATTTTGTCCAGCCCTCCATTTCAGATTTTATATAACTGAGGCCCAGGGGAGAGAAGAGGCATAATACAACTCATCCTTGTACAACTTCCTAACTCTCTCCTTCTGTCATGACAGCTCTTATTTAATTACTCTGTGTCTGGTATGTAGTAGGTGCTTAAGAGATATTTGTTGTGGAATTGAATTGAATTAATTACATGGTGTCAGTGGTGACTCAGTAGTCTCTTAACAAATATCTATTGAATTAATGAGTCAGTGAATGAAATGACATACTGGTTTCTTGCTTTTTATTTTCCACTGTGTAATATGCTAGCTTGGATACAATGGAATATTCCTAGTCTGCTCTACCTCAAAGAACTCTTTCAGAAAATACTTTTAAAAAAATCCAATTGAATATCCATCCCTCGGTGCTCAACAATGGCTTAACACCAGGTCTACAGCTAAATTGATATTAGTGAATGTTATGACATGGGAGGCCAATCTGATCCTTTTGCTTTCTTTCTGATTCACTGAGCAGCTTTGTCGAGGAATAATGACATATTTTCTGCCTTTTAAACAATAAATGTTTGGATTTTACATTATAATTCAAATTAAATACTCTGAGTCGTCTCTGCCTTCTTTCATAGCTCATATTATTTTAGTAAAGAAAGCCATATGACGTCCAATGATAATACCTTCCTTCAAAATTGTATTTCTCCTTTCCCCAATTGAAAGGTTACATTAAAATTAACTAGATGTTATCTAGAAAACTGAGAAACTGGTTTGAACACAGTCAAAATAGTTCTACTTTTCTATTATTTATAGTGAAGAGATGCATCAGCCAATCAACAAGCTTTCATTCCCCACCTTCTGTCATCCCAGCACTATTCAGAGATATATTATTTAGCACATCAGCATCCGTGAATAATAAATAAATAAACTGACCCCTTGAACACTATTCTATTTATGTTCTGTGTTAATCTGAGACAGGAAGTAAGATAATAGCAATTATATAGTTTGGAGAAAATAAAACCAGCTAGTATTGTGTAATTTGGCTCTGAAAACCTTCCCAGTATTTTAAAAGTAGTTTGATTGTGTGAAAGTGAAAGCAATATGCATTCATTTCTTAGTAGTGATCTTTTAATAGCTAAATCCCATGGTCTTTTCTCAGTCTTTATCTTTTTTGAACTCTGTAGAATTTAATGCTGTTGGCCATCCTCTCTTCCTGGATCCTCTGTCTTCCCTGAAATTTTGCAACATAGCTCTCCATCTTTTGCTGGAGCATCATCCATGTTCTACCCTTTAACATTGAAAGGCCCCATAGGTTCTGCCTTGCACCCTATTTTCATCTCTATCTACCTCCTGTCTCTTGGGGATATCATCTCTTTGCAGATGATTCCTACACCTAGATAGCAAACTTTGTTCTCTCTCCTAACCTCCAGTCTGAATGTGTCATCACCTTGTTTGAGGTCCTTGTTTTAGTATCTCTGAAGTTTTTCCAGAGATATTTCCCTATTTCCTCTGGGATAAAATACAAATTCCTATGCCTCACACTCTGACTGCTGTCAGTCTTTCCAGACTTAATTCACGTTATTCCTCTTCAGTCAAACTAACCTACTTGTTTCCTGCATTTGGCATTTAATCTTTGCCTCCCCACCTTTGGGCAAGCTGGCCTCTATGCCTAAAATATACTTCTTCTACCCCTCCACCTCTTAATAACCCTAAATTCTTTCAATATTCAGGTCATGTGCCACCCCCTCCATTTTAAGTGGATTTTTAGGTTTTTTTTTAAGTTGGAAAATACCTTAGACATCATCAAATCCAAGCCCCTCATTTTGTAGATGTGGACCCTGTTTTTTTTAGCACTCTTATTTATTAGTACTCCTTCCTGCCTCAAATGAGCATGCATACACTCATCTGTTTAAGTGTTGTATTTACCTTGCCCACCTCCCCATCCCCCACTCCCATAGCCTCCAAGGAAAATGTAAGCTCTTTGAGAGTTGGGAGTTTTTTTCATTAGGTCTTTGTACCCTTAATACCTAGCAATAGGCATTTAATACAGGTAAGTGTCTGTTGATTGGATTGGATTGGTTACATGAAAACATAAAAACACAAACCCATCAACATACAGAGACTTATCTTTGAATGTTCAGATAAGCTTAATTTTGGAATACAGTTTGGTGTATCATTCAAAGACAATTAAAGGGTCAACACACTTCCAAAAAGCAAATGAAAATATTAAAAGTTATTCTGGAGTAAGCAGGTGATATGATTATTGCTGACATTTATTATAGTGCTCCATTGTTTGGAAAGTCACAGGAATTCACTATCTCATTTGATCCTTGCAATCCTTTAAGGTAGGTTTTTTGAGATATTGTTATTCCAGATTTCTCTAATGGGAAACAGTCTCAGAGACATCAAGGAACTTGCCACACAGCTAGTAACTGTTAGAGATAGGATTTTTAACTATGCTTCTCTTAGCTTTTCCCACTATTCTATACTGTACAGTAATAAATGCGTTAGAATTTGGGGAAAGCAAGACAACTGTGGGTTAAGTGACATGCTAAGCCCCACTCACTATACTAGTGCTATGCTGTGTGTTATTAAATAGTATTCAGACTAATCTTTAGTGATACCATCACAGAAGGTGATACTACGTGCTCCCAAATATCGAAGAATTGTAGATTTAAAGCTAGAAAGGACCTTGGAGGCTAGGTCCAAATCCCTCATTTTATACATGAGAAAATGTAGGCACAGAGAGATGACTTGCCCAGGTTCACAGCTAGTAAGTGTCTGAAGCAATGTTTGAACTCACATTTTCTTGACATCAGGTTCAGCATTCTACTCACTATGCTGCCTCACTGCTTCCATTTCTGATAACATTAGAAACTAAATGTAGAGCTGGATGGACTGATAATTGAACTCATTTTAGTGGTTCTTATGTAGAGAAATGTCCTCTTGAGTCAAGGGAATGATTAATATGGAGATTGTCAATTTAGAAGACCCTGTGGAATGTATATTAACTATCCAAGGACCTTATTTCCTAGGCAGAATTAATGTATATCTCAGAGTGTTTTCCAGAGAGGCAGTTTCCGTATTAGCCACATCTGCCTTGATCTGGCACTTCAGATGCTACTTGGGAAATTGAAGAGTAGGCAAAGAACCCAGTAAGTGCTTTTTTTTTCCTGGAAGGGCCCAGCCTGAAAGATTAAAATAGGAATGGGAACCTTGAGTGGGACAGATTTCAGGGAAAGATCTGGCAGAAGGGATAGTCAGAGGATTAAAGGGCAAGAAGAAATAAGACCCAGTTACCAGTACAGGTAAACCTACCCATTTTCCCTTTTGCTGTTTTTAATTCCCCATAGGCTCCTTGTGTGAGGCAGCAAGGGGTAGTGGATAGAGGGCTGGTCTAGGAGTCAGGGATACTTGGGTCCAGGTCCTTCCTCTGACATATAATAGCTGTGCCTGGGTGTGATACCTGTGTTTTGTATGTATCTACATATGTGCATGTTAGAATACATTAGAATGTATTAGAATACAAGCCTCATTAGAATACAAGCCCTTGAAGAGCAGAAACTTTCATTTTTGTTTTTATGTTTTAAGCATCTAGCACAGGGCCTGGCACACAGTAAGTGTTTAAGTGTTTAATAAAAAAACACTTACTACATGCTTGCTTAACTTCTCAGTGCCCCAGGCATCTCTAAGATTATAAATTGCAGAACAGTTGCAGATCTCCTTTGTCAGAGAGTTTCATTAGAGAAAGTCCCCTGCACCCATGGAATTATAAGTCTGAATGAAAAAAAAAGTTTCCCTATAATACTTTGTAGTAAATTTCTTTGAACCTCAGGGTTCTTACCTATAAAATGAGGGATTTGGATTAGATGATATCTGAGGTATTTTCCAACTTAAAAACATTAAAAATCCACTTAAAATTCTGTGAATCTATGCCCCAACATATTAAAGAGGGTTTGTATGCAATTTCCTGGAACCAGGGCATTGGAGAAATGGAAAGCTGGCATCCTTTCCCACAGAAGATATCAAAAGCCCAACCCAGAGGAAAGATGGAGGTGGTGATAATAAATCAGAAGGGGGCACCAATGAGCCAAGTCTTACAGCTTTCAGATGGGGAAAAAAAGTGAAGGCAGAGGTCATTGATTCTAGCATCACTTGTTATGACAGAGACACAAGGAGAATTTACACTAAAACCCTAGCTTTATAACCACAGTTGTGATGAGGAGGGGGGGTGTGTGGAGCGGAGGGATAGCTGGTAAAACTGGTACAGGTGGAATGAACTGGTTTCCAACTTTCTGAAAGCTCTGAAACTCTTGCTGATTTAGGTTAAAGTGGCAGTAATGTGGGCTAAGGGGAGTCGGGGGTGGGAATGGGGCACTGGGATGTGCATTGGTAGAAATGAAACCTATAAATTTGTGTTCACTAATGAGGCAGGTGGGGTGAGGAAGTTGGTTTTATTAACTGGCTGCAGAAAGACTCTAGCAAGGTATTAAGTATGCTGAAGTCTGCCATTTATTGTCCCCCTAGCCAAAATAAAGTTGTTAAATTATCGACTGTCATAAGGTCTTTCAAATGGTGTAGCCACTCTGTGTGTGTGTTTGTGTGTGTGTGCGCGTGTGTGTGTTAGAGGTGGTAGGTTGTGAGGTACATGTGTGATAGCTATGATGAATACTGACTGGCCAGCTCATTTCCTCTCACATGCTTTCATTCACCTTGGATTTAGGATACAGGCTTCACAGCAGACATAGCCATGGGCACCATCCCAGGGCTCCTTTATCTCAGAGCAATACCTACACTTTGGGGACCTCGCTACTGAATTTCTTCTGTGATATTTCTAAGAAAATAAAATTGTTCAAATGTTCACTATTCCCTGGAGAGTCATTTTTCTAAAAGTAGGTGGCAAGAAGGGAAAAAAAAGTACTTTGAATAGAAAAATGGCATTTCAAGAGACAAATATTAAACTTCAGGGATAGCTATGAGAGAGAAGAGAACTTGTTCTAAGAACAATAATGGCCCATTCACTCTTCTCACTTTCTATTTTACTTGAGTTGATTTCTGCCAGCAAAGCCTAATTCCTAAGAACAGCTTCTATGCCAGGCAGGAGACTCTTTTTCTTCCCCCTCCTCCTCTGCCCCTAAATACTTTAAGAGACAGAAATAATATGGCAGAGGATCTCTTAACCTTTTTTGTGTTATGAATCCCCTCTGGCAAGTTGCTGAAACCTGGGGACCCCTTCTCAGAATAATATATTTAAATGTATAACATAAAATACATAGGATTGCAAAGGCATTCAATTATGTTAAAATATAGTTATTAAAAATATACATGAAAAAACAAATAAACAACTTCACAGACCCCAGGTAAAGAATGCCTGAATGATAGATATATAGTACTAGGCTTAGAGTCAAAAAGACCTAGGTTCAAATTCCTGCTTCAGATATATATATATATACACACACACACACACACACACACACACGTATATATGTGAATATATATGTACACACACATATATACACACACGTATATATGTGTATATATATGTACATATATATATACACATACACACATATAGCTATGTGACCCTTTTCAAATCACTTAACCTCCATGTGCCTCTAGCAATCACCTAAGACTTATCTATTAAGTCAATGATGGATCCACAATTTGTCCCATGGAGAGAATTTCCCCACAGGGAATTCTCTATGCTGACAAAATCAAATTATCATTTGCTTAAGAGGAAAGTCACTGACTTACAAAGTTGAAGAGTGGGCTGCTAAAAATCTCTATAGATGTCTTTATAAACTTCCCAAGTTTCACATAATTGAATCATTCCTGAAAAAATTATCAAGCTTGAGTCTTTCTCCTTTACATCATCAGAGGTGTGGCCAGGATGTATCTTGACACACAGAGGGGGAGAAAACCCACCTCTTGGCCCTTCCGGTTTTCTTCAAATTGTGGTAAAACCAAAAGGATCAGGCAGGGAGTAGAGCCACAGTGGACTTGGTCCTAAAAAGGCTCAGAGGCCTTCCCAGTTCAGCCAACTTCTTTCTCTACTGTAACCCCATCCCCTGGGTTAGTGTTCCTGTAGTCATGAAATTATTGTCTAGAACACTGTGAAGTCCTTTCTTGTCTTCTGCTACCAATTCCATTCAGCTTGGCATCATCTGTGGATACAAAGGATGTAGTTCAATTAATTCAACACACATTTATTAAGTTCTTATTATTTGGCAATGCATCATACTAGGCTCTGAGGATACAAAGATAAAAAAATAGTCCTTGAACACAGGGAACATAGAGAGTACACATTATCTTTCATCATTGGAGGTAGTTTATAGACCATTGGATAGTGCTGGGCCTTGAGTCAGGAAGACCAGAGTTCAAATTCAGCCTCAGATACTTATTTTTATGACCCTTAAGTCACTTAACCTCTGTTTGCCTTAGTTTCTCAACTGTAAAATGGGGATAAAAGCAGCACCTACTTTCCAGAGTTATTGTGAGGATGAAGTGAGATAACATTTCATAAAAAGTGCTTAGTATAGTACATGGCACGTAGTAGGTACTTAAATGCTTAATCCTTTCCCATTCCTCCTTGACCCCATCTCTACTCCATCTTCATCCAATTTCCTGAATTTGTTCCTATTGAGTATCACTCCCTATGTATCACACCAAGCTGTTGAAAACAATTTTAGTGCCAAGAGGGCTTAACCTGGGAGTTGCCTCCTCCAGAATTCCTTACCTCCTGAGGTCATCTCTCTTTAATTCTAGTCTGTTTGGAGCCTGGTTAGCTACCACCATTAACTAGGCTGTCATAGCCATTGCCTTTTCTGTACTTCCTGGAGTCTCTGTTTCCAGAGAAGGTATCTCTTTCTCTCTGCCTTTCTCCTCCTTACCCCTGCTCCCTGAAAACAATATAACAGTTGTTAAAGAATTTTACTAGGTGTTTTACTGCAAAGCACTATGGGAAAGGGAAGATGTACAGTGAAGTAACCCAGAAGGATGAAGGTTTAGTCTGTGCCTTAAGCTCTAGCTCCAGGTTATCAGAACCACTCTAAGCTTCCTTGTTCCTTCCTCCTGATCTGTTATTAAGACTATGCCTTGATGCTAGCTTAATACCAGCTTTTGTTGTGGCTCTAGTGCCGCCATCCAGAATCAACTCCTCTAGCCCTCAGTTAGAGGCTTAGGTTGGTACATTCCTCCGATGCTGATCATTTCTTTGCTAATTAGTCATACTCTGGGGAATATCCCCAGTTCAGTATCTTGATGAGGAAGCCTCTTCCTACTCTGGGCCCCAGATTCTCTTCTTTAGGGGTTTTGGCCTCGTAATTCCTTTATCACTTGTTTAGAGATCACCACACTTTGACCCGCTGGAAGTCATTCTTACTCCTTTTTCCCTATAATATGTTTCCATTTCTTTGCCTAAAGTAAATTCTACTAGTCACATCTTTCTGGCTGGCATGGTTTTACATGTTTGAATTGATTCATTTTCTCATTCCCTACAGGAGTCTAGGACCCTATGGCCCAGATTGTGATATCAAACTCAACAGGCAATAGGAAGCCACTAAATTATACATAAGGATCCATGTGGGCCTCATCTTGACTTAGAAAACCACGTATTAATATTGTCTGTGTTCTATTATATTCTTTTATTCATTTTGTTAACTATTTCCCAGTTACATTTTAATTTAGTTCTCTGCAGTAGGGAATGTTGTCCTCTTTCTGTATCTTTGACACCTCTGGCCGGATGACTAACCCTCTTTGGGTCTGTATTTCCACACTGTTCTCTCACTAAACTTCTGTCTTTTCCTAACTCTGTACCCCATCATGACCTTTTTTCCTTTTCTTATTGGTTAATCTGACATGACAAACCTATGGCTAGTGGATTCTGGATACCTTTCCCTCCAGTCACCTATAGAAACCAACACAGAGTTGATGAGACATGGCCCATGCTTGAGCCTCTTATGCAAGGGGGTAAGAAGACAGCCTTAAAAAAATTAAAAATAGATAGGGCAGAGCCAAGACGGTGGAGTGAAAGCAGTGACTTGCTTGAGCTCTCCCCCAAACCCCTCCAAGTACTTATAAAAAATGGTTCTAAACAAATTCTAAAGCAGCAGAACCCACAAAAACACAGAATGAAACAAATTTACAGCTCAAGACAACCTGGATGGTTGATCAGAAAGGTATATCGCACCAGGTGGGGAGAGGAGTGTAGTTTGGCATGGGCACACAGGCCACAGCGAACCTGGAACAGGCCTCAGAGGACTGAATTACAGGCAGCTGTGGCAGTTTCCAGACTTCTCAACCCACGAACGCCAAAGACAACTTAGAAGGTCAGTGGGAAAAGTCTGTTTCTGCGTTGGTGAGAGAGAAGTTAGGTCTCAGCCCCAGTTCCTGAGTGAGGCTCCTGGCAGCTGCTTCCTGAGCTTCAGGCCCACAGATGAAGGGGTAATTGGGTGGCTGATTAGAGAGGGATTGCAGGGATCTCTTTGCCAGTGCTGAGGCAGGAATTTCTTGCTTTGCCCGTGCTTGGATCTGGGTCACAGTTCTGGGTGGTGGTCCTGGGACAAGGAGGAGCACTGGCATGGTGGAGCTTGTAGTGGTGGTGGAGAGGAGATCCTCCTCACAGTTCCAAGACAGAAAAGAGTGCTTGTGGTCACTCATAGACCAGAGCACAGAACAGGAAAGGAGTAAACACCTTGCCCCTTATCATACCACCTTGGAAGAACTGAAAATTTACAGGTCCCTACAAGTATCTCTGAAAACAGCTGTACCAAACCCCCAAAGCTTGGGACAGTACATTCTCCACATTGGAAGCAGACTCTTACCTTAATAAAGAGTTTATAACTCAAGTAATTGGCTGGGATCATGAGCAAACCTCGAAAGAAGTGTCAGACCATAGAATCTTCTTTTGTTAACAAAGAAGATCAAAACATACAACCAGAAGAAGACAACAAAGTCAAAGCTCCTACATCCAAAGCCTCCAAGAAAAATATGAATCAATCCCTGGCCTTGGAAGAGCTCAAAAAGGATTTTAAGAAACAAGTAAGAGAAGTGAAGGAAAAACTGGGAAGAGAAATGAGAGTGATGCAAGAAAATCATGAAAAACAAGTCAATAGTTTGCTAAAGGGGACACACAAAAAATACTGAGGAAAATAACACCTTAAAAAATAGCCTAACCCAAATGGCAAAAGAGGTCCAAAAAGCCAACGAGGAGAAGAATGCCCTAAAAGCTAAATTGGACAAATGGAAAAGGAAGTCCAAAAGCTTACTGAAGAAAATACTTCCTTAAAAACTAGAATGGAGCAATTGGAAGCTAGTAACTTTATGAGAAATCAAGACACTGTAAGACAAATCCAAAAGATTGAAAAATTAGAAAACAATGTGAAATATCTCATTGGAAAAACAACTGACCTGGAAAATAGATCCAGGAGAGAGAATTTAAAAATCGTTGGACTATCTGAAAGCCATGATCAAAAAAAGAATCTACACATCATCTTTCAAGAAATTATCAAAGAAAACTGCCACCAGAGGGCAAAATAGAAATTGAAAGAATCCACTGATCTCCTCCTGAAAGAGATCCCCAAAGGCAAACTCCTAGGAATATTGTAGCCAAATTCCAGAGTTCCCAGGTCAAGGAGAAAATATTACAAGCAGCCAGAAGGAAACAATATGAAAAAAATTAGAAATAACCATGAATGAACATAAAGAAAATTCAGAACACTTCCACCTGCCCCTAGTAACTGAACAGAGTGAGTTCACTATGTGCATCCTCCTGATTCTCACTGATAAACTGTCCACATGACTTGAAAAGATGTGAAATTCTACAGAAGATAGGGAGTCACAAAGTAGGGACTTTACCCACCAACATTCACAATCAGCATGACATGAAAGCAAGATGGGAGCCCCACTAAAAGCATACTGTTGTTTTCTTCCACTCCATTTTACAGATGAGGAAACTAAGACCCAGAGAACTGATGTGACTTGTCTAGTCTTTGTAGTGGTAGAATTGGGACTGGACTCCCAAACTCCAAAGTCACACCTCAGAATCCTTTTTAATGATAACATAAAATTGGACAAACTCAAAAAAGTTAAAGAAGGTATAAAAACAGATTTGGAATTCCATCTCTGAAGTCTGCTTCTGCTGAGACATCACTGAATCCCCTATGAAAGAAATCCATACTTTCAGGAGTCATGATATTTTTCAGTACCATTGTTAAACAAATAGATTTATTGGCTTGATCGCTACTTTCCATACTGCTAATGTAAGAATAAACTCATTTTAAAAATTAAGCGTCTGGTTGGCAACAGCTGGCTCTACCAGGCAGATGAATAATTACACACTTGATATTCAAATATGGCCATTTATTTAGGGTTGGAAATATTTGTTGCCATTTGAATTTTGCTCTTGAGAGACTCAGGCGGACTCTAAGAGATGTTCATCCACCTGCAAGTTCTTAGGGACTTCACTATAGCTTATTCATGTCACTCCAGCTTCATTAATAAATACTACCTTCTATATTCATACATTTGTATTCATTATTACATGTAGAAGCCTACCCATTTGCAGATAGTCTTGCCTGTATGCCACCAGCCAGTCCAACACTGGTTACATTTGAAAAATTGTTAAGAGCTTGCTAAAAATCGAGATTTGTAGCTCAAAATTGAGGTAAGTGAATGTTTTTTAAAAAGTTATATTTTTTTTCCTTCCATGTGGGAGAAATTCCTTTTCAAAGTCATCAAATCAAAGCTTTCAAGCTGAAATACCATCCCAATCAGAAGCAATTTGATATTTGCATTACTGATGATCTTTCAAAGTATATTAGTACTTAAGTTGTCTTTCATCTTCACCATCCTTTCTGTTTCTATTCTCAAAAACTTAGGACAGGCCCTCATTATCACTCGACAGAACTATTGCAATAGCCTGTTAATATTCCCACCTCCATCCTCTCCCTGATCAAATCTGTCCAAGAATTGTCCAAACAAGTCCAAGAAGATTTATCTTTTGCATGAGTAGATCTAGCCTTGTATGGGGTAGCCAGATGGTCGAGTGGATGGACTTGGAGTCAGGAAGATGTGAGTACCATCAGTGTTTCTGGGTGCTTCCAACTACCCTGCAGCCAAACTTTCTGTTATGTGTCATTTCCCCAAATTACAATGTGAGCTCTTTAAGAGCCTAAGCTGTCTTCATTTTTCCATTAGTATCCCAGCACTTAGCATAGCTGTTGGCACACAGTGAACTTCATATATGCGTACTTTTTATTCCTTCATTCCGTGCTCTATCCAGTCTGAACTATTTGTCTCCCCAGGATAGTCCTTTCATTGCTGATCCTGCTTACTCTCTTTAGGTTTCTTCCTTGGTTACTAACATCTTACTAGCCATCCTTTCAAGCCTAGCCCAATCCTCACTTCCTCTGTGAAGCCTTCCTTAGACCCAGTCAGTAATTACTTTTCCCTACACAAGCATCTCATGTAATACTCCCTTAGCACTTCTCTTACAGACTTATGTATCTTTTTGTATTATAGAAACTAATATGTGTGTCATGATTGTAAATCTAAACTTTATATCTCCCTTAGCATCTAGTGTGGTGCTGTGTACATGGCAGGCACTTAATAAAGATTCCTTAACTCTTTATTCATATAAACCAAAGGAACCGTAGAAAATGGAACTGTATCAATACTAAATATAAATGCATCAAATGGTATAGTGTCTGGATTTGTAAAAGGTAAATTGAATTGCAAAAAACACATAGACATTAACATAGTAATTGTAGAACTTAATGTTCTTCTCTTAGAGCTGGACAAATCTAAAAGAAAGAAACAAAAAAGGAAAGTATAGGACAAAGCATAGTTGGAGAAATTAAAGCTGAAATATTTAAGACATCTTCTAAATGGAATCATTAAAGAATGAACGTATTTTTCAGCACTATGTGATATCTTTATAAAAACAGACCATGTTCTTGGGCACAGAGGAATTATAACTAAATGAAAAAACTGGCAAGACTGAATGTATCCGGTAAAGAACATAACTCAGGAAAAAATAGCAATTAATAGAATATGAACAGGAAGATAAGTCTAAATAAAGTCTTATTCTAAGAACAGTTGCTTACCCCTGCCCCAGGCTCAGTTGATATAATCACAAATAGTGAGGTACTAGTTTATTAATGAGGTGTTAACACCTTCTTTTAGGAAGTAGGAAAGATTTGATTTCAATGTGAAGCATCCCATTCTGCAAAAGATAGGTAAGTCTCTGGGTGGCCCTTAAAAGTAAACTCAGTTGGAAAATTTGGAGTTCAGGTAGCCATAGAGAGAATTCTTTTCCCTCATCTTGTCCCACTAAGAACAATTTCTTCTCAGGCATGACCAGTTTTCTCCTCCTCTAATGAGTATACTTCCTTTAATTCTATCAAGGTTGTTCACACTTTGTAATGGATCACTGGGTGTTAACGTCTTGTTTACACATCATCACCTTATTACTCCTGCTATCTATTCTTTGATTTCCATGATTACAGAAATCACAATGGTTTGTAGGGACCCAAATCCCCACTGACCTCTTTGCATTTAAAAATGGCACCTTGAGTAAAGACTGGGTAGAAGAACAGATCATATAAACCATTAATAACTATTTGAAAGTCAGTGTTAATGAGGAGACAACATACCAGACTTCCAAAGACACTACTAAAGCAGTCTAGAGGAAAAACTGTATTCTTCGGAACACACAATTGAAAAAGAGAAGATTAATGAAATGAACATACAATTAAAATTCAGCAAATAAACTCACAAGAAACACACAAAAAAAGAAATCTTGAAAATTAGAGGAGAAATAGATAATTTGGAAGCCACAAAAGACTATGGCATAGATAAACAAGACTAAAAGATTATTCTTTGAAAATACCAACAAAAAAGATAAATCTTTAACCAGTTTGATTAAAAAGAACGGGGAAAATCAAATTAACAAAATAAAAATGAACAAGGTAGAATCATCACACAGAAGAAATAAAAAGAATTAACAGAACCTAACATATGCCACTATCCTCCAGCAAAACTGAAGATGTTAAAATAAATGGATTATCTACAAAAATATAAAATAACCAAATTAACAGAGCGTGAAATTAAACAATTCAATTTCAGAAAATGAAATCGAACCAACTGTAAAGGTTCCAATGATAAACAGGTTGTACTATATTGTATATGATGACTTGCATGTAAGAAATAACCTAAAAGTATTAAAAGGAAATGTGGCTACTTATAAAGTCAGTTGGCCAACAAGCATTTATTAAGCACCTACTATATGCCAGGCAGTGTGAAAACCAAAAGACAGTCTTGATATCTACATTGAGGGATAATTAATAGAGAGCCTGTGGAACTCATGTAATGTAAAAATATATAGAAGAAAGTTCCCTACATGTTGGGTACATCTTCATCCTTGCACTTCACAGTGGAGGATTGACAAAAAGATATGGAAAAGAGTCACAAAAGATGAAGGGATGAGCTGAGATGTACACTTTGGGAGGGAGTACTCACATTGATAAGATTGATCATAGATCCATTAATGTAGTGAAATATCACACAAAATTATCCATAATAATAATAACTAACATTTACATATTATGGAGTCTTTTTTGTCGTGTCTGACTCTCTGTGACCCCATTTGGGGGTTTTCTTGGCAGAGATACTAGAGTGATTTTGCCATTTCCTTCTCTAGCTCATTTTACAGATGAGGAACTGAAGCAAACAGGATTAAATGAATTGCCCAAGGTCACACAGCTAGTAAGTGTCTGAGTCTGGTTTTGAACTCACCTCTTCCTGACTCCAGGCCCAGCACTCTATCCACTGCACCACCACCAGACATTGTGCTAAGTGCTTTACAAATATTATCTCATTTTATCCTCATTTTGACTGAGGAAGGTAGGTGCTATTATTATCCCTAGGCAGCTAGGGTGCACAGTGGGTAGAATTCTGAACCTGGAGTCAGGAAGACATGAATTCAAATCCAGCCTCAGACACTATCCCTTGAGTTGCCCTTAGTTAGCTAACTAAGAAGTGATAGAAATTGGATTGTATCCCAGATATTCTGACTCTAAGTGTAGCATTCTTTCCACTACATTGCCTTTCTAGGTCCTTCATTTTGAATGTATCATTACAATCAAGTTATGAGAGAGAAATGAGATCCTTTCTCTCTGGGAACTTAGGGAATTCCTTTTCTAAGCCTCAGTTTCTTAATCTGTAAAGTAAGGGTTGAGCCAGGTGATCTCTGAGGACCTTTTGAGGTCTGACATTCACTGATTCTGTATTGGAACATTCTATATTTTGAGGGTGGACGTGAGGAGTAGTGGAAATATCATCAAATTTGAAGTTTGTTTATTGGGGAAAAATATGATATTAAATACCGATTCTGCCACTTATTACCCTGTGACCTTGGGCAAGTCATCTAACATTTAAAATTCATTCTAATGATCCCATAAACATTTAAAACCTGTGTTTCATATTGGTTGTAGCTAGACTCTGAATAAAGGCTGTGGTGTGACTAATAATTATAATCTAGTTTAGGGCACTGAAATGAAAAGGAATAATTACTACACATGACTTTTAATACTAAATGATTTATGGTTGACCTATAGTAGATTATTAATTTGGAAGAGGGAGGAGCTTTAATGCAAATTAATTAAATTTTGAGTCTTTTCTGATTAGGCTGATAAAAGAGTGGAAAATTCCAGGTTCTTATACTGTTTTGCCAAACATAGCTTTTGGATACAAGATCTGCATACTGATGAGGCCAGCAGTAGGCATGTGCAGATACACTGACCTCATGTTGGGACCCATTCTTCCTAAAGCACATCTGCTCCAGGGAAGTGTATTTACATGTGCAGTGCTATTTGACTGGGGAAGTCTTTTATCTATCTATTTCATTTTGACTCTTTATGTGGCCTGAGGGGAAATAGAGGGAGAGAGATTCATAGCCCCATGGATTTAGGCCTGGAAGGATACTCTGTTATTATCTCTTCCAAACTTTCATTTGACAAATATGGAAATGAAAGTCTAAAGGAAGGATTACCCTAGTATACAAGGTCACACAGCAAGTTGGTGGCAGAGTTGGGATTTGAACCCAAGTCTTCTGATTTTCCAGTCAGTCGTTTCTTCTCTATGCCACACTCCCTCTTGAGGGAAGCAATGATATTAATTAAACAGGAAAGTGTTTCTACTGTTTTCTGTGCTTAGTTGCTGTCCTTTAATTTGACTTCTAAGTGTTACCTGTTATTCACCTAATCTATTTTTGGAATAATTAAGACAACCTAGTCTTTTGTGAGTACCATCTGTTTCCTTTAAAACACATATTGCCACTTCACATCAGTTTCTTGAGGTTTAGAGTTATCTTGAGCAGAACTATTTCTACTTTATTTCTCTCAAAAACCCCCACTAATCTAGGAAATCTTTTTAATCAGCTCAGCATCCCTTCAGGGAGGAAGAGAATGAAATTAACGTGTTTCATTTACCTGGCACCTGTTGGTACCAGCCAGAAGGAAGATGGGCAAGGAGCTAGCAGCAAGCCTGCAATAAAAGTCTCAGCAGCTGAGACTGAATTTAGAGGAAGAATCAACCCTGGTTGCAACTCTTCTCTGTAGTGATTGATCTGAAGTTTTTGTCTGGAGAGTGCCAAACCATGAAAATCAGTGTTTTTGCTGTAGTCATTGGCCCAGTACTTTCAGAATCAGTTAAGCTGAAGAAATCTAATAGAAGAATCTGCATGACTAGCTGTTTGACTGATTTCACACAGTGGTAAGGTGGAATTTCAGCTGCAGCAAAGCAGTTCATAGTCTTGAAATGCAGAGAACAGATCCTCCAGGTCTTTGACTTTTTGGTTGATCCAGGCCTCTGAGGAGAATTCTGTTGGTTCAACAGAATGTTCTTGTGAGGACTTCTACTGTCTTCTCTGGAATATATACTTCCCCAGACAGTAAAGGGCTTTGTGAGCTGTTGCTGTCTGTTGCCTGTTGTGATCACAGGGGACATGGAGCTGGAGCTTACAAGGAACTCCACAAAGATCACCGAAGAAAGGGGTGTGAGGGAGTCACTAAATGTTAAATCTGGAAGAGACCTTAGAAATCAAGCAGTCCAACTTTCTTAATTTTCAAATAGGGAAACTGAGAGCCAGACAGTTCATAGATAAGTAGTAAGCTTCAGAGGCAAGATTTGAATTTAGGTTCTCTGACTACAAAGACAGTATTTTTTCCACTTTACCATGCTGTTTCCTTTGCCTTATTCAAGGCTACTCATCTAGGTTGAATTTACCTACAGTGTGGTCAATATGCAGAGAGAAAGTATAAAGAGAAGTGGATGAGTGTTATAAGATCTAGGTTCAAATCCTGACTGCCACTTATTAGCTGAGTGAATTTGTACAAATCATTTAACTTCCTGGGACTTTAGTTTCCTCGGTTACAAAATGGAATAAATGAATGAATAAAAAAGTATTTATTGAATGTTTACTATGTACCAAGCATTATGCTAAATAAACTTGGGGATATATGTAGAAAAATAAGATGATCCCTCCTTTCAAGGAATTAACTCTATAATTGGGGGAGAAAACACACATAGGAGGCTTCAGCTGTAGAATGAACGGAAAGACCTGATGATCCTTAGGGCTCGGCTGCAGAGTAGATGGAAAGGCCCACAGAAAGCGTCCTTCTGGATGGCAATGTCTAGGTTCTGGAGGATGCTGGCAAGGGTCAGTGGTCCTCCATCTTAACAGAAGGATTACAGTTGGTGGCTACCTGATTATCAAAGTGGTATCCGTGTATGGGGGAGGGCAGGCCCATGACCATTCCTAAGAGGGTAATGAGTCAGAGTAGAGTGGATTCTCCAAACTTCCTATTGTGGGGATGTGGATAAGGGGGTCAGCTGGATACTAGAAGAGAGAAAAGTGAAAGGGCAAGTGAAAGGTGAGCAGGTTGGTAGATAAGGGAGACAATAATACCTTCACTCTCTACCTTACAAGGCTACTTGGGGAATGGGGTCAAATAAGATAAAATGAGGTGTTCTAATAAAGTATTATATAAATATGAACTATCTTTGCTATTGAGCTAAGAATTAGAAAAAACCATAGGACCTGGTATTGACCCCCATGTGAGCAATAAATAAACTGATGAGATGACAGAAAACAATGAATAAGCCTTGAGTTTATTTAATGCTAATATTTACAGCTCCTTCTTCCTTAGAACTTTCCCATAAATCACAAATCAAAAGAAACCAGGGCAGATTCCCCTCACAATACCTTTGGGCATTATTAATCCCATTGCATAGCTGAGGGAAAACTGAGCAGTTTTTCCCAGGGTCACCCATTCAGTTAGTGGCAAAGTTGAGACTAGCTTCCAGATTTCCCTGAATCCCAGGGTGGAACCCCTTTTATTTTACTCTATTGTTGGCATTTTACCACAGCCTTATAGCTTAGTCAGGAAGTTATTCAACAAGCATTTATTTTTCAAAATAAAATTTTATTGAGCTCTTATTTTATATCACTTAAATTTTCCTCTTGTATCCCTCTTGTTTCCAGAGAGATACCCCTTATGACAAAGATTTTTTTAAAAAGAAGAAAAAGAAGTAGAGAAAAATAGGCAAAACCTAATCAAAACACTGAAAAAAAAATCTGACAATATGTGCATTGTTCCATACCCACAGAAACCCCCCCAACCTCTGCAAAGAAGTAAGGGTAAGTGTCTTCTCAAATGTTTTCTTCGTGGACAAGCTTGTACTTTATAATTCTTAAACATTCATTTTTGATGATTTTATGGTTGTTTTTCTTTCCATTCACATTGCTATATATTTTGACTCTGCTTGTTTTATTTCATATCAGTTCATATGTTGTCCCATGCTTCTCTGCATCCGTCATGCTTGCTGTTTCTGAAGAAAAGCACTATTCTACAAGATTCATGTACCACAATTTGTTTAGCCATTCCCCAGTCAGTGAAATCACAGCTCCACCAACAATGCATTAATATACCCGTCTCATTATTTTTGTCATCTTTGCTATCTTATTGGGCATGCTGTGAAACTTCAGGATCGACAAGTATTAAGCACTAGCTGTGTGCCAGACCCTGTACTAAATCTTGGAGATACAAAGAAAGATAAAAACATAGTCCCTGCTCTCAAGGAGCCCTCATTTTAATGGGGAGAGACAACCTGCAACTAACTACATACAAGAAAAATACTGTATAAATGGAAGATAATTCATGAGGGCAGGCACTAGCAGTGCTCAGGGACCAGGAAAGGTCTCCTGCAGAAGGCTGGATTTGAGCTGAATCTTGGAAACTAAGAGGAAGAAGTGAGGAGGGAAAGCCTTCCAGGCATAAGAGACAGCCAGGGTAAAAGGCTTTGGAGAGGGACTGTTCTGAGAAATAGCCAACAGACCTGGTGTAGCTAGACTGTAGAAGTCTTGGAAGAGAGTAAAGAAGACTGGAGGGGCAGAAGGGGCCAGGCTGTGAATGTTTTAAAATGCCAAACATATTTGATCTCAGGGATAACAAGAAGTCACTGTAATTTATTAGGAAGAGAGATAACAAGCTACATCTGCACATTAGGAAAATCATTTGAACGGTGGGTGGATTTATCTATTCCACAATAACGAAGTGTTACCATTCAGTTTGGGCAGCTAGGTTACACAATGGATAGAGTGCCACGCCTAGAGTCAGGAAGACCTGAGTTCAAATCTGGCCTCAGACACTTGCTAGCTGTGTGACTCTGGGCAAGTCACTTCACTCTATTTGCCTCAGTTTCCTCGTCTGTAAAAATAGACTGAAGAAGGAAATGGCAAATCACTCTACTATCTCTGCCAAGAAAATCCCAAATGGGGTTACAAAGATTTTTGAGGGACAGCTAGGTGACACAGTTGATAGAACACTGGGCTTGGAATCAGGAAGATTCATCTTCCTCAGTTCAAATCTGGCCTCAGACACTTACTAGTTGTGCTTTGTGATCCTGGTCAAGTAACTTCACCTTGTTTGCCTCAGTTTCCTGTTCTGTAAAATGAGATGGAGAAGGAAATGCCAAACCATTCCAATATCTTTGCCAAGAAAACCCCAGAGAGGGTCACCAAGAGTTGGACGTGACTGAGAAATGACTGAGCAACATTAATGACCACCCAGATCATGACATTTGGAATAATGGACATCTGTCTGCAGGTATGTTGATGAATGTAAGAAGCTACTGATCAGCCATTTCTCTTTAGATTGGTCCTGGTGTCAGTGGTCTTATGTATAGATAAGGTCTTGGCAACATGAGGTCTGGTGTCTGAATCCTTGGTCTGAAGTAGGGTCCTTGAGCAGAGGATCTGGTATTAAAGTCTCAGGTCGTTGAGGTGAGAAGACTGGTGCCTGTGGTTCTGATCCTAGAGGCAAGTGGAGGGGGTGCTATAATGCATAAAGATCAGTTTCTGGGTAGAGGGCTCAGGTCTAACATCAGTCTATTTGTGATTAGATCTTAGGTCTAATAACATGTCTGTAACAGGTCTAAAGTACAACCTAATCAAACAAACATATATTAAGTACCCCTTATGTGGAAGATACTCTATTAAGTTCTGAGGAGACAAAGAATAAAAAAAAAGTCCTGTCCTCAAGAGGCTCATACTTTACTAGCAAACGTACCATTGAAACAAATAAAGATATGCCTGATTATTTGAAGAGAGAGAGAAAAGTTACCACTAGCAGAGTCAGAAGAGCTTTCCTGTAGGATGTGGAGCCTGAGCTAAGTCATGAAGGAAGCCAAGGGTTAGAAGTGGCAGTACAGAGTGAGTCATGGAGAACCAGTAGCCTTTGCAGCATTGAAGAAGTGGAAGATGAGGGAATAGCAAGGAGGTCAATTTGGCTAGAATGGAACCCAGAGTAAGGAAAGGAGAAGAGTGAATAGCAAATCTTTAAAGACTGATTGGAGGAGATTGTGGAGACTTTTAAATGTCAAGTTAAGGAACTCGTATTTTATCCTAGATGTAATAGGGAGCCATGAAAGTTTCTTGATCAGGGAAATGAAATATTTAGATATACTTCAGGAAGACTTTCTTGGCAGGTTTATGGAATATGATTTGGACACCAAAGAGACTAGAAACTGGTAATCTAATTAATGAACTATTGCCCTGGGTCGGTGGCTATATGAATGGAGAGAAATGGGAAAACATGTTGTGGACTTAGACATGTCTAGACATAGACATTGATTGGATATGGGGTCTGAAGGAGAGGATTGAATCAAAGATGATTGTGAGAGTTTGAGCCCAGGTGACTGGAAGGATGGCGGTGTCCACAGCAGACATGGGCAAGTTTGGAGGAGGAAGCTTATGCTGACTTCAAGTTTGGGAGATTGGCACATAAGGAAAACCCACATTAGGTGGCAAATTAAGGAGATTTAATTATATATAATTTGCTGTGTAACTTTGGGTAAGTAACCTCAACTCTCTGGGTCCTCATTTCTTCATCTGCAAAACAAGTTGGATTAGATATTCTCTTATTTCCTTCTTGCCTTAATGTTCCAGGATTTTTAGGATTTCAGGTCCCGTTTTGTAAGGGCTCATGACCACTAGAGAAATGGGATTGAGTGGACACCAATTCTGCAATCACTCTAGAATTCCACTCCAGCCTTGATCATTTGCCTAGATCTTCCAGCCATCAAGGGAAAAAAAAACACCTCCACTTTATTCTTAGCAGTCAGAATAGAAAGGGAGCAGCAATGTTCTGAACAAAAATAGTCCCCAAAAGAAACAAAAATGGTTGTGGTCTCATGTCTTGACATTGCGTCATTTTTCACAATTCATTATTTTGCCATTCTATGCAAATTGAGTGTGGTGACTGGGATATGTTGTCCTGCCAGTTGGGATATAGGCCAGTTCTTTTGGACTCTGTTTTACACTGATGCTGTTAGGCAATGGGGTCACTTAGTCTTCTCTTTAACCTTGCTTATTTCATCCTCCCAATATCAGGTTTCCAGGTTTCCATGACTCGTCTTTCTTTAGTTTCCTGGTATGATCCAGGCTGTGCTGCACAAAATAAAATATTATCTGTGAATTCATTATCCTTCACAGCAACAGTATCAATAAAACTACCCACTTTAATAGACCACAGAAGAAGAATAAAGTGCATATTATATAAACTCTTTCAATTGAGCATAAGTGCTTCTGAGTTTTGCATTAGGAAAGTAGTCCAAGCGCCTTCTGGGTCCCAGAAGGTGCTCACAAAATATTAAATTCATTTAAAATGATATTATTTCTTTCTTTCAAACATTATACATCAAATTTCTTTGCAAAATGTCTCATCCCTGCCATTGGAGCTATTAACAGATTTCATCTAGATTTGACAATTCAAGATTCCACATACCGTTATGCTTGTGGAAGAAATGAAATTCCATTTACTTTGTGCAGCTCTGATTTGTGGCTGATAGGGAAAAAACCAAAATAGTTCTTCAGTTTACTCATTTATTCATTCAAGAAGTGTTTATCATTTGTCTACTATATTCGAGGCTCTGCTGTAGACTCTGGGAATACAAAGACAAAATTAAAATAGTCTTTGCCTTCAAGGAGTTTGTCTTCTACTGGGAAGATTCAACATATACATAGATAAATAAATATGAAGTACATAGGAGGAAACATTAATACTTGAAGGGTTCAGGAAAAAACTCATGTAGGATGAACCACCTGAGATTAGTCTCCATAGAGTAAGGGACTCAAAGAGCTAGGGATGAGGAGAGAGAGCATCTTCATCATGGAGGATGGCCTGTGCAAAAGGGTAGAGGTGGAAGATGGAATCTTGTAAAGCATTCAGTACTTCAAAAGGTCTGTGGTTTCCCTGGTGGGCTGTCTTCACTGTTGGCAGGAGCGCTCTCTCTGTGTTGTTGCAGATGGTCTCGAAGAGCTGCTGTGGCCAACCTCATTTGGAGGTGTTCATTTTGGTTTATTCGGGCTGATTCTTGGAGCACAGCTTGACTTCCATCATCAGGCCTGTACCCTTTAGCTTAACTGGACTAGTCAGAGCCCATTCTTTACTGTACTAGCCTTCCAGAATCCATGGCCACCCCTAGCCAATGATGAGGCACCAGATAAAGACTTTAGTGGAAGAATGAAATTGTTAACAATAAAAATAAGAACAAGTGGACTGAGGAAAGAGAATTGGGAGGTTAGATAAACATTTCCAATTTTATCCACCTGAGAGAAATAGGCTTGAGAAAACTTAGACAACAGGCAGACTAAATGTCATTGTTTCACTTGACAGATATATTCAATCTCCAGTAAATCTAATCTTTTACAAGGATTTAACGAGCCCAGGCTCCTTTTTCTAGCTTGGAGACTCGGGGAGAGTGTCCCAAAGTATTTAAGAATGACCTAGGATTAGATAATCTTCTTTGGAAGGATAGAAGGTGATAAAAAGAGGCATTAGATAACTTGAGGATGAATTGAAAGGCTACTCAATGGAATGTGGTATAATGGACTAAGAATCAGAAGAGTTCGTTTTGTGTCTTAACTTTCTCATTTATCAACTGCATGACCTTGGACAAGTATTTTCAACTCTCTGATCCTCATAGGATCATATATAGAGAGTTGGAAAAGAAAATTATATCTAGTCATAGCCATCTAGTCATAGAATCATTGATATGGAGTTGGAAGAAACTTCAGAAGCCATCTTGTCTAAACCCACCATTTTAAAGGTAAAGAAGCTGAGGTCCAAAGAGGTTAAACAGTGACTATGACAACAACAAAAGGTAGATTGAGAAGTTGCTGCATTTAGAGGTTAGATGAACACTTATGATTTTATGGATGAAATGAAATGAGAATACAGGCAATAGGGAAACTAAATATCATTGTCTCAATTGACACATCATTTTGCAGGCTAGGATCAAATGAGACAACATATGTAAAGCATTTTATAAATGTTAGCTGTTATTATTATTACTGAATCTCTCATAAACTGTGGTTACCATGGGTAAAAGGCACCAGAGATGAGATATGGACCCAGATCCCCTGCTTTTTCCACTATGTCATATGCTCCCTCATGTCTAAAATAGGGGTGATAATGCTTATACTTTCTGTCTCAAAGGGTTGTTCTGAGGATCCAAAGAGACATCTGTGAAGTGCTCTATAACTATAAAACACTACATTAAAATGTCAATTACTATTATTATTTAATTAATGTCTACTATTATTTAATACCTGATATTACAAAGTATCCCTCACCTTTGCGCACAACCCCCTAAACATATCTGAGAGACAGGGATGTGTTTTCCTTTCACCATAGTGATGATGATTGTCTTATCTGGTCACCAATTGGGCCTTTCTTGGGAAGTGGAGACTTTTAAGGGGGTGAGAGAAACCAGGCAGTTTTGGCCACATAGTACAATTGCAGGCTGGATTGTGTGACATGGGGGGTGGTCTGACACTTCCCCCCAATAGAAAATTTTGTTCCAGGGTCTATGGCTCAGTGGAAGACCTGGTTCTTCCTATGAGGTTTGAGTTAGAAGGTTACAATTAGATTTTTAGAAGTTTTGACCACTTGATCAATTGAATGATTCCGTTCTGAAATATGGGGTAGCTATGACTTAGAGACAAAAGCACTGGATTTGAATTCTTCCCCCAAGATCACGGGCTCCATCAACCAACAAGCATTTATTATGTACCTAAGCTGTGTGAGGCAGTGTATTAAGTTCTGGATATATAAAGAAAGACAATTACCTGTTCCCTGACCTCAAAAAGCTCATATTCCAATGGGGGAAGCAATGTGCAAACAGCCATGTACATAAAAGAGATGTACAGTGTAAATGGGCAGTAGTTACAGAGGGAAGCCACTAGTGATTACGGGGTGGGGAAGGAAGGCTAGGAAAGGTCTCTTGGAGAAAGCAAGATTTGAGCTGAGGTTTGAAGGGCACTTGATTGGGAGTGAGGATGCCTGAGTCTTAGCTCAAATTCTGCCAATAACTGGCTATGTGATCTTGCATATAGCACATCATCTCTTTAAGTGAAATTTCCTCATCTGTAAAATAAAGAGGTTAAATTGAATGGTCTCATGGCAAACAGGGTGGTATAATGGAAAGAACACAGACTCTGATCAAAAGACCTGGATTTGAATCCTGCTTCTGATGCTAACTGCCTAGCATCATACATAAGATTATAGATTTAGGGCTGGAAGGGACATAAGAGGTCTTTTAGTCCAACTGCCTCACTTTACAGATGAAGAAACTGATGTTCAGAGAGGTTAAGTGAGTGACCTGCCCACGTCACACAGCTAGTAAATGTAAGAGGTGGGATTTGGACCCATGTCTTCCTGATTATACATCTCTGTCTACTCTTTGTGTGACCTGGGGACAAGTCCTTAATTTCTTGTAAAATGGCTATCTGAGGTTCTTCTAATGTTAAATCTATGATTCTATGATTAACATGTTTTGAAAGTCCTTTCCAGATAAAACTTTTTGAGTTTTTTTTAATTGTCAAAGGTCCCTTCTAACATTCTACAAATATCTACCAGGTTTTCTCATTTTTTAATGTAACTTTTTCCATATCTCTGGGAACTAAGCCTGCACCTCCTAGCCTCTTCTGTTTAGAAAGTTGATCCGTTGACTTCCTGTAGACTCCAAACACATCTGGATAATGGGTCAAACACCTATTTCCCTCTGATATTGTAGTGCCTTTCTGTCAGTGACTACAAAAAAATGTCTTTTCTGTGCAATACTTTTTTTCAAGGCCCATCCTTCACCTCAATATGCCTGAGAGGGCTGACATTCTTCCACTCTGCTGGCATGAAAGAGGGAGCACGATGACTCAGGAAATTCAGGCTGATTCATTACACTCATCATGGCAGCTGCAAAATGAGGGGAGGGAGGTGATTTTCTTCCAAACACAGAAATAAAAGAATTCTGAAGGCTAGAGAAGGAGGCAGCTCTGGTTCTCCCTCCACCCTTTTTGTTCATGTAGAAGTGCTTGCGAGTAATGAGACCATTTTTTGAAGCTATGTTTTTGAAGTAGATATTTCCAAATAGCATCAGGAGGCCCACAATATTCTTCTTTGGTTGAATAAATCTGTGTGAGACCTGCAAGTGCTTGTCTCTCTGCTTCTATCTCTCCATCATATGCATAGGGATGGTGTGATGCAGTGTTTAGAAAACTGGATTTGAAATCAAGAAGACCCAGATTAACACACTGCCTGGCACATAGTAGGTATTTAATAAATACAAATTGGCTGGCTGCCTGGATTCAAGCATTGCTTCTAACTGTGTGACCTTGGGAATCATATACCTCTTTCTGTGCTGAAGGCAACCAGGACTACCAGTTGCTTTGTAGTGGTAGTGGGATTTTTTTTTTCATTTAAGAAGTTGCTGTGCCTGTGAAATCTCAGGTCCAGTCTCTATCTTTATCTCTTTATCTTTCTCTATCTCTGTCCCCTCTCCATTCCCGCAATGTATCCTCAGGCACAGAAGAGAGAATATCTCTCTGGGGCTCTATTTTCTTAGTTATGAAAGAATGGGATTGAATGAATGAAAAGACAGTTATTAAATGCCGAGGATATAAATACGAAAAGTGAAATGATAGTAACTGACATCAAGGAACTACTTACGAATGTCAATGAAGTTGCAAGGCAGCCATTTGTCGCGCCCCTTCCAAAAGCAGTGGTGGTATTGATTTGATTACAATGATCAGACCAGGAGGTAAAAACAGGAAGGGCAGAGGGAAGTATGCATGCAGTGTTCTGCAGATGGCAGGCAAGATGACCTCGGTGGATGATAGAATAAGAAGTTAATGTGCAGCACAAGCTAATCTGTTGTCTAGGCCAAGTAGATATAGTGGACAATGTAAGTTTGTACTCACCCAACTTTTTCACTAGTAAGATGGCTGAGCCCCATGATAGGAATTCCAAAGATAAGGATAAAGATCATGAATTCTGGAGGTTATCCTATCTTTCAAGGTTGCAAGTTGCTTTGTTTTAGTAAAAGGAATTTCTTCACCCAGGGAGTTTGCTCTACCAGTGAAATCGCAGGTCCAGTCTGTCTCTGTCTTCATGCCCTGTCCAGGAAATGTGACACTGGCCTTCAGGCTGTTCCACGAACAAGATACTCTGTCTTAACTCCAGGCATTTTCTCTGGTTGTTCCCCTATGCCTGGAATGATCTTCCTCCTCTGCTCTGACTATTGACCTTCCTGGCTTTCTTTAAGTCCCAACTAAAATTGCTTCTATAGGAAGTCTTCCCTAACCCCTCTTAATCTCAGCATTTTTCCTCTTTTAATTATTTCTTATTTATCCTGTATGTAGCTTGCTTTGAATATATTTGTTTGCATGTTATCTCCCCCATTAAATTGTAAGCTCCTTGAGAGCAGGGACTGTCTTTTGCTTCTTTTTGTATCCCCAGCACTTAGCATAGTGCCTGGCACATAGTAAGTCCTTAATAGATGTTTATTGTTTGACTAATTAACTTTCCAGTCACAAGGGGGAGAAGCAGAGCAACCGTGGCCAGAATTTGGCAAGATGGCCTGAAGGGATGACTTCCCTACCAACTTTAACATTCTCCTTCTATCCTTTCTTCTATCCTTTTTCTTCTCCTCCACCCCCTCCCAACCCTTTCTATTTGAACTCATACCTGGAAACAGAGCTATTCCCTGGGGCCAATACCCTGTGTAGCCAACACCAGCAAAGCAACCTCATTGCTTGACTTTTACAAGCTATAAATGAAGCAAAATCAGTAGGGGAGAAGGCAGCCACTCTATAGTCCAGAAACCCAAGTCTCTTGCAGTGTGTGCTCCGTTATTATTCAACCATAACCTTATCTCCTTCTGATGCTGCCTAGTCTCAGAGAGGCACAAAGGGTGCAGGGGGCCAAAGAGCAAGACTCACTGGGTCTCACTTTCCTCCTTTACAAAGTAAGGAGACAAGGGAGTGGATCGGATGGATGACCTCTAGGTCCCCGTAGCTCTGGATCTAAGATCCTGTGTCTCTGTCTGCCACACATTTCTTGTAATGGCCATCTAAATAGCATTAGGCAATTTCCTACCATCAGCGGGTCTTCTGGATTCTTTGAGCTTTGATTTCATCATTTGTAAAATAAAGGGGGTTGGACTGGAGGACCCTTATGGCCATCCTAGCTATAAATATCTGTGGTATGGTTAGACCATGACCTCAGTCTAGACTGACTGAAAGCATAGGTCGTATCAGAAATGTACAAAACCCACGCGAATTTGGTGAGACACAGGCCTCTAGGGCAGAGCATAACGGAAAGGAAGCATGCAGGGAAACTGGCTAATTGCATGATATGTAGGCGATGCAGTCAATGTAGCGGAAAGGGCCCAAGAGCAGTTGTTGGCAGAGCAGCAGTGCCATCAGAGAGAACAGAGCACACAGCAAAGCTACCAGCATAGTCAAAAATGATAAAGATAAAATTGTCTGTCCTTTTAATGCCTCTGTCCAGTGCTTATGCAAAAGAAGGAAGCAGTTCGATTTTCTGGCATGGTGCTGGTAGACTGTCCAAGTTTCACAGACCTACAACCATAAGGTTAGCACAATGGCTCTGTAGATCTCCAATTTGGTAGGTAGCCTAATATCTCTTTTCTCCCACACTTTCCTTCAGAGCCTCCCAAATATTGAGCTAGCTCTGGCAATGCGTGCATCAACCTTATCATCTCTGTGGACATCCCTGGTAAGTATACTGCCAAGTAAGTGAACTCATCCGCAGCATTCAAAATTTCTCCATTTGCTGTAACCAATGATTTCACATATGGATAGTGTGATGTTGGCTTCTAGAGAACTTGTTTCCTTAATGTTAATTATTAGGCCAAAATTAGAACAATTGGCAGAGAATCAATCCATTCTCTGTTGCATTTCAGCCTCAGAGGCTACATTGAGTGCACAATTATCTGTATACGAAAAGTCTAGAAGGGGAGCGTAAAAGCTGACTTGAAGCTTAATGTAAAAAAATTAATACCTTGGCAACTGGGCTTATCACTTCCTGGCAAATAGAGGAAGAAGAAATGGAAGCAGTGTCAGATTTTATATTCTTGAGTTCAAAGATCACTTCTGAGAGTAACTACAACCATGAAATTAAAAGACACTATGGCAAATCTGGACAGCATACTAAAAAGCAGAGACATCACCTTGCCAAAAGAGGTCTTATAGTCAAAGCTATGGTTTTTCCAGGAGCAATATTTAGCTCTGACTCCAAGTCCAGCACTCCACCTGCTCGACCATGTTACCTCTCACATGTGGAACTAGGGCTCAAGATAACTAGGTTCTAGTCCCAGCTCTGATGCTGATTTGTTATGTGGCCTTGGGCAAATAACTCCCCAGAGAACTGAATCCTACCTTCCTCATCTTTAAATTAAGAGGGTCAGACTAGAATATCTGATCCCCAAGGTTCTTTTAGTTCTGAGACATTACTATATAGATGGCATTGTCAACCTTTTCCTCAATTAATTCTCTGCTAGGATTTTGGTGTTCTAGGAAAGAACAAGTAACTGGGAATTAGGAAGCCTGAATTCTAGCCCCGACTCTGCAATTCACTAGCTGTGAGGCCTTGGGCAAATTCCTTCTCTCTCTCTCTCTCTCTCTCTCTCTCTCTCTCTCTCTCTCTCTTTTTTAAAAATTTATTTACTTTTTTAGTTTTCCACATTCACTTCCACAAGATTTTGAGTTCCAAATTTTCTCCCCATCTCATCCTTCCCCCCACCCCAAGATGGCATGCATTCTGTATACCCCTTCCCCTAATCTGCCCTCCCATCTATCTCTCCCCCACTTCTCTTATCCCCTTACCCTTCTATTTTCCTGTAGGGTAGGATAGATTTCTTTACCCCATTTCCAGTATTTCTTATTTCCCAGTTGCGTGTGAAAACATTTTTTTTTAACTTTTGTTTTTAAAATTTTGGGTTCCAAATTTTCTCCCTTCCTCCCTCCCCACCCACCCTCATTGAAAAGGCAGGTAACTCGATACAGGTTATACGTGTGTAGTCATGCAAAATACTTCCACAGTAGTCATGTTGTGAAAAACTAAGTATACTTCCCTTCATCCTGTCCCACCCCCCATTTATTTTATTCTCTCTTTTGACCTGTCCCTCCTCAAAAGTGTTTACTTCTGATTACCCCCTCCCCCAATCTGATCTCCCCTCTATCATCCCCCTGAAGGGTAAGAGGTTTCCATACCCAATTGAGTATGTATGTTATTCCCTCCTTAAACCAAATCCTATGAGAATAAGATTCACTCATTCCCTCTCACCTTCCCCCGTTTCCCCTCCACTGTAAAAGTCTTTTGTTTGTTTCATGTGAGATAATTAATCCCATTCTACCTCTCCCTTTCTCCTTCTCCCAGTATAATCCTCTCTCACCCCTTAATTTTATTCACCAGATATCACCCCTTCACCTTCAACTCACCCTGTGCCCTCTATCTATCTATCTATGTACATACATATAATTTTTTCCCTCTAACTACCCTAATAGTGACAAAGGTCTCATGAGTTACAAATATCATCTTTCCATGGAGGAATGTAAATATTTCAGCCTTAATAAGTCTCTTATGATTTCTCTTTCCTGTTTACCTCTTCATGCTTCACTTGAGTCTTGTATTTGAAAGTCAAATTTTCTATTCAGCTCTGGTCTTTTCATCAAGAATACTTGATATTTCACTGAATTACCATTTTTTTCCCCTGAAGGATTATACTCAGTTTTGCTGGGTAGGTAATTCTTGGTTGTAATCCTATCTCCTTTGCGCTCCAGAATATTCTATTCCAAGCCCTGTGGTCCCTTAATGTAGAAGCTGCTAAATCTTGTGTTATCCTGATTGTGTTTCCACAATACTTGAATTGTTTCTTTCTGGCTGCTTGCAATATTTTCTCTTTGATCTGGGAACTCTGGAATTTGGCTATAATATTCCTAGGAGTTTTCCTTTGGGGGTCTCTAAGGAGGTGATCAGGTGGATTCTTTAAGTTTCTATTTTGCCCTCTGGTTCTAAAATATCAGGGCAGTTTTCCTTGATAATTTCTTGAAAGATGATGTCTAGGCTCTTTTTTTGATCATGGCTTTCAGATAGTCCAATAATTTTTAAATGATCTCTCTTGGATCTATTTTCCAGGTCAGTTGTTTTTCCAGTGAAGTATTTCACATTGTTTTCTATTTTTTCATTCTTTTGGATTAGTCTTACAGTGCCTTGATTTCTCATAAAGTCACTAGCTTCCAGTAGCTCCATTCTAATTTTTAAGGAAGTATTTTCTTCAGTAAGCTTTTGGACTTCCTTTTCCATTTGGCCAATTTTGATTTTTAGGGCATTCTTCTTCTCATTGGCTTTTTGAACCTCTTTTGCCATTTGGGTTAGGCTATTTCTTAAGGTATTATTTTCTTCAGTATTTTTTTGGGTTTCCTTTAGCAAACTGTTGACTTGTTTCTCATGATTTTCTTGCATCACTCTCATTTTTCTTCCCATTTTTTCCTCCACTTCTCTTACTACTTTTTCTCACAATCCTTTTTGAGCTCTTCCATGGCCTGGGACTTATTCATATTTTTCTTTCTTTCTTTGGATGTGGGAGTTTTGACTTTGTTGTCTTCTTCTGGTTGTATGTTTTGATCTTCTTTGTTACCAAAAAAAGATTCTATGGTCTGACTTTTTTTGGAACTTTGTTTATTCATGATTTCAGCCAATTATTTGAGTTTTAAACTCTTTGTTAAGGTAGGAGTCTGCTTCTAGTGTGGAGAATGTACTGTCCCAAGCTTTGGGGGTTTTATGCAGCTGTTTTCAGAGATACTTCTAGGGACCTGTAAATTTTCAGTTCTTCCAAGGTGGTATGATAAGGGGGCAAGGTGTTTACTCCTTTCCTGGTCTGTGCTGTGGTCTGTGAGTGACCACAAGCACTCTTTCTGCCTTGGAACTGTGAGGAGGATATCCTCTCCACTGCCACTACAAGTTCCACCGTACTAGCACTGCACCCTGTACCAGCAGAGAGATCCCTGACATCCCCTTCTGGTCAGCCACTCGATTCCCCCTCAGTCTGTGGGCCAGAAGCTCTAGAAGCAGCCGTAGCCCCGGGCCAAGCTCAGGGACTGGGGCTGGGACTGCACTTCTCTCTCTCACCGCAGACACAGACTTTCCCCACTGACCTTCTAAGTTGTCTTTGGCATTCGTGGGTTGAGAAGTCTGGAAACCGCCACAGCTGCCAGTGATTCAGTCCTCTGAGGCCTCCTCCAGGTTCACTGAAGTCTGCCTTGCCTGTGCACCCATGCCAAACTGCGCTCCTCTCCCAGCCTGGTGTGATATACCTTTCTGATCAACCATCCAGGCTGTCTTGGGATGTAAATGTGTTTCACTCTGTCTTTTTGTGGGTTCTGCTGCTTTAGAACTTGTTTAGAGCCATTTTATACAGGTATTTGGAGGGGTTTGGGAGAGAGCTGAAGCAAGTCACTGCTTTTACTCCACCATCTTGGCTCTGCCCCCAGATCCCTTCTCTTGTGCGAGACTTTGCTTCCCCCTTTTTAAAATGACAGTATGTAGATGATAATGGACAGCCAGGCTGTTGCTGGGCCTGGTGTCAGGAAAACTCATCTTTCTGAGTTAAAATCTGGCCTCCCTATCTGTGCTGTGTGACTCTGGTCAAGTCCCTTAACCCTGTTTGCCTCACTTTCCTCATCTGTAAAATGAGTTGGAGAAGGAAATGGCAAGCCACTCTAGTATCTTTGCCAAGAAAACTTCATACAAGGTCATGAAGAGTCAGACACAAATGAAATGACTGAAGAACAATGGGTCAATGATGCTGGTCTCTAGGGTCCTTTCCCAACTCTATGATTTTAGAATACATTTCATGATCTATATCCCATTAGAGTAAACCAAAGTTTCAGTAACCCTTATGAGAGATTGTTACATGTAACAATCCCTATGTTAAGTGTCCTCACTCCTTCCTTTTCCTTGTGCCCAATTGTTGAATCATCTGTTTGAAAAAAGGCCCAAGATGGATCATGGTCAGTGGGAGAAGAGAACATTTTCCATTTTCAGTGAAAAGTTTCCTGAGGAAAAAAAAGAGATCATTTTTGATATGAATGTTAGTGTGGCATTTCCAAACCCACACGAGTGCATTCTCAAAATTGCTATTAATTTTTCCCAGCCCACTGCCATTGTAAGAGCTACCAGACTATGATTATGTAGTAATTTACTTGCTATCTTTGCCTTCTCCATCAACAGTGTCATGTATAATTGAACCACATGCTTGGGGGCTGGGGGGAAAGGTACTTTTATACTCAGAGGGAAGTGAGCTATTGTCTCAAGAAATAGCCCAGGAACCAATTTCAATGCTAAGTTGATGTCAATGGGCGTTATGACAAAGGCAGTCGGTATGAGTAGCAAGCTTAGTGCCTCCAAAATTCATTTGGAGAGTGATGTTAGAGTCTGGTAGATTTCTTAGCATAGTGGCAAAGAATAAATAGACTTGGAGTCAGGAGTGACTTGGATTTCAATTCGTTCTTCCGAGACTTAATTGTTGCATGATACTGGATAGATCAGATAAGCTCTCTGTACCCAAGTTTTCTCAATGGTAAAATGGAGATAGTAATACCTGTACTACTAGGTGGCATAGTGGATAGAGCACCTGGCCTGGAGTCAGGAAGTTGTGGTTGTTGTTCAGTCGTTTCAGCCATGTCTAACTTTTCATGACCCTATTTGGGGTTTTCTTGGCAGAGATACTGGGTTGGTTTGCCGTGATCTGAGGTCAAATCTGGCTTCAGACATTTACTAGCTGGATGACCCTGGGTAAGTCACTTAACCCTGTTTGTCTCAGTTTCCTCATCTGTAAAATTATCTATAAAAGAAAATGGGAAAATACTCCAGTGTCTCTGCCAAGAAAACCCCAAATGGGGTTGAGGAGAGTCTGACACAACTAAAAAACAACTGAACAAGCTGAACTACCTATCTCTGTATGAGAAATGAGCTTGGTAAACCTTAAGGTATTAAAACAATGTGGCTTATTATTATTATTAGCCATAAGCTTATAAAGTGTCAGACTGGATATTATGATAGAAAATTAGCATTGTGTAAAAAACATTCAGACATACCACTGGATTAGTTAAATTAAATGGCTATGAAAAATACAGCAAAGAAATCCATGACTTGGGGGCAGGAGGATAATTTACCAAATATACTAATAGATTTTTTTTTTGGCCTGCAGCTAAGATGAAAGTACACCCATGTTTAGTAGGCAGAGGGAGAGCAGATGCAAATGAAGTCATCATTATCACAAATTTCTTTAGCATTTTTCCATTTCATAAATAGTCATTAGTGAAAACAGACAAAACAAAGATTATTTTTATTCACAGGCTACTAACGTATACCCGTTTGGTAATAGTCATTCCAAGCTAAAGCCTATATGATAATTTAACTTGAACATGCAAGGCAAAGCAATGAATGTGCTACATATTAAATTTAAGTGGAGTCAATTCAATAAATATTTATTAAGGAAGGCCCATGCCAAAATACTTAGGGAAGTTCCCAGAAAGAGGGAAATCACTAAAGATTACCTAGAGGAAGTTGTACCTGCAGTAGCCCTTGAAGGAGGAGAAAGATTTCAATAAGAGGAGATGGAGCTTATAGAGTAGGGCCAGATTCAGGCAGGGTATCAGTAGAAGCATAGAGACTGCTATGAAGTCATAGGACCTGGTTTCAAATCTCACCTCTGATTCATAGTATCTTTGTGACCTTGTGCAAGTCACTTAAATTCCCTAGGCTTCAGTCTCCTCATTTGTAAAATGAAGGGATTGGACTAGATGTCCTCTGATGTCCCTTCCAGATTTGCATCTTTGATTGTATGGGAGAAGGCAGGACCAATGTAGGAAATAGCAAATAGTTCAGTTTGGCTAGAGCATAGAATATATGAAGGAGAATAGTGTGAGATAAAGTTGGGAAGGTAGGTTGGAGCTAGTTTATGGAGGCTCTTTAACTGCCAAGTTGAGAAATTCAGTCTTTATTCAGAAGGCAATAGGGAACTTTAAATGACTTTAAATGATCTTGTGCTGACTTTGCTAGTAGGGTCTTCTTACCAAGCTTTCTGCAAAGTACGGAACTCCTTTTACTGCTTGTTGCTATATAAGGCAATTTTGCTCATAATCTTCTACCATCTTCCTCCATAATATTTTATAAATTCATATTCTAAACTGTTACCCTTGGTTGCCACATTTTTTAACCTGATAAGGAGATTGGATTTTTGCTGCTGACATGGTTTCTAGTTTCTTTTGGTCTCCTTGTTGTGGCAATTCAATTTACATGGGTTAAATTTCCTTAGGAAATGGTCATAGTCTGCATCCATGTTTTTTCTTTAATCTGTTTCTCATAGAGGGTGGGGTGGCAATGGTATTTATAGTTCATTAAATTAGGGCAGTCTGGGATTACTTCATTTTTATTTTTCTAGTTTGATATTTATTTTTGATCTTTGCTATAATAAGACAGTGGTTGAATTGTACAGGTGGTTTAAGAATGACTGCCATATTGGAAACCAATTATTTCTTGTTTGTTAAAACAGAATCAATTCATTTTTATTTGTCTTTTCTTTTTCTTTCTTTTTTTTCAGGCAATTGAGGTTAAGTGACTTGCCCAGGGTCACACAGCTAGTAAGTGTTGAGTGTTTGGTCTCAGGCCGGATTTGAACTCAGGTCCTCCTGACTTCAGGGCCAGTGCTCTATCTACTGCACCATCTAGCTACCCCCATTTTTATTTGTCTTATTTGATATTTACCACATCTGTTGCATCCTAACTTTTTTTTTTTGGAGGGAGGCAGGCAATCGGGTTAAGTAACTTGTTCACGGTCACTTAGCTACTAAGTATCAAGTGTCTAAAGCCAAATTTGAACTCATATCCTCCTGACTGCAGGGCCAATGTTCCATCCACTGTGCCACCTCGCTGCCCCCTAATTCACTTCTTAAACAGTATTTATGATATATAATCATGAGACTTCTGCATAATCTACAAGCCTTTGATGATTCTTATTTTTTTGCCCCCAAACAATTTTTTCCAACAATTTTCCCCTCGTCTTTCACTATGCCAGCTTTTTATTGATGTCACTGAGCACTAAAAAATGTGTTGATTCACTGTAATGCTGAGGTTCTTATAGAGTTCTTCATGGAGTTTCTCTCCTTCCTCATCCCCTGGAACTTATTTGGCAATAAGCCACAAGTATTTTCATGGTATTCTTCTTCCAAGTGCTCTCTATGAACATGGAAATACAAGATGACCAAATGGTGTGTGAAATGACATTTCTTGTTACTCCTGAATCAGTCAGTCATTGAGCATTATGTAGGACCTACTATATGCCAGGCAGTATGCTATGCACTGAATACAAATATAAAAAAGAATCTCTATTCTCAAGGAGCTTACATTCCAACAAAAGTACATATATAAATCAGTATATGCAGAATAGATACAAAGAGAATAAATGCAGAGTAATTAAAATACAGAGCAGTTTGTAATACTTGGGCTATATTAATTTTATTATACATTTAAAAGGAATAGCAAGTTGTACATAATTGATTTGCAGTTTTATGTGCAATTATCTTTTTTATTATACTGTGTTATGGAAATGCTTGTTTTATTTCATAAATTAAAAATAAAATAAATTTAAAAAAAAGAAAGAAGAGAGGGATACTGGGAGATGGAGGTGGGGAGAAAATGCATTCCAGGCATGGGGGATGACCAATGCAAAGGCATGGACACAGGAGATGGAGTATTATATGTTAAAATTGCTCCTCAGTAAGTACATGTTTGAGGCTAGATTTGAAGTTAGGAAGATGAGTCTTCTTGGCTTCAGGCCCAGCACTCTATCCACCGAGCTGCCACCTGCCATATTATAGGTATTATGTAAATGGTTTTATTGTTGTTGTTGTTATTGTTATTATCTGTCAACTCCTTTCTCCACACTGAAGCCCTAAATCAATGTTACCTTTATCAATTCACTCAGAAGTGGAATGGCTGTTGGTTAGGGCAAGGTATTTAGTAAATGATGGTTGGAAGCAACACATAGGTCGTAGATTTGTAGAATTTAAGGCTAAAAGTGACCTTGGAGGTCATTTAGTCTGATCCCTTCACTTTACAGATACAGAAACTGAGAACCGATAAGGTTAAGCTACATTGAATTATTTGTTGAATTAAACATAAAAGTCATCTATAATTTTATAATCTATCTAGGGTATACAAGGTTTTTGTTTGTTGTTGTTTATTTTACATACATATTTTCTTTTAAATCTGCATTCCTGAAGACGTTTTGCCTTTCCCCCCATCTAAATATTAAAACCTATTTTGGAAAGAGTACAAAAAATAGTCTCAAAGACAGTTTGACAGTAGCTCCTTGGTACTATTCAGATGAAACATGGACCTTATCTTTAACCTGGCTGAGTGGTTCCTAGCCTTTAAGAGTATGAGGACATCTTTTTAATGTTAAAAAAAAATTAATTTAATAGACTTTCACTTGATAGAAACTGTATTGCTATCTCTGACTTAGAAAATGCGTGATGTCAAAAAGTTACCGTGGATCCAGCAATGGATTTTTTAAAATTTCATCACAATAGCTTATACCTACATTAGAAAAATAGTAATACATTTAGACACAAGGTCTATTATTTATCCAGCCTCCAGAAGTTATGTTTACTCATTGATTATACTGAGTCATGCTGTATATTTTGGTGGAGCTAAATAAAGACAAAATGACAATGCTTCGTGAGCATATAGATTGTGGGTCCCCCTCCAAACAACTCTTAGGATATCCATGAGTTCTGAGCCCAATGGACATGAATTTTTTATTAGCTTTTCATCATTTTACAGAAAGGAAACTGAGACCCAGAGAAGTGTGTTCAATGTAGAAGTATTGTTTGGTGGATAGAGTACTGAGCCTAGAGTCAGGCCAACTCATCTTTCTGAGTTCAAATCTGGCCTCAGACACGTATTAGCTGTGTGACCCTGGACAAGTCCCTTAACCCTGATTGCCTCAGTTTCTTCATCTGTAAAATGAGCTGGAGAAGGAAATGGCAAACCACTCCAGTATCTTTGCAAAGAAAACTCCAGGTGGGGTCACAAAGAGTCAAACATAACTGAAAACACTGAACAACAACAAGAAAAAGTACAAAAAGTACTATTTGGCTAGTATCCCAATCCAGTAAATTTTTGACCAAGAAACCAAACTGGAGACATGAATAAAGTAACAAATTATTTAATTAGGACAGGGTACCAAAGAAAATAACAATAATAATGTTAAAATAATATACATTTATATAACACTTAAAAGTTTGAAAAGACCTTTATATGTATCTATTTATTTGATCAAGTAACATGAAGATTTCCAACCCATGATACACAAAGGGATATAGGTTTGCATGGCATTGGAGAAGAAAACAGATACCCTGGACAGCTCTTGCTTTGAGGCAGAGCTCTACCTCACATCCCAGCAAGAGATTCCTTCTATGTAAGTAAATATGGCTCCACTTCCCCCAACTCCTTGGCCTGGTTCAAGCACTGTTACCTCTCTGCTCTATGAGGCATCCACTCAGGACTTAGACTCTTCCCCTCTGCTGCTGGGTGACCATATCTTTCACTTGCTGGGACTTTACACTCATTTGCTGAGCAGACACTTCATTACCTACTGGTTCTCTGCTTATCTACTAGTCATCTTCACTGCCATTTATTGCTGCTGCTTTGGTGAAATGGTATCTTTCTCTAAGACTTTGGTCCACTTGGGCCACATGCCCTGGACTAGTCAACATATGTTTAACATTGACCTTTCATGGCCCATAGCCTCTGCCCTGCTACAGCATTCAAAGCTGCTCAAGCAGCTATGGGTCTTTGCTGACTTGCTTCTGCCTGTGGAAGTCTCCAACCTTTTCTCTTAGCTGTTAAGGCAACTGATGACTATTTACTTCTTCCCAGCCTCAGGGTAGAAGCAGCCCATGGTCCAATTAATTACTCCACTGAATCTGTCTGAAACTGGATGTAAAACCATACCCTTTCACTTTGTCTTTTCAACTCCTTTTATGCTCTATGGCACCAATCTGGTCATGCGAATGAACCTGAAGCTCAGGAAAGCCTTTAGAAAGCATGGGCAATGTAGATGAAGAGAGGGGTTGCTCACCTGGTGCCTCCATCAGTCCTCTTGCCCTTACAAAGAGTTCTGCTACCCTTATGAATCGAAAACAGTTGCAAATATTTGAACTTCCCCACCCCTGTGCCTGGAGAATGCCATGAGTTTTGTGCTCTTTGAGAATTCTATCTCAGATTGACTTACAATTACTTCAATTCAATTAGTATTCTTACAACAAGGGTATTGATTTTTTCCAAAGGAAACTCAAAACTTGATTTGACTTGATCTAACTTGATGTGAATCTATAGACATTTGCTTTTTAAGATTAGCTCACAAGAACCAGTTCAGGCTGGTTTTGAATCCTGGTGGCACAAGGAAGGAATAATCTGATCTGAGTTCAGCTGGACTGAGGAACATAAACACTAGGATTTAGAGCAAGAATAGACCTTAGAGATCCATCTAGTCCAGAGGTTCTTAACATGGAGTCCATTAATTTAATTTAAAAAAAAACTATGTTGATAGCTACATTTCATTGTTATTGGTTTGCTTGGTAATCCTATGCACTTTATTTCATGCATTGAAAAATATTATTCCAAGAAAGGGTCCATTGGCCAAAGGGGTCTATGACATAAAAAAAAAATGGTTAAGAAACCCAAATAGTCCAATCTATTCATTTTGCAAAGGAGGAAATTGAAGCCCAGAGAGACTGAATGAGTTCTCCAGGGCTGCCTAGAGAGCAAGGATTAATGGTCTTTATTTCATACAAAACAATCCAATTCAACCTTTGTAATCCTTAAGACAAAATGGTGAAAAGCAAACTCTCTCCTCCAGTCTGCCTTTGTTATGGAGAATTCCAGAAGTCTCAAAATGTAAACATATGCAAACATATGGGAATTTCCCTTTTTTTCCCTTCCTATCCCCTCCCCTCCCCTCCCCTCCTCTCTTCTCCTCTTCTCTCCTCTCCTCTTCTCTTCCCTCCTCCTCCTTTCTTCTCTTTCTCTTCTTTTTCTTTTCTAATTCTTAAGATCAGAGATATTTCTAGATGCTCTACCTTAACCTGATTTAGTTCGGAAGTGCTGAGCTACATAGCCCCAGTTCACTGCTTGCTCCCAGATTCAACACTGCTTTTCATTCATGAGAGATAGAACAACAAATTATTTAAGGTCAAAAGGACCACTACTTTGCCCCAAGGTGTGTCCTGGTGATGTTAACCCCTGTAAGAAGTCTCTGAAAGGTATATCTTTTCTCTTTCCTCTGGGCAAATTCAGAGACCAACTTTTGTGGCTTTGTGCCCACAGAATCAGATTAATGAGCTGGAGAATGATGACTATCTAGATCTGATGGGTGTAATGATGTACCCAAGCTGCCTCTGCAGTGTATTGCACACTACTTTTCACTTTACCAAGTCTTTTCTCATCCATGATCTCATTTGGTTCTCCCTATAATCCAAGGAAATGGGTAGCTAAGGATTATCCCCATTTAGCAGATGAGGAAGCTGAGTCAAAGGGAGAGGAAATGACTTGCCCCAGGTCACAGGACTAAGGTGAATAAAGTAAGAAAGCTAAGCCTGGCCCCATTGGTTCAGTACTATGCTAAATTATGTTGCATCAACTATACTGTCAGTCTGGGCCAGAAGTTATATGTTTCTGCACAAATAGAAAAAAGCAGAATTTAAAAATGCTGAGCACTAAGATTCATTTTCCAGTCACTTGGTTGATGGATTTATCTCATCTTTACACACAAAACTTTGCATTCACTGGCTTTGAAAGAATCATATTCCATGGGTTTGTGGTCTAGAGAGTTGAGACCCTATTATACTTGCTTATGTTCTGCCTGTCATGTGAGCCAGCCCGATTATGCACAAAACCTACTGGTAAGAGATTATCCATGTATGGGCAAACCCAATTATGCATTGCCTTGAGTATAGGAAGCTTGATATAGTGAAAGTCAGGAGAACTGGGTTTTGATACTGATTAGCTGTATAACCCTGGCTAAGTCTGGAACTCTGTTCTTATGTGTAAAAGGAAGGAGTTGAACTAAATGGGCTACAAGATCCCTTCTAGCTCTAAATTTATCATACAATGATCTCATGACCTTGGGAAAGTTTCTTACATTCTCTGGGTCTTGAATTTATCATTTTTTAAATTAGTTGGTTGGGCCAGAAAATATTCAATGGATCTTCCAATCTTCAAACATTCTATGATTATTCTGGGACAAAACCTGAGTGAAAAAAACCTCTCTGGTATCTGGATGCCGGTGGTCTGCCATAGGTTTTGATGGGCCCACTGTTTTGGAGAAAACCTACACAGAAGCAAGACTAATCATGAAGAAAGGGAGAGGCAGGTGGATGTTGTAGAAGCGCCATCTTGTCTCTCTGATGCTCCCTATTTAACGAGAATAGAGCTGTGGAATTCTGGGGAAGGGATGGGGTTAGTCAGGGCTTGAGATAGGGTAGGGTGGGAAGAAATGGTTTACTCCTCTTCCTGGAGAAGCAACTTTCAAACTCTGTTAGCTTTATTGCTACCCCTATCTACTACTTTTGGTTTGAGAAGTAATAGGAAAAAGAGAAAAGGAAAATGAAGGAAATAGGAGGATGTGAAAGAGCCTTCTGGAGTGTTTTGCTCTGCTCAGATATGGGTAAATGGAACTCATACTAGCAAATAACAGTGGTGAATAAGGCAGGATAGAATGATTGGAGGTTTTCCCAAGGGCACACAATTTAGAATATGTAACATCATAATTTTAAATGCTTGGGCAAATTTTAGATTTGTTACATATACATTTTAAAAGTATTTGTACTCCAGAAGTTTAGAAACCATTGAGTTTAGCACCTAGTTGGTAAGAATAATTAATTAAAAAGGGAAGCTACCCAGTGATATACTTTTTTCCTCTAGGTAGCTGAACTCCTTCTGAGTGACCTTCTGAGATTAACCTCACTCTGCTCTCCCCTGAGATATAACCATGCTCCCCACAAGTTGCTTTGATGTGTTCTGAGATACTATTTCATGGATCTAATGTTATCATCCCTGGCCTCTCCTTCATAGGACTTCAGTCCCAGGGTTTGTCTTTCTGTCTGTCTGTCTCTCTTTTTCTGTCATGGGGCAGGTGACCAGGATCTCTCCCCACAGAGATTGGTGTCCTGCAGTCACCTAATAAGAGCTGTATTCCTTTCTCTCCTATGTGCATCTGTTAACTCTTGAGTCTTCCCTCTTAAGTCAAATGCTTTTTATATTAATTACTTCTAGTATTATTTTTATATCATAAGTTACAAAGTTGATTTGAGGGTGTGTAATGAAGGAGCTCAGCTCCTGGCAGGTTCACATTAGATTCAGCCAGACCGAAAAATGACGATGGAGCAATAGATAAGGAGTTCATACCAATTTATTCTTGAGGGTGGCTTGTGAGAACAAAGTAAGGGATCATCTGCACCCCCTAGCCAGTGCGGACTTGATTTATAGAGAAACAGACAAAGAAGGCAACATGCCAACAGTAAGCTCACAAGTTTACATTAACTTTGGCTATCTGGTGGTGAGTCAGCATAGCACAGGTGGAGTGCGCTATTTACAAGTTAAGCTCAAATGTTTGTTATTTATGGTTATATAACAATGCACAAGCACAGTGGAGCTGTTTACAAGCCATGATCCTGGGAACTGGTATCTTAAAAAAATAAAAACAAATCCAAATCACTTTACACGTGGGTGCATTTGTGCTTTTGCCCCATGTGCCAGAGTTTCCAATGATGGCTCTTCCAAATGGATAAATGGAAACACAGGGGCTAGGAAGGTGTGATAGGAGTTTGAGGCTGATATTTTCAAGATCCCCTGTTGTACCCTTCACTTTCTTACAGCCAGTGGATCTTTTTCTTTTTGACTTAGAAGGTGTTGATATTAGTAAGAGCTTCTCTGGCGTTTGTCAGCACTAGTTTCCAAATGTGGAGTTGTGGTGCTGTGGTTACGAGATGCCAAAAAGAGAATCAGTCTAGTTCAGATATTTAGATGATTTTCTAATTCTTAAACATTCTATGATTATGCTTGGACAAAACCTTTGTAAAGGGCCCTCTAGTATGTAGGTAAGATTCAGGTTCAGTGAGGAAGGAGAAATGGACCCACATGAGAAAGAAAATGAACCTGTGTTTTGGATGCAATAGACCTAAAGAAATCTAGGATAGTTGATTTGTTAGAGAAGGGGATGAAGGTAAAGGCTTTGCCTTTGTGTATCTAGTCAATAAGAATGACCCCAGTTGAGGAAATTTCAGAAAAGAAGAGGACAGCTCCTTTGATAGGCTGGGGGCAGATTTTTTTTATTAGCAACAGTGGACAGTGTGAATCCCCTCGAGTTACGTGGCATAGTCAGCTACCTAATTAGCCTGTACCTGTGGCCACCCTTAACTTTCCTATGCTTTGAAACAGTCCTTTTTCACTGTGGAGTAATCCCATATGTAGTAGAAGGAACACCACATTAGGAATTAAAAGAACACGGTTCAAGTCTCGGCATTCTATGGACTAGTTTGTGACTTGCACAAGTCCCATCACACCTCTAGGCTTCCCTTCCTTAATTTAGAAGAGTAGGGGTTTGCTTAGATGATGTCCAAAATCTTTTTCACCAATGGGAAAATTGATAGTATGCTGTATCATTTAATAATTGATTCTACCCTGTAACTGACTCCATTCACCATTTTGTCAGGTCACATTTCTGAGCTCAAAAGTGCAGTCTGTCCTACTCTGAGTTGGCTTGGGAGTGTGGTTGAAAGGGATTGGTGGTATAGCTCATGCAACTAACCCCTGAGATATCAGTTTTGTTGTCCCTAAGCCTCTAAAAAGTTTAACCTTGTAACTACTGTTTTATTGCCTGTAAATAAAGACCAATTTAGGCTGAGCCCCTCTCCACAAAACAGTTCTTCAGTCCTTGTCTCCTCTTGTGAAATTAGGGGTAGTTTGATCTCCCTCTAAGGGACCTAACTGGGTGGTCCTGATTTTCTAGTCAAGATTACAAGAGGCAGTTGAGCTCCATAAAACAATTAACATTCCTTAATTGTCAGAGAGGGGTGTGATCATCCACACCTGAAGGCAGATTCATCTTTCTTAGCTGTAGCCAATTGTGACATTCCCTAGCCACCCAGAACTCTTCCCTCTCTGGGTCTTAACAAAGAGGGTTTTTCTCATGCCTTCATGGTCACTGACCTGACTGAGGAGGCCAGTCTGACCCACTTATTAGCAGCTATGTGCATTACTGTTAATAAATTGTTATCTTGCTTGGAGAAAACTGCCTCAGTTGCTTTTGCTGCATTTTAGTCACCACACCAATAACATTCTATAATTCTTATTCCTTATCTCTCATCTGTTTCATTCCTCTTCTTTCCTTTTACTCCTTCCTGCCCCATTGCATCTACTAGAGTAGCTCAATAAATGTCAGTTGACTGATGGACAATGTCAGTGAAACATGTCTGCTTCTCCAAGAATTTTCAGCTGGGGAACCTGTCTGAATATAAAACTCCAGTTTCCAGAGAGCTTTTGTTATACTCTTGCTAATCTGCCACTGTTGGGAAGAAGAGGGAGACAGAGAGAGACAGAGACAGTGCTCTAAAGTTCATGGTTCATGCTGGATAATTTTCTGTAGACTTGAAAATTCAAATTCTAAAATATACCTATAATCTCACTGATGTATTTCCTCTAAAGATGCAGATTGTAACTTTTCCATGCCTTCCCATTCTATGTAACTCTTGTCCACATTTTCCTATGAGTTCACCACTAGAGGCCTGCCAAACATGGTGGTGGTGATAAAGAAACTTCTTTGCTATCTCTTGATGTCAAGAGGAAGTCAATAGAACACTCAGTTTCTATTAGTTATCCCTCACTCTTACCATGTGACTAGACCATCTTTTTTTGCTTATTTTTTTTGATGACATCTTTTATTTTAGTCTTTCATATTTCCTTGACTGTAATGTGTAGTAACCTGCTTACACATACCACTGACCTCTGGTTGATATTAATTTAAATTCTTCAGAGACAGTAATATTCTGTAATTCATAGCCATAACACCAACACCTAGAGAGTATTGGTATTAAAGATATGGGACTTTGTTTCAGGGAAAAGATTGACATCATTTTAAGAACTTCACAATTTTCCAGAGACAATCTTGCCTACTCTTTATTTTCTTTTAATTCTGGGTCTAACTCTTTCACCATTTGCTTTGTTTGTTAAAGAGCTCTATGATTTGTCCTTTGTCATAGTCTGAATAATAGGCATTTTTCATCTACTTTGTTTTTCCTGTGTGGATTTTTCTGTGTGGAATTTTGTTTTAACCCATGAACCAAGGCCAGAACATAACAATCAAATTCCAGAGTGAATCAGGAAAGCCTTGATTCCATAAGGCAGAGGAGAGTGAACTGCCTTTCTGAGTATGTATTTTTAGAGTTAGGGAATGGACTAGGAAATCCACCAGATACCATTGTTCACAGTGGGATATTAAAAAAGGAATTGGAAGCTGTCACTTGGAACTTCTTATGGTACCTTCTATCAAATCACAAGCACAAAAGGATAGAAAAATGGCTATTTTTATGGTCTCTATTTTCCTTCTTTTAAATATAATTCAATACATCATGGACCTAATGACATTTTAAGAGTTTAAAGTCTGTAATGGCTGTCAGAATATCAATCATTTAAAACCTAGGCCACTATAACCAACAATGATTTAGAGTAAGCACACAGCTCAAAACATGGAAAGTACTTTTTCCCCCTCTCCTGCTTGGATTAATCATTTAAATTGAGTCAAACCACTGCAACAAAAGACAGCCTGTAGAAAGCTGATGGCTCCAAAGGCCTCAAGAAGAACAGGGGATTAGAAATAGATTTGGAATGCAAATTGGAAGCACATCTCTGCCACTTCCTTAACTGTGTGACTTAAGTCAAATCACTTGATTTTTCTGAACATCAGTTCCCTTACCTGTAAAATGGGAATAACAGTACTTACATTATCTATTGCCCAGGGTTATTGTGAAGATCAAATGAAATAATGTATGTGAAAGTTCTTAGGAAATACAAAATATTAGGCAAGCACCATTGTTAACTTCAGGCAATTAGCATTTCAGGCAGTGCCAAATTCTTATTTGTTTCTATAAATTTTAAACAGCTAAAAATTATGATAAAATTTGCAAAGAATCCAAGATGATATCACTAATTCTGTTTATCTTTAGGAAGATTACTTTGAAAGGAAGAACATAGCAATCAATCCTTTTATGTTTGTCAGGAGAAAAACCACAATATTTCTTTCAGTAGAGATGACTACTTTACCATGGGAATGTCAACCATCTTTCTACAAGGACATAACATATTACTGTAGCCTGCTGACATAAGCGAGAATGAGAAATTTCAATGTAGAACCAAGGAGCTGGAAAAAACATTAGGAATTTTCTAGTTAGATCCTCATTTTGCAAGAAGGAAAACTGAGGTGCAAAGATATTAAATTATTTATCCAAGGTTGTACAACTAGCAAGTGGTCAACACAGGACTTCATCTGCTACACCAAACTTCTCCTCTCAAATGTACCAATTTTCAAGCAGAGAAGAGAGAGTGGAGACTGCAAACTAGAGGCAGGGGACCTGATTTCAGTTCCTGGCAAAATTTTATATGTATAATTTTATATATATATATATATAAATTAAATAATGTTATCTAACAATATTATCATAACAAACATTTATAATTAAAGAGGTGGTTAGTGAACATGTAGATAATGGAAGTAATGATCACAGAAAGCCAGCATGACTTCATCAAGAACAGATTATGTGAGATAAGACCTTATTTTATTCTTTGGCAGAGTTACTAGACTGGTAAAACACGGAAATACTGTGGATATGGTTTCCTTAGGTTTTAGCAAAGCAGTTGATGAAGACTGTCATGCTGTTCTTTGGAAAAGATGGAGGGATGTATGCAAGCCAATGGTACAACTTGATGGATTTAAAACTGGTTAAATCCAAAGTGTAATTATTCATAGGTCAGTGTGGACTTCATGTTAACTTGGAGGGAGATTTCTAGTGGAGGGCCCTGGGGATTTCTGCTTGATTTTGTGTGAACATTTTTTATCGGTGGCACCTGAATCACCATCTTTTTCTCCACTCCAACATCCATTTTTGTATTCAGGGACTTTGTTCTGTACTTTGATGTCCCCTTAAACAAGTTGGCCTCTCAGTTCATCAATGTTCTAGGCTCTCACAAGTAACAGCTTCATGCCACTTCAATCACCCACAGGGATGGTCATTCTTTAGATCTCATCTTTACCGTAACTGTACCTTCCATGATGTTGGACTTTGACAATCTCTTCTGATCATAATCTGTCCTTCCATCTCTCCCCTTTGTCTCATTAACTCTGGTCTTTATCCTTATTGCAGTGTGTTGTCTCTCCATCTCTCCTTCACCATATATTCTCCCAGTTCATAATCACTGCTCTGAGCCCACTCTCTTCTATTCAAAGTCTTGACCCTATCGTTGAATAATTCAGCAGTACATTATTTTTCATTCTTAACTCCCTAATCCTTTTTTGTCCTATAGTCACATATATGTATATATTCATATACGCGTGTGTAGTTGTGAATTAATCTTCAACCCTGGATAAGCCCCACCAACCTCCTCAGTGGCAACCCAGGGATGACTTGAATGAATGGAATTTTTAAGTTTTTTTTTTTAATTCTCTTTATTCTGTCATATATTATCTGTTGTCATTATACAATTTAAGGGACTAGAAAGATGGGAAATAGAGTCATGAGAAGGAAGGAAGGGCACTACCTAGTACAGAATCCAAGGAAATTTAAAAAATAGTCAGGTCCATGAAAACAAAAATACAACACCAAAAAGAGGCAATCATGCCAACCAAGACAGGTGAGAGATGAAGACTGGTCACCAAAGGGAGCCCGGTGAGGTGAATCAGGATGGATACTGTGGAATTCTCAGCTGAGAATAATTGTCTGCTGCCAGGGCTAGGGAATTTGGGGATTTTTTGACCAGCCACAGTAGGGTAGGGGCTCCTCCACACTAGACATCTTAAAGCACTCATGTCTCTTTGAGCCTAGCTCCTAATATTCATTTCCCATGGGACTTCTCATTCATGATAAATTGTTTCTTGCAGCCTAAACTTTGGAAAATTCACTTTGCCAACAAAACTCTGAAACAAACAAAAAGAAATTTATAGGCTTTGTTTTATTTTTCTAGTTCTAAAAATACAAGATTTTTTTTTTATTTTTTAGGGTTTGCTGTTACCTTGATTTTAAAAAAATTGAAAGGGAATTTTGCAAAGGTGAAAAAATGGTTGCCTTACTGAAGAAAGAAACTTTGCATATGTGATTTTCCTTTTATGAATACTTGGGAAACATAAAAGAACCATTTTACACAGCAGTAATTCTGACATCAGATTTTAGACTGCTTTAACAAGGCTTGTGAATTGTGTAAAAGTCTTATCAAATTGATAGCTCTGAGAATCTCTGGAAGACTAATGCATTAAAGCTTAATTGGGTGGGCTTAAAAGTGTCAAATTTATTTTGGCATTTTGATTCCGTGAAATGCAAAAAAGAGAACCAGTGTTGGGCATGTAACAGGGGCTTAATCCATAATTGTGAATTGATTGACTATAAATGAATCAATATATCCTTCTGACCGGCATGTAGTTAGTGCTGAATTAACAAAGCAGCCAGCAATATGGATTAGAATTTACAATGTTTTTCATGGCTTTGCCTGTCTGCAAGTACATTGGATTCTAGCAACTGCAGAACACATTAGATATATCTGGTAAACATCTTCACAGCCTTGTGTCAGGCAGTATTAAAGCAAGATGACTGCTTCCTTTACTTGAAACTATAATTAATAGGAATGAGCCAGTCTTTGACTTTAGTGAATCCAAATTGTGGTGATAGAACCAAATGTGTCCTAGGAATGGACATCAAATCTTGAAAGAATATAAGCCAAGAGGAGAATAGGAGAAACATTCTGCTATGTAAGGAGAAGCTGATGCTAGATTATCTCAGCCCAACACAGTCTGAAGTAGGCATAACATCTCCCGTAAAGCCAACCCTGTGTGGACAAGCATTTCATAGGAACAAGGTCCCTGTTCAAACTTATTATCCCCTTGGTTGGTGTCCATGGTCTACAGAAAGGCAACCTTCAATTCCTCTGGAGCTAGCAGCAGCAAAATCTGGAGTTTAGTCACTTATTCCACCTTAACTGAGCTCTCTTTTGAAGTCTGAGAGCTCTTTGCTCCACAAGGTGCTGTGAACAGGGATCAAAATGAAACTCCCTATTTTTAATCCTGTTTCTCTTCCTAGGGAGAAGACCTGCTCTATTTTCTTCCTGACTTCAGTCAAAAGAAGACTGCCTTTAGTGTGCTTCCACACAGGTGGGATGCAGTACAATTACCATAATTATTTGTTAGAAGTGACATAGGAGTCATTTTCTTCCCCTATTGAAAATCAACTGCTCCTCTCTGGCTCGGCAAATGAGAGAATTAATTGATTTCAGCAAAAGAACCATTTAAACCTACTCAGCTACTTGCCCTGAAAAGCCAAAAAGCAAAAATAAAAAAAGCAGCTTTTTATTGAACAAAGTCCTCTAACGTTCATTTGGTATTTATATCCTGAATCATTCAAAATTTATTCTCAAAAGGTATTTTGTACATAAAAAAAATACTCAGTCTCATCCAATTTAAAATCAATTGTAGGGGCCATAACTGAAATACTCAGGATTAAGTTAAGTTACATTTATGTAATTGGAAAAAAATTATAGCATTTCTTAACATACACCATTAACAGAACACGAGAAAGGGCCACAGGATAAGGCAGACCTCTGTGAGACAATTTATGGTACAATATGGATTAAGTCACACAGGATAGTCAGGATGTATGGAGAATGAAATTGTGAAATGCATTGTTGAAAAGAGTATCTGCATTGATGAAATCACAAATTTACTGGAGAATTGGAGTAAAGCTAGATCCTGATTAGTACAAATAATGAGTCTTCTAAAGTAGTTCCATTATTGGAATTCATACTACATCTAATAGTGCTAATTCAAGTACAAACTCTTTAGAGGATTCATTATTCCCACTCATTGGGACCTGTTAGCGGTATGTTTTTACTGCAATTTTACCTACTTAGGACTACAAGGAAGGCTTCTAAACAACTGAGTCCTGTTCAGGTTCCCAGAACATCTTAGTATATAGGAGGGATACCGGGAAGTCATGAGGTTTTATCTGCAAAGTTGGTGTTATGTCTCTAGGCCTTAGATAGTTTGGGCCTTCCTTTGTGTTGTTCAGTCACTTTCGATTCTTCATGACCCCATTTGGGCTTTTCTTGGCAATGATACTGGGGTGGTTTGCCATTTCTTTCTCTAGGTCATTTTACAGATGAGGAAACTGAGACAAACAGGGTTAAGTGACTTGGCCAGGGTCACACAGCTAGTAAGTGTCTGAGGCCATATTTGATCTCAGGAAAAGGACAGGAAGAGGAGTCTTCCTGAGTCCAGGCTTGGTGCTCTATTCACTTCACCACCTAGCTGCCTTAGCCTTCCCAGGATGCCCTTAAGGTGCAAGACAGGGAAATAGAGATGGAGAGAGAATCTAGCTTTCATTTTTTACAAGGGAATGAGTGGATATACCCTAAGGGGCTCTGACACCTTATCTTTGATTTCAAGATTCCTCTCCCATTCTGTCTCCTTATACATAGTTCCTTAAAGTATTGTATGGAATGTTTACAGACTTGGAAGGGATCTTAGTGATGACTAGAGCCAAAATGTTTATTTTATGGCTGAAGAAACTGAGACCCAGAGATATGAAGTCACTTGCCCAAAGTCATGCAGGTAGTGAGTAGCAAGGCTAGACATCTAACCCAAGTTCTCCCCCTCTAAATCCAGTGCTCTTTCCAAATGAAATTAATTTAAGAACTTTTTGTGACACCCCAGGAGACATCTGGGAACTCTCAGGGGTGTCATACAATCAGTGTTGACCATGCTTTAAACCCAATTCACTCTGGCTCTCGTTGATGGGACTTATAGGTCCCAGCCCAAGCCCCACTTAATGGTCATTGTTTGGGCCCTCATGGCTTAGAGTGAATGTAAATAGTAATTGTTTCTGTTTTGGCCAGAAATCTTGAGAGTCTTCCCCTCCCAAGTTGATTTTTTTAAAAAATTAGGTTACAAATACATTTTATTTATTTATTTTTTATGGCAATTGGGGTTAAGTGACTTGCCCAGGGTCACACAGCTAGTAAGTGTCAAGTGTTTGGTTTGAGGCCAGATTTGAACTCAGGTCCTCCTGACTTCAGGGCTGCTGCTCTATCCACTGTACCACCTAGCTGCCCCTAAATTAGGTTAAAGGGGCCACTCCTTGGCTCATTTCTTAACTAGCCTTAATCACTGAATGGTTGTTGCCTCAGTCAAAGTGAGAACTCAGAAAGACCTTATCTTAAAAAGGCCAAGGTCTCCCACTGCTTCCAGGGCCATCTCCAGTCCTCCTGATCTATAGCTTGCCACTGGACCCAGGAGGTTCCATAGGAGAGAGTGAAGCTGGTGACTTTGCACAGCCCTCCCTAACTTAAATCCAATTCACTTGCAAGTCATGGCATCACCTTCCTGTTGTGAAGAACGAAGGACAAACAACAACATAGAATGATATTACTAAGAAAAGTCCAACGAACATTTAAGGAGCTATTGAGTCAGGCCTATCATCTAACATATATATGAGTTACATGAAATTTTAAAGTTGGAATGGACCTTATAGATTGCTTGGTTGAATACCATCCTTCCCGGTGAATAGATTTCTGCTTGGATTCAGGGCAATTTAGATCAGCCTAGTGTGTTGGAAATCAATCATGCCAGATACTGGCCTAGATACTGGGGATACAAAGACAGAAGCTAAGCAGTCTCTGCCTTCAAAGAGCTTCCATTCTAATGAGGCAAGGTGTATGCGTACAAGGCAACATTGTGGGGAGGGGGCTGTTTGCAAGGAAGACTAGGAAAGGCCTCAGATAGAAGGAGATGTTTGAGCTGAATCTTAAAGGAAAACAAACATTCCAAGAGATGGTGTAGAGTCAGGCCTGAGGAACAGCCAATAAAGAGGCTTGAAGGTGGGACATAGAGTGTTGTGTGGAGTTAGAAGACCCAGGTTCTAGTTCTGTCTCTTCTATTTAATATCTGTAGCAGCTAGGTGGCAGAGTGGATAGATTTCCACATCTGTTGGATGAGGGGTTGGACTTGATGATCTTTAGGATCTCTTCTAGCTCTAAATTTATGATGTTTAGAGAGATGTTTTATTGAGTTAAGTAAAAAAGAAAAATCTTGCTTACCCCTCCCCCCCAGTCAACTAAGTAATCTCTCTGTTCATCATGAATTATTTCAATTGTCCTGGATCAAAGTTCAGGTTAAAAAGGGACGACTGCCATTTCCTGTCTTCTTAGAGTGGTACACAGATTTGACATTATTCACTTGGACAAGCGCCATTTTATTAAGCTAATTAATTAACTAAATTATTACTTGGATATTTATTAAGTATATGCTATGCCTCCTAAATGGTGAATATGAGAAGGAATAATAAGTGACTGGAGCTTTGTTTGCTCTTATTTTTTTGGTGAGGCGATTGGGTTTAAGTGGCTTGCCCAGAGTCACACAGCTAGGAAATATTAGGTCGGATTTGAACTCAGGTCCTCCCGACTCCAGGGTTGGTGAGCTATCCACTGTACCACCTAGCTGCCCTGGGGTTCCTTTGTTTTCAAAGAGGATCAGTGACATTGTGATGGAATGGGTGGCTTTTGTGTGAATTGGATTGAAGTGAGGCAGAGTTGCACAAAGTCTTCAGCTTTTCTGTCTCTTCCAGAGTCATTGGAGGCCAGGGGCAAGGCAAAAGTCTTGCAGGGGATGAATGACCTTGATGCCTTTGATTGTCTGGACGAGCTCTAAGCATTCTATTGGGCCTGCTTTAACTGCCTGTAGAGCCCTTGGAACAAATTGTTCTCATATGCCTATTGCACAGGCGGGAAATGTTCACATGCTTGTTCTAGATATCCTCCTAACTCACAGTGGTTTGAGGCCTGTTGGTGACCCTCCACCTAGTTTACCAGGGTGTGGCTGCTGCACATGCTGTAGCTTCTGGGACTTTTTGAAATATCACATAACCAAAGAAATAGAGCTAAAAATTAATTTGGCTAGCTGGTCCAACCTGTGCCTTCTCTCTGTTCTCCATCTTCTCCCTCCCCCTCCCCCATATTTTTTCCATTCTCTTTCCACTCTCCTCCCCTCCTTCTGTTTCCTGCTCCTCTCCTGCTGTGTTCTCTGAAGCTTACCCATCCCTTTTCCCATCTCTATTTCCTTCTCTCTTCCTTCACCTTCACCTCTTCTTTTCCTGACCAGCTATTCCCTTCAGAGACCCAAGGCTGGTGGTGGAAGAGGATGTGATTTCATTTGCATTCAAGCATTCCTGGTGAAAAATCTTCTATGCCCAAAGCACCTAGGTAGGGCTAAGTTGAGATAGAGACACAACCCCTGCACTTGAGGAGCATGCCATCCAGTGGAGGGGATAAGACACAACTAAAGCACAAACTTGAATGTGACAAATGCCATTAGACGTGTACAAACAAACAAAGAAAGCAAGAGAAGGGAGAGGAGATCAAGGCTTTAGGGAAGGGGTAGCTCTTTTAGCAGGCCCTTGAAGGATGGACAAGGAGGATTCCAACAGATGTAACTGCAAAGGAGGGTCCAGATACATGTAGCTGTGATGATCATCGTACAGCAGGAGGGACATTGGCTCTGGAGTCAGAGAGCCTCAGTTCTAATCCTGTCTCGGAAGCCAACTACCCGTGTGACCTTGGGTAACCTCCTTCACTGCCCTGGGTCTCAGTTTCCTCGACTGTAAAATGAGAGAATTGGACTAGATGAGCTCTGAAGGCCTTTCTGGTTCTGGATCTCTGAACCTTTGATTAAGAATTGGAGCCAGCTATGTCCCTTTGTATCTTGAATAGGGATGACGAAGAGCAGCATAGGACACAGTCATTTTCCCATAGTGCCTTTGAGTACAAGGCCAAAAGAAAGGTGAGAATTTTTTTTCTCTGTTGTATAAATCAGGATGATAAGGTGAGTACTTTATAGCTTCTTTGATTTTAGGGACCTCTCTTATGCAAATATAGTTACTGCTCAATCGACTCAAGATAACTTTCTCCTTTTTTTTTTAAAACAAAAATGAAGAAAACTTCTGCAAAGAGCTGATATCATTCTGTCAGTCAAAACCATCTGCCGCATAGGGATTGCAGCACTGAGGGGGAGCCTTGTCGTGCTGGTCCAAAGGAGGCAGCCAGTATGACAGCAGATTTTTCATTTGGAAATTGCATTGTAATTGAATATGTTTTGACTTTCTCAGATACCATATGAGATGTTTGGGTGACTCCTCTCTAAGATGGTTGGTTCTTTCTGTTTCTTCATAGCTGTTGATTTCTATAACCTGATGGCTCTAATGGGCTCCGAGAAGGAATTCAGAAAACAAGATTAATGCTATAATCAGTCCATCAATCAGCAAGCCTTTATTAAGCTCCTACTATGTGCCAGGCACTGAGCTAAGCTCTGAGGCTAGAAAGATGAAAATGAAGCAATCTCTGCTGCCAAGGAACTTACCCTTTTTGGGGAGACCAGTGTCTCCTGGGACTGTCTTCTGGGACTTTTTGAAATACCACATAACCAAAGAAATAGAGCTAAAAATTAACTCGGCTAGCTGGTCCAACCTGTGCCTTCTCTCTGTTCTCCATCTTCTCCCTCCCCCTCCCCCATATTTTTCCCATTCTCTTTTCACTCATCTCACCTCCTTCTGTTTCCTGCTCCTCTCCCGTTGTGCTCTCTGAAGCTTACCCATCCCTTTTCCCATCTCTATTTCCTTCTCTCTTCCTTCACCTTCACCTCCTCTTTTCCTGACCAGCTATTCCCTTCAGAGACCCAAGGCTGGTGGTGGAAGAGGATGTGATTTCATTTGCATTCAAGTATTCCTGGTGAGAGTGAGTGGTGGAATAAATAGAGGTGCCTCTTGGAGATCCAGCTGTGGGACTGATTAAACAGAGAGCAAATGATTGGTAGAGCTTTCCCTCCCCACCGCAGAAGGAGTACCAGAAAGAGAGGATTGGAGGTATGAGAGATTGGTGGATGTAAACAGGGGCTACAGTGGGATGGGCAACACAGTGTGAGCCATCCCTGTATTGGTAGAGGAATTGGAGTTGAGGAGCCTGGACTGGCCGAGGCTTAGTGGTGGGAGGCAGCAGCTGCCATCACGTTTAGCCTTGTGTCTCTTCTGCTTATGTGTTCACTGTGCTTTATAGGGTACATACTCGTCTCAAAAAGTTAAGTCAACAAGCATTTATTAAATACTTATTATGTGCTAGGCACTGTCTTAATTGCTAAAGAAAGCTAAAAGAAAACTAAAAACAGTCCCTGTCCTCAAGGAACTCCCAGTCAGGGGGCTATGGGGAGATAATCTTCAAAAACAAAACACAAAACTGTGTGCAGACAAAATCTATCTTTGTAAATCCCATTTCATGTTTTTTACCCCCATAGTATAGCTAGAATTGGGGAAGCATGCAGTGATGATAAATTTGGTCAGAGCCAATCTAGTTCTGCCTTTTTGAATCGCACCAGATGGTTCCCATCTCATTAGAAGGGTCCTTTAGGGGGATCATGAATACCTAATACTTTGTAATTGCATTACAAATTCATGACAGATTATGAGCCCCTAAAACAGGATCTCTTAATCTATTTTTTGTGTGTGTGTCATGGGCTCTTTTGAGAGTCTGGTAAAACCTCTGGACCCCTTCTCTGAATAATGTTTTTAAACGTGTAAAACATGCAGGATTATAATTTAAATATATGGTTGTCAAGCTTTTTTTTTTTTTAAGCTCACAATTCCCAGATTAAGAATCCCTGCTGTATAAGAACTAACAAAGTAGTATCCAGGGTGACCCTCAGGGAGTAGCTTTGAGCTTCAGGGCATTGATTCAAAGTTTTACCATTGGACATAATAAAGAAGCCAAGTTCTTGAATGCTTTGGTTAGAGCGAGTCCCTGAGAAGGTGTGCCTTTTCTTGGGAAGTTGTTCTGTCTGTGTATGGCATTGGGAAGGATTCTCTATTGTCCTGTAGGGTTATAAATGTAACCCTGGTCTCCCTCAGATGTAGGCCCCCTGAAAAGCCGCCCACTCCAAGTTCAAGGTTATACTAACTCAAAGCAAAAGATAATTAATTTAACTGCATAGTAAAATAAATGTCAAGGAAAATTACTGCCATACACAGAGGGGTACACCCTCTCATAAATTACCACATCACAAGTGGGAGAAGGAACATAGGTTGGGAACATGTGTAGATAAGGCACATGTGGGGAACATGTGCATAAGGGGCATATTCATAGGGAAAAGCTATGGCCAGAGAATGTAGTAAAGGTGACTCACGCTATGAGGGCAGCATCGCTGCTGGAATGCCTCCATGTTCAGTGCCTCAACCCACTTCCTTGTAGAACCACCGCCGTTGTCTGCCAGTCTGTTTCCACTACTTGGCACTTCTGGGTTCCTCTGATGCGCTGTCTTCTGCTGGTCTCTGGTCTGAAGTGCATAAGGGGTGGCTCTGTACTCATGCTAGCTAGTTCTTCACCAGATTTCAGGTATTGTGTAGGCTTTCCTCATGGGAGAGCTAAATCTTGAAGGAAGCCAGGGATCCCAAGAGATAGGGAGAGGAGGGAGAACATTCTAGACATGAGGGATGGTGAAGGAATTTGCATTTTATTCTTGTCAGTAGGGAGCCTCTGGAGTTTTTCGAGAAGGGAATGGCAAAGCTAGGTATTTTGGGAAGATTATGTGGAAAGTGGATTTGAGAGGGAAGCGATTGAGACTAGGCAGATTACTTAGGAAGCTGTTACAGCTGGGAGATAATAAGGGTCTGAAGTAAAGTAGTGGCAGTGACAACAGAAAGAAAGAGACAGATGGGAGAGGTATTGTGGAGCCAGAACCACTAAGACTTGACAAATGATTAGTTTTAAGTGAGATAGACACTTAGTCAATAAACATTTAGTAAGAGCTGACTATATGCCAGGCACCTTGCTAAATGATGGGGATACACAGAAAGGTAAAAGACAGTTCCTTCCCTCATGGAGCTCAGAGTCTAATGGGAGAAGCAACATGCAGACATCTATGTACAAATAAATAAACTATGTACAAGATGAACTGGACATAATCATCAAAGGGAACACACTAGAATTACCTACAGAAGGTGAGTTTTTAGCTAGAATTTAAAGAAAGCCAGGGAAGCCAGAGGTAGAGATGAGAAGGGAGAACATTCAGGCATAGGGGACAGCCAGTGAAAATGCCCCGGGTTAGGAGGTGGAGGCACTTGTTGTAGGAAGAGAAAGGAGGCCCCTTTTCTCTGGGTATCAGAGTACACAGAGGGTATGAGGTATTAGAAGAGTGGAAAGGGAGGGCAGGTTATGAAGGGCTTTGAACAGCAAATTGAGAATTTTATGCCTGATCCTGGAGGTGATAGGGAGCCACTGGAGTTTATTGTGGCCACTTAGACTTTAGCCTTAGGCTTCTTAATTTAGAATTATTCTAGACCTATAAGTAAGTTCTCATAAACAATCCACATGATCCTCAATTGTAGTCAGATCAAGTCTGTCACTGTTTACTTGAATTATACCAGCTGAACCCCATCTTGCCAGAAGGATTGTTTGGGGCAGTTCCTGGCCACAGATATGCTTAGAGCATGGGCTAGATGTATTAGTACACCCTGAGGGAAAATTCCAACGGGCTCTTCCCTTCTTCCTCAGATCTCAGATGTCTATGTGCAAATGCACAATAAATACAGGTGATAAACAGACTGGCCTAAGGACCGTACTGCGTGCGAGAGAATATACTTGGTCTTATAGGTATCACTGAGACTTGGTGGGATGAGATTCATGACTGGAATGTGGCTTTGGAAGGATATATTTTTGTGAAAAGAATAAAATGGTTTAAAAAAGGAGGTGGAGTAACCATGAATGTTAAATAAATCCAGGAACCTAAAGTGAGAAGCATAGTGAAGAACATTTGTGTAAAGATTAGTAGAGGGAAAAATAGAAGCAATATTATTGTGGGAGTATATTATAAACCACCATACCAGAAGGAAGAAAAAGACGACGATTTGAGAAACAAATAAAAACCTAGGATGATAAGGTCACAGTGGGGTTATAATCAATGCTATAATTAATCCATCAATCAATAAGCCTTTATTAAGCTCCTACTCTGTGCCAGGCACTGAGCTAAGCTCTGGGGCTAGAAAGATGAAAATGAAGCAGTCTCTACTGCCAAGGAACTTACCTTAATTATACTCTAGAATCTGTACACATGTTAATCCTTTCTCTCTGACCATTCTTTCTCTGCCTTCTTTGTTGTATATGGCCAACATTTTCTCAGTGCTTAATCCTTAGTCTCAATTCTTTTTCTCAGTAAATTGATTCTAATAACTTCAATATCATCTTTATTTTGTGAAACCCTAATTTATATCATCATTCCTGATCTGCATTCTTTTGCTTTCTTTATATATTCTTTGTCATCTGAATCTACAACTTTATATAGCAATTCTGCTTAGTGGTCCATGTATAGAATTTCAGTGTGAACATAAATGGGAAAAAAAAACAACAAAAACAAAAAAACTACATCTTTGTGTTTACTAACCTCTAACTGAAATTTAGTGTTTTCTTCAATTATCTAAAACATTATTCTAAGGAGAGGTCCATAGGCTTCACCAGCTTTTCTGTCAAAGGGGTCCATCTCATACACACACACACACACACACACACACACACACACACACACACACACGTCCATAGAATAGCTTATATCCAGGTTATCATGATTACTCTTCAGTCACCTATTCTCAGGGAAAGAAACACAAAGCAGAAGAGGCAACCAGGAGCCCCTAGGCACTGGTTCAGGCTCACTCAGACAACAACACATGCATCATATATAAGTAGATGTGGGGGTAGGGAGAGGAGAGACACCCCTACCCCCTTTCTTAGTAGGTCCCAGAGGAATAGTTCCAAGACATACTTTCAAAAGAGAGTGAGAGCAGAAATTGCCTCTTCTTTTAAAGTTTACTGGGTGGGCAGCTCTCCCTGGTTCAGTGGCAAATCCTCTTTGTAGTAGACAGGCCCGATGCCTCTTCCAACTACTGATTAATGCTAAGTGCCGACTCTTAGGTACCTACAGGAAAGAGTAGTGAGATGGAAACAAGAGGGTCAATGCACAGATTTCAATACATCCGTGACCCCAGTTCTATCCTAGACTCAATGTCGCCTTTGCTTTTTCCCATTTTATTCCCTATAGCGCATCAGTGACCCAAGCCCTACCAGTTCATTCTTCAGAATATCATCTGTCTTCTGTTCCATTTCCCACTGTTGCCACACCACATTTGGAATATTTCAAGTCTCCTAACTGGTCTCCTTGCTTCTAGTACTTCCCTAACTAATCCATCCTGTACACTAGGGTCAAATCATGTCACTGCCCTGCAGGACAAAATGGAAAATTCTCATCCAACTCTTTAAGGTCCTTTGTAATGAGCCATAACTTACCTATCCTACCCCTTGTTTAAGGGCATCCAGTCCCACTCCCTCATTTTGCAGGAAAGGAATCTAAGGCTTAAGGAGGATAAGGACTTGCCTAAGGTCCTGTAAGGTACATTAAAGATAGGATCTGAACCCATGACATCCAGACTCCAAATCCAATGTTTTTGTCAGTGTACTCTTTCCACCCCAGCCCTTAGGTTTTCACACAGTAGCCCGTTTTCATCATTTTTTTCCTCTCTGGATTCCTGTAGTATTTTTTTGTCTATGCTACTCTTTTTGGCACCTACATACCATCTTGCCTGTTGACTTAACTGTGTTGTATGTATGTCTTATTTCTCCACTTAAAACTGTAAGATTCCAGAGAACAGGATCTGCACCTTACATTTGGAAGGGGTTTGGTGTGTGTGTTACCCATGTAAGTTATATGTATTTGCTTGAGTTGTCTAGAGGTTAATCCATTGCGGTAGAGCTGCTCTGTTCCCTACTTTTAGAGAGTAACATGGGCTCTGGATCTGTCCTTGGCATTTTGGCATTTGGATTGACATGGTCCCTGTGATGACAGCATGGGGGAGAAGGGGGACAAAGATTCGTCAAAGAGGATTTGCCACAGAACCAGGGAGAGCTGCCCACCCAGTAAACTTTAAAAGAAGAGGCAATTTCTGCTCTCACTCTCTTTTGAAAGTATGTCTTGGAACTATTCCTCTGGGACCTACTGAGAAAGGGGGTAGGGGTGTCTCTCCTCTCCCCATCCCCACATCTACTTATATATGATGCATGTGTTGTTGTCTGAGTGAGCCTGAACCAGTGCCTAGGGGCTCCTGGTTGCCTCTTCTGCTTTGTGTTTCTTTCCCTGAGAATAGGTGACTGAAGAGTAATCATGACAGATGGATGTTTTAGCAGTGGTTAGAAATATTGTAGCTTCTGGGTTCCTCAGTAGGAGCCTGTTGGTACTTTTGAATAAGTGAATGGAAGGGAAAAAAGAAGGGAAGGAAACACTTTACTACTGCTACATGAAAGTATATTGGCAATGTCATTGATTTTATGTTATCATCACCATCATCCACAACTTTGGTTCAAAGTATATGACATTAAAAAAAATGTTTAAAAGTATTGAATCAATTTATAGTTTGGTCCTAAGATACACATGTAGTAAAAAAAAAAAGAGTAACTATGATCATTTCTGCCTGTACAAGCCAATAATACATTTGTGTCTCATGTCCTTTTATTAAACTAATCAACATCAATCATAGGATTTCTGACATTTCTTACTGAATAAATGACAAATGAGATCAGAAGTAAAAAGTTGTTGTTGAGCACCCTGAAGAATTATTTCCTATTGGCTATATTCCCCTTGGATGAAAAAAGATGTTCAGTAGAAAAAAGCTGTCTCTTGTGATCATAGGTCTTTAAGTGGAATCAATGGCTAAGTCATCATGAAGGACTAATTCCTAGAGGGATCTCAATTACCTCCTTTTATGCTTTAGTTCTCCTGGTGTTCTTTGATTTTCTTTCTCTTTGATCTCCTCTCAGCTTACACTGCCAAATTCATTCAAACCTATCTTTACTGATGCCAAGTTCTTATACCACTACCCCAAAATAATCTCTGCTCTTTCTCTTTCTGTCTCTTTCTGTCTCTGTCCTTCTGTCTTCCTTCTCTCTTCTTTCCCTCCCATCTATGTCCTTATTTTTTTTTCCTACTTCCCTTTGACTTTTCTCCCTATCTGTTTATCTCTTCCCTCTACTCTTCTCTCCTCACAGTTCCACTCATATGTCTCTGGGAGCGTATTTCCCTGGAATAAGAATGGGGTGATGTAGGAACTTGAGAGAAAAGAAAACTTTAGAGTGGATGAAAAGATAATACTTGCCTTTGAAGCAATTGTTTTCCATCACAATTAAGAGATTAATAAAATGGTAATGAAATATGAATACAGATTAAATGGAAAAAGTTAACATGTGTGTGTGGTGGGGGTGTCACTTGCCATGGACAATGTTTTTCACCCACCCCTTGAGTGAATCTGGTCGTCCTTACTAACAATAAGATGAGACAATGTCATTATTCCATAGAATGCCTGAAATGCCTAAAATTGCTTGTGTCCTCTCCTAATAGGCAGATCTCTGAAGGTCTGAAAACAGTTTCTCTCTATAATGCTTGGGAGGGGAAATGTAATGGAGAGGGGAAAGATAGAATTGGTTTTGATACAAGAAGGAGAAAATCAGAAAAGCACTGAGAATAACATTACTCCATTGTCCAGATTTTACTTATGTCTCAAGATGAGCATACTTTTTTTTTTTTAAATCAGGCTTGGGCTGATAATTGTAATCCTTAGCTACAGGAGAAGAGTGACTTGGAAATGATGTGTCTAAAGTTTATCATTGTTTTTGTGAAATTACCTTATCTCGTTAATAGTGATATTCAAGGCTTAAAATATATTACCATTTTATAATCTGTCCTGAGGAAAACAGATGTGAGCTGTAGTCAGTATAGAACTGAATGACCTCTGGGGACATTTAACCACTTTAGACTTCATCAGAGAATCATAGAACGTTAAAGCTGGAAAGGACTTACAGATTATTCAATCCTTTTCCTTTAATACATGAGGAATAAAGTGAGTCCCACAGAGGTTTGATGATTTGCTTAAAGTCATACAGCAAAAAAGATTTTAAAGCTGGAAGTAGAACATATAGGTCTTTTGACTACAAGGCCAATGATTGTTCCAATATGGCAATGGTTGCCTTTTCTTAGAGGAGCTTTAGAAGGACTAGAAGATTGCTCTGCCCCTGTAGTCCCTTCCTTCCATGGTGTGCTCTGTTGTGACTGAAATTAAGGTAAAGTGAGGCACAAAGTTCTGAGCACATTCATTTTTGTTAGTAAAGTTAGCAATTACCAATAAAAAGTTTAGGATTACCAATAAAAGGGGTCTTTCTACTCACTCCTCAATCAATCAAAAGATCACAGGGCAGGGCTTACTAGCCTTCATATAGTTTTGTAAAGTATAGGAGAACATTAAAAATAGGAAGCATAAAACAATATAATTGTTTAAAAGTCTGAAGTATAATAGATGATGCAAAACAATATGATTGGATGGAAGTCAGGAATATAGGACTAGCAACAACCCCTCCTTCCATCTTGTTGCCATGAAAAGCTCATTGGTGGTGTCCACCTGTGCAAATAACAGTCCAGACTTTCTTGAAGGACAGCCAGCATTGCAGAGATGACAGACTTCCTGGTGCCCACCTGCATTTTACAAGGCTTGTTAGTATTAATTGTACATGAGCAGTAAGATGTGTAGAGACAATTTATTTCTTTGAATTATGGTGATTTATGGGGTAACTTACCTTAGAGGGGAAAGCTAAACTTCTGAACTTAACTCAAAGACAAAGAAACATAACTTAGGCCATTTTGCAACATATTGGGGATGATGCAAAGTAGAATCAATTACAAAACAGAATCAGAATAAATTTGATTTTCTCAGTTCTTTCTCGAACTTCCATTGTGAGGAAGTACCCAGCTTGGTCGGTCAGTCTTCACTGCTCTCCCAGCTCTGCTCTTGACTGTATGGACTTTGATCACAATCCCCCTGTGGGGTATCTTCTCCACTTTCCTGTCCTTTCAGTTCACTTTTAAGTGTTGTCTTCCCCTAATTGAATATAAACTTCTTGAGGGCAGGGACTATTCTTTTTGTTTGTTTTTGCATTACCAATGCTTAGCATAGTCCCTGGAACATAGTAAGTTCTTAATAAATGCTTATTGACCTGACTTGATCAATTAAAAACAAAGTGTCCCTTTTTTCTCAGGTTGAAGTTTTCAGGTATCTTGATGCCCCTTATACAAGACTGCCTGTTTCTTGTGCTTTGTCCTAGTTTTAGTTGTGTCTGGGTACATAGAGTCTTAATCTTAGGGTAGAACCCAGTCAAACACTTCCCAACAAGTACTATTAGCACACAATCTTGCACTGACTATATCCCATATTTTCCTCTGGGCATTGCAATTGAGGCTTCCTTTGGGTCTTTATGAAAACCTGAAGCTTATGTACATGTGTTTGACAGATTGGAGGGACAGCCACTGACTGCCTCACTATTTAGGCCGTCAGTCATTACCACATTTCTTTGGCTGATGAGACTCATAGTGTAGAAACATGGCTACATGGTACTCCTGATGTCTGAACAGCTTAGATACTTGGTAGAGTCAGAATGGAAGACAACTGTTTCAAATGTTGACTTAGGTAATAGAATAGTAGGAAATTCAAGTTCTCCTTTAAAAAAATAAAATCTTTTATACAGACACTTCCAACAAAGATCTACCCCCTCCCAGCATACACACAAACACACACAAAGTACAAAGTTTAACAAAACCTCCTACTGGCATATTGCTTCCCACTTACATAGTTTATTGGTTGTTAAGAAAAAGGAAGGATGCATAGATATGGGTTCCAAACATCGCTATTATCTGTGGTGTTAGATCTAAATTGTATTGCTTTTTTGTATTGTTCTCATGTATGTTGTTGTAGTCATTGTCTATAGAATAGATCATTAGAGCTGAAATGGGCTTCCGATGTGTCTAATTTCCTTAATTGACAGAAAAGGAAACTGAGACCCAGAAAAGGGACATGGCTTGTTCAAGGTCACACAGGAAGGTAGTGGCTAAGTTGGGATGAGAACACAAAACTTCTGCCTGACAATCCAGAGATCTTTTCATTCCAGTTGGCTGTAAAACACCCAGACAATGGCAAACTTGATACTTCAGTAATTTGATGGGTCATTGTGATTTTATCCTTGTGGGTATTCCCTCCACTGGTGTATATTGCGACCTTTCCATGTGTTCTCATCCCATGGTCCATGTCTTTGATTCAGAGAGATGATCTGAGGAGACAACTGTCCTAGTGGAAGATATGCCAGTGGGAATTGTACAGGAACAATTCATGAGAAATGGGCCCGCCTGTTCTTCCTACACAATACTTTTATACCAGACAGAATCTTTTCTTCTGAAAGCACATAAGAAATAAGCCTTTGCCCAATGTTTGAAATGGGAATCTTCTCTGAGTGTCTTTCAGATACATTTCTGAGACTTGCATTCACAAAGTTCTTACCACAATTTTGTTCCAATTTGAATGTTAAGCCAGATTTAGAATGACTTCCCCACTCCCTTTGTAAATGAAGGCATTTGGAAGCTTAGGCGAGGAAGGTTTCTCTATGTAATCTAATAGTCATTCATTAAGTAAGCAACTTGAATACATTTTCTTAACTTTCCAAACACAGCAGATTCAAAAGCATAGAGTCTGATTTAACTGCATTATCTGTGTGATTTCTCCATGTGATATTCAATTCTGTGCTTTACGTGATTATGTCAGAATCATCTAGTCTTTTATGTTTCATTTACCAAATTTAATCAGTCTTCAGTCTAACAAAAGTTCATCACTGCCTATGAGAATATGTCTTCCTCAGGCCCCTTCATCACTTCATCATATTATTAGCATCACTGTCAAGTAGATGAAGAATGCCTATTGTCCAGTCTATGATTTGAGTATAGAGTTCATCCTCATTAGAGGTAGCTGGTGGTAAGGATAGAGCTCTGGGCCTGGAGTCAGGAAGACCTGAGTTCAAATCTGGCCTCACACATTTGCTAGTTGTGTGATGCTTGGCAAATCATGTAACCTCCGTTTGCCTCAGTTTCCTCATCTATAAAATGGGGATAATAATAGCACCTACATTATAGGATTGTTGTGAGGCTCAAATAACATCACATTTATAAAAAGTGCTTAGCACGGTATCTGGCATTATATAAATGTTTATTTCCTTACCCTCATTCATCAGTATACATGTAGATGTGTACTGATATCCATCTACATGTATGTATAAATACTTGCAAATGTATGTTATACAGACAAATATATATATATATATATATATATATATATATATATATATATGTATCTATGCATATATGCATCTTGGCCAGACTCTACAAATGGAAAATGAGGCAGTTGAATGGGGAAAAGAATAGGCCACGGGAAATACCAAGGTTCCCTTAAAAACCCCAAATGCCTACCGGAAACAATGGCTTATTTTTTCAGTACTAACATTCCCTTGATGGTATTTGTGACCGAGAGTCATGGAATCACCAATTTCAGGGTTGGGAAGGATCTCAGCAGCCGTTTGGTCTAACCCATACCTTAAAGGAACCTCCCACTATGATGCCTGTTGACAAGAAGTTATCTAGTCTCTACTTGAACACCTCGACCACCTCCCGAGGCAGCCCATTCCACTTTTGCAGCGCTTTAATTCTCAGGAAGCCTGAATTTGCCTCTTGGAAACTTCCACATTAGTGACTCATGGTTCTCCCCTTCCTGACCAAAGTGAACAAGCTAATCCCATTCCCATCCAGACCTTTGCATGCTTGAAGACAGCTATGATGTTCCCTTTCCCCCTTCCCTAGGCTTCTCTAAGCTAAATATCACCAGTTCCTTCAATTGATCTTATGTGACATGGACATGAGACTCTTCACCATTCTTATAGGGAGCAGGCTGGTACATTGTAAAGATTGTTGAACTTTTCTACTAGATATGGAGATGTGAAGCCTGAGTTTGACTTACCCTTGTACCACTTACTCCTGTGTGACCTTGAAGTCCTTTACCCTCTGAGCCTCAGATTGCTTATCTGTAAAATGAAGGCGTTGGATTGGAGTCATCCAAGGTTTGGTCTGGCTCTGTATTTAGGATTTTATGATTGCGCCTCATTGAGGTTCTCCAGCTTAAACCATGGTATCCAGAGTTAAACGAAATATATATTCAATACGCCCAGGAAAACTTAAAGAAGACCCCTGGAATTGTAGGTAAACCTGGTATGACAAGTTCATGTGAGGTCATAGACGAGAATTACAGGTATGGATGGGCTTTGATTTGCTTCATGGGTGGGAATACATTGATGAGATCAACAATCCATTTGAGTATCTCAGTGCTTGAATATTCAACAATGATAGTTTTTATCACTTTTTAAAGCATCATCACAGGTTTTGGTTTGAGGTACAGGGGACTGATACACTATTTGTAAAATTTGTGTGGTTTTCAACTTGAACTCAGTGTTGTAGAAAAAGCCTTGGATTTGGAGTCAGAGTGCCTCCACTTGGAATACTGTTCTATTATGTCCTGTGTGGTGTGGGACAAGTCTTTTTATCTCTTAGGTCCTTGTAACATGGGAGACTTGGATTAAGTGACTTCTGAGCTCCTGGATAGTTCTAAATCCATGATTTTACAACCTGTGATAATGGGCATATTACTTCTCTTGGGCCTCAGGCTCCTTATCTGTAAAGTGAGATTAGACTCATTAGTCAATTTCTGGTGTCCCTTCCAAATCTGAATCCTTTGAGAAAAGCAAAGCAGCAAAAGTCAAGGAGAAATTCAACATCAATGGATTCCTTGGGAGGAGTATATGTCCAAGAGCTATTGACTCCTTGGTCTAGGTCCCTGACAGAAAGTATGTACATTTGTAGATATAATATCCAATGATTCATCTATGTCACTGATTGGTGCTTTTGCACGGTTTCCCAACAAAAGATGGATTGTCTTCCAGGTGTTCTATATTTTGTCTGGGATAGTTTGTAGAGAAATGTGTGCTGGAATGGTAGACTGAGGACCTGAGTTCAAATCCCAACTCTATTTTTTACTAGTTTTATTACTCATAACTTGATTCCTTTAGTCTTCAGTTAGTTTCTTTAGCTGTAATATGAAAGGGTCAGACCAACTCTAAGGTTCATTTTAGCTCTTGATTTGTAAGCCTATGACAGACACATTTCTCATTTCACTAAGTATTTCAGTAGTTGATGTTTGATCTTTTGTACTTGGTATTTATACTTTTAAGCTCTGAGTGTTAGAGATCTGAGTCTGTTTTTACAATGTGTTGAATTTTCCTATTCTCCAGGGGGTAGATTGTCAAAGAAAAGAGAAGGAATAAGAGCGAAATGCCTACTTTGCTCCCTATTCATCTTAGCAAAAACTTGAAGTAGGAAAGGCTCAAACAGTTTTTGATATCAAAGAGAGGACTTGGACAGAAATAGAAATCTTCCCCATTTCACTTGATTCAGTTCCTGTGAGAACACCGAGCACGCCAATTCAGCCTGAAAGGTACTGCTTAGGGAAATAGCAGGATTGCCGTCTTCTTCCTCATGAATTGGAACAGAATTAAGGGCGCTTTATGAGCTTTTAACCAGAGATGAGAACATCCTGGTGGAAGAGAGAGTGAGGCATTTGCAAAAGTTTTATTCAGGGTTTGTTTGAGGAGCCAAAAAAGAAACCATAGAAGTGGGGTAGAGAGGAACTTTCATGATTGGGAACAAGAAGAACTTTAGAAACTTCTCAAAATACCTGAAATTCAATTATATCAAGATTTGACATCCCCTCACCATTCTCTACCCACAGGATTTTTCAATTTATTCTATAGTATAGCCACGTAGCCAAACTGATAGCAGTGTCTTTGAATAAAAAGCCCAGTTTTCTTTTTTTAACACCCACTCTGATTTTACTTAAGGACCCTATACGGCTTATCTGCATGTCCAGACCATTCACAGTCCCATTAGTGATTACTTCACAAGACCATTCACCTTCAATATAATGGATTTGGTGACTACTAATGGACCTGATACATGACAAAATGACTTGCTCAAAATCTAATGGGTAGAAAAACAATTCTGACCTTATTCTTAATTCACTGTTCTATCTAGTTGTCTTCCAATACTGAAATTTAGTACACATGTATTGGCAATCATATATCGCTCCTCCTTCCCTCACTACTCCACCCCCATGTTCAATCATTGACCAAGTTCTGTTCATTTTTTTCCTCAAAATGTCTGTCATATTTATCTTTGCATTCATTACTCTTTCTAGCCTCTTCTCTGGTCTGTTGCCAGTCTTCACTTCCCTGTAAATCATCCCTCACAACATTTTGAAGTTAGTCTTCATGAAACATTGCTTTTATTATGTCACTCTCATCTTTGGTAATTACTACTGAAGAAAACCCAAATGTTTTGACCTGGCATTCAAAATCCTTTATAATTTGACTTCTACCTACCTCTTTCCAATCTTGTCTCCTATTACTCTTCACTGTCCACCCACCATTTTAACCAGAATGTTGTATCTGTTATTATCTGAGCATATTTTTATTTAAATCAGACCTTCCTGCCTTTATGTGGACTGTTCCATTCCCTTACCTCTCAGTCTGCTCAAATCCTACTCATCCTTTAAGGTCCATCTACATTCCCTCCTCCTCTGAGAAACCTTCTCTGATCACAGTACCATCTCCTTTTTCTGAAACCTAAAGCAATGATCTGTACCGCTCGTCCTGTACCTAATTACATATTGCTTTATATTGTTATTCAAGATTTGTATCTATATGCCATTTCCCCAATTAGTCCTCAAACTTCTCAAGGTCATTGACTATTTTGTATTTTACTTTCTACCCTGAGTGAATGAATGGCACAGTGCTTTGCATAATTAAATGTTGGTTGAATGTAACCTAATTGGATCTCAAGTTGCCCATAATGGAAAAAGTCTATCTCTTTAACACTAATATTCTCCTGGTGTTGAAATATAATTGAAGATTGGAGAATGCCATAATCTCAGAAGACAAATAATTACCAGTAACCCGATAGAAAAATGTATGGTGGACACAAATTGCCCTCAGATGTTACCAACAGTAACTTTTACATGAGAGATGACATAATTGAGACTACTAATAGAATGTGAGTCTCATAAGGGGACTATCTCTCTTTTGTATTTGTATCCTCAGTGCTTAGTACAGTACCTGTCAAATCATAATTGCTTAATAAATATTCATTTGTTCATTCATTCATCACAAAGGGAAGTCAATTGATCACAAACTGAGAAAGGGATAATACATGGATAGTTTAAGTGGTACTGTTCTGGATATGAAATCAAAGGACCTAGATTAAAATTCTGGCTCTGACATTAACTATTTTACTACCTTGGACAAGCCATTTTTCCATGCCTTAGTTTCTTCATCTGAAAAATGAAGTTGGCTTATATGACTCTAAGATTCCTTCAGCTCTGTATCCATGATTCTATAACTGTCATATTTCTTTGTGTTGTCCACAAGTTCTTTTGTGAAGCTGAGTACACAATAGATATTTGAATATATTTGTCGGATGGTTTTGAATAATTGCAAACTCTTACAGATTTTGGGCCCAAATAAAAACACTCAGCCACATAGGTGTTTTAGGATTACAGGATTTTAGTGTTGGGAGATTCCTTAAAGTTCACTTAGCCCAACACCCTCTGTCTTTATTTTATGAATGAAAGAACTGAGCTCCACAGAAGCCAAATGATTTCCTTATGATACCACAATGGCAGATCCAGAATTCAAGCCCAAGTCATCTGACTTCAAGGCAAGTGCTCTTTCCAGTATCAATCAATAAGTTAAGCACTTACTATGTTCCAGGCACCATGCTAAATGCTGGAGATATAAAGAAAGGGAAAAAAAGCAGTCCCTGATCTTAAGGAGCTCACAATTTAATTATAATTTTCATTACACTATAGTTCTGCTGATACTAAGTTCATTCAACAGAAATCTCTAAGAATGGTTAATTATTAAATATTAGGAACAGAGATATTCTTGGTAAACAAATAAAGTAATCAATAGGGCATTTAACAAATGTACCTGAGGAAGTTTCTGTGTACAGTAATCATACTCTGCAATTGTCAAAGACATTAGCCAGATGTGATATTGTAGTTACTAGACTTTTGAAAATATATAAAATTTGTTTACATGGAGTCAACATTATGTCATAAAATCTTGTGATAATTTTAAGTAATTTTCATCTTGTTTAGTCACATCCGACTTTTCATGACTACATTTGGGGTTTTCTTGGAAGATATACTGGAGTGGTTTGTCATTTTCTTCTACAGCTCATTTTACAAGTGAGGAACTGAGGGAAACAGGGTTAAATGACTTGCCCAGGGTCACACAGTTAGTGAGGGTCTGAGGCCAGATTTGAACTCAAGTCTTTCAGGTCTTCCTGACTTCAGGCCCAGTGCTCTATCCATTGTGCCACCTAGCTGCCTGTAATTTTCATCTACCATACAAATAAATTCCCTCTTTCTAAGAAGATATTTATAAATTCTTATAATGTCCAGAATTATGAATGTCATTTTATCACATTTTAATTTCTGTTATCTTTCTATGTTAATGTAATCAATGCAGCTAGGTGTTTTAGTGGATAGAGCTCTGGTTCTGGGATTGGGAAGACTTGAGTTCAAATTCAACCTCAGACATTAAACTGGCTGTGTGACCTTGGAGAGTCACTTAACTTCTGTCTGCCTCAGTTTCCTCATTTATAAAATGATGATAATAATAGTACCTACCTCCCAGGACTGTTGTGTGGATAAAATGAAATAATAATTGTCAAGTGCTTAGCACAGTGCCTGGAACATAGTAGGCACTATGTAAATGTTAGCTATTTTTATTATTATCAATAATAATAATGATTATGGATCATGTTATAAAAAGATACAGTATGGTAATGTGGAAAGAGAAGAGGTTCTTGAGTCAGAGGACCAATGTTGAAATCCTAACCCTGAAAATTATTGCCTGTGTGAAATTGGGCAGGTTACTATATATCACTCTCGGCCTCAATTATCTTTTTTCTAAAATAAGGGATTTGGTCTAGATGGCCACTGAGGGCCCTTTTAGCTCCAGATCCAGGATCTGATGGTTGTCTGTATACATATCATAATCTCCACACTATATTTTAAGTTCTTTGAAACTTAAGTCCAGGTCTTCTTTATTCTTACATGCTATCATGGAAAAAGCACACAATTAAGGGTGACGTGTCCTGGCTTTCTCAGTGACTTTGGACCTCTAGGTCTTTGTTTCCTCACCTATGGAATGAGGGGGTTGGATTAGGTGACATTTGATGGGCCTTCTAGTGCTAAATATGAGTCCCCCAATACCCAAGAATGAAGCATTGGTGCCTAGTAGGCGCTTAACAAATGTTGAGTATTGGGAAGCTCGGTGTATCATGTAGAAAATGGCAATTTTGTCCAATTAGTGAAGGGCAAGTGGTATTTTGCTCCAAGGCACTGACTTGGGTTGGGTTCAAGCAGGGAGAGTTCTTGTCTTTGCCATTGTCTTGGGGTGCTGTCACCATGGCATCACTGGACCCAAAGTGATATGACTCTCTGCCCTCCATGACATACCCACTCAGTTGAATTTAACCCAAATGCCAGGATTTCCAATACAGCTCCTGAGGTAGGAAATGCAAATGCTGTTATCCCCATTTTACAAATAAATAAACTAAAGCATGGTTAGATAAATTGCCCAAGATCACACAAAATGTGAATGTTAGAAGCAAATTGGAACTCAGATCTCCTGCTTGTGGTTCTGTTGAACCATAGCCTCTCATAAACTCATCACTTGAAGAATGCAAGCATCTTTAATCATTTTCCCCCATCCTGAAGGAAAGGTAATACTTGAGGTATACCTTCCTCACTCCCCACTCATTCTTCAGCCCATAGTAATTTAACTTTCATCAATGACTTCTTATGACTAAATGAAATGCTATTTTTCTGTCTCTTTCTTGACTTCTCTGTGACATTAAATGCTATATAGACTTTCCTCTCTACTTTGATACATTATTTTACTTCGGCTTCCATGACACTGTCATCTCATGGTTCCTCTACCTCTTTGACCAGTCCATTTGGGTTCCTTATCTTCTTCTTGTCCCTTAAGTGCACCGTTGGTCCTCTTTTCTTTTCTCTATATACTACCTTGGTGATTTGACCCATTCCCATGCTTAAAGATCAAAACTCTTATTTCTAAGCTACTGTCCTTTCAAAGCCATCAGCTGACAAAGAAGCTTGATGGTAGATTCTACTAGTTTTTTTTTTTCCGATGTGATTGAATTACCTGATGTTTAAAGTTTATTTCTGTCCTACTATCTTGCTTATTGGTCAAAAGCCATTGTTTAGAGCAGAGGTGTCAAACATGCTGTCCAGTGGTCCAAACCAGATTAAAATATAATTGGGAAATATTTTATCAAATTAATAAAAAATAATAGAACCTAATGTTAATATGTGGTTTCCTAGGTCAGATTGTGGACCATAGGGATCAACACATATGATTTAGTGGTCTTTGTTTCTTTTGAGGGTTTGATATCACTAGTTAGAGCATTCTGTCCTCCACTGGATATTTCACTGCTCAGATAACCTTTATCAATTTTTATGTCCTCTTGGCACATTCTTTTTAAATGTTTCCCACAGAGGTCTTAAAAGGCTCATGTTGTTATTCATTGTTCCTTTGCAGAGAAACCCAAGGACAACCTATTTTACTAAAGTTAAAGTATGAAATATGAAAGCCATTTCCTAACAATTTACTAGTCCCATCTTTGCTCTTTGTCTTACACTGTGGATTTCTTCCTATAACTTTTCTTTCACATTATTTATATTCAATATAGAGATTCAGATGCTTGCTCTGATTGTTCATACATCTGTAAAATAAAGTGGAGAACTGAGAAAATATAAGAAAGCAAAGACAGATCAACACAGTTCTTCTGAAATATGTTCTAGTGATGTGCTCATTGGCCCCAGGCCTGCCCCAGACTACAGGGGAGTCCTATCATCTAAGGGCTATCTAGTCTCACCAATACACCCTACAGAGGTCATGAGCTTGGCAAATAAACTCTGACAGAGATAAATAAGATGTTCTAGAAAATGCTCTTTAATTTCAGTAATAAAAGTAGAAATAATAATTTTAAAAAGATGTAGAACCATTTTCTAGGTCATTGTAATTTGGTTCCTGGATTCCTGAATTCATCTGCTATATTGTGGCCTCATTTTTCTTTCTACTCAGTCCTGACCTTATTGTGGCAAAGACTTCAAAAATGCCCTCTCTTCTACCCTTGAGTTCCTTGTCCTTCTAAAGTTCCAACCTTGCCTTTTCCTCTCTTAATACTGAATTGCCAGAGTCTGTTAGAAGAAATTAGCACACTAAACTGACTGGGCTCATCACCAATTTATGCTATCTGGCTTTGATAGGATCTCTGTTCTAATTGTATTCATAATGATAGCTGACATGTATGTAGTTCTTTATGTACATGGTCTTATTTGATTCTCTCAACTGTTGTTTCAGATAGGTACTGCATTTAGTACAGAGCCCTGGCATAATGTATACCCAGGAAGACATGGGTTCAAGTCTTCCCTCTGACACATACTATAGTTGTGTGACATTCATTGCTATAGACTATCCTCTCTCCCCTGATATATTCAAGGTTTGGTTTCCATGACACTGCCATCTCATGGTTCTTCTAGCTCTCTGACCAATTCTTGCTGATTTCTTATCTTCCCCCTTCCCCTTCTTTTTTCTTAGTACTCTCTTGGTGATTTCATCCATTCCCATGAGTCCAATAATCACCTATTTGTGTATGACTTCAAAATCCATATCTTTATCTCTAGCTGCTCCCCTGAGTTGCAGTATCATATTTCCAGCTCTCAGCTCAGTAGCTCCACTGGCATTCATTGGGAGACCCAGATTCTTACCACAAACTCACATATCATCTTTCCTTCCCAAAGTTGCCCTTCTCTATAACCTCTGTTTCTTGCATTGGTACCACCATCTTTCAGATCACTCAGGCTCATGTCCTCAGTGCCATCTTTACTTCTTTTCTTTCCCTTACCCTACACTTTTAATCAGTTGCCAAGTTCTATGAATTCTACTTCCACAATATTCCTAGCATCTGTTCTTTTCCTCAACATTCTCAAATGACAAAAAGTCATAGTTTAGGCTGTTGTTACTTCTACCTGGGTTATTGTTATAATCATTTCTTGACTGACCTTTCTGCTTCTAGTCTATCCTTTATCTGATGCATTCTTTCCCCCACAATACGGCTCCACTAACCTTTTAAATACACCACTCCCTTCAAATTGTTCTTCAATTCAAAAGCCTTTGGTGTTTTCCCATTTCCCACTGAATAATGAACTACAGTCTCTGACATTGAAAACATTCCACAATCAGGCTCCAATTTACTTTTATAGCCTAATTTACAACAGTAACAGTAATAATAATAACTGACATTTAACTTGTGCTTTAACATTGCAAAGCATTTTGCAGTTTGCATTAATTCACATGCTATTCTCTCTTTTTTCATTTATATGTTAGTGACACAGGATTGCTTTCCATTCCGCATTCTGATCCTTCCCTCTCAGGATTCTGTGCCTTTGCTGACACTGTCCCTCATTTTTGGAATCAACTTCCTCCTAATTCATCATTTTTGTTGAAGTCCTTCTCTTCCTTTAACTTCTAGCACAGTTACCATCTCATCTCACGAGGAAAGCTATTAAATGATTTAGAACTTAAAAATTAAATGCTAAGCTATTGCAATGTGTTAGATAAGAAACTTCTCTTCTATGATTTAAAATGATTACTTTAATAAAATATGAACATTTTCTTTCTCCCAATTCCATTTATTTGGCTGATTTTATTCAGGTAATCTATTCTTATTTTCTTGAGCCCATGCTACATGCTCTGAACTGCACTATACACTGTGTGGTGATATACAGAATTATGCCATCTGGCTCCTACTCTCAGGGAGCTTACAATCTGATGACGAAGATAGAAGCAAAAAAACTGAGATGGTAACTAACCAAATGTCAACTTGGATGTTACAGATATACTAGCATACAAGTTTTAACGGCTGCTAGTCATGGCCAAGGTAGAAATTATGTAGAGGAAATCAGATTTATCTAAAAGTTTTCTTGGCTCACACATCCTGGTTAGCAACCTATTGAGAGTAAGCTCACAGAACACAGAATAGCAGAATTCCAACTCCTACTGGAAATAAAAGACTTAATTAGCCCCTATTCCTACTTCCTTCTTCTAGAAGGCACCACTCCTCCTTCACCCTTCCCCCAGACATTATCTCAACAAGAGCTCTACATGTCTCACCTCTTTGTTGCTTACTCTCTTTATAATATCATTGTCTTATATACTGGAATAATCTTACAGATGTACAACCCAAACTCCGGGGAGTAAACCCCTCTATAACCTTGACAATAATCTTCCTGTGTTTGTTTGTTGTCTCCAGGTGGTCCAACCAATCTCCAAGTGTTTGACATTCCATAGGCTTATTACATGCTACTTCTCTTCGCATACTCGGTGGTTAAACTGTCTTTGCTGTTCTTCATACACAATATCCCACTTCCCCACCTCCAAGTCTTTGTGAAGTCATGGAATTCTCTCCTTTCTTCCCCCTGAATCTTAGGATTCCTAGCTTGCTTCAAAGCTTAATTCAAAACTACCTCCTGCACGAGGCCTTTCTTGATCCCCCTAGCTGCTGTCCCTCCCCGACCAAATCACCCTGTATTTACATTGTGTATATATTACATATTCTATTAAGTGTGTGTGTGTGTGTGTGTGTGTTATTTCCCACAATAGAATGTATGATTCTTGAGGGAAGAGACTGTTTCATTGCTGTCTTTGTAACCCTAGAACCTAGTGTAAAGCCTGACACTTTGAAGACTCTTAAATGCTTATCGATTGATTTGGAGTACTGTCCCCTTCCTGTTTATGTGTCCAGTGAATCTTATCTGTATCTTAGCCCACAAGGACTATTCCTTATCAGCACTGGTATTCCCTGGAGCAAAATTCTTGCAAAAATATCATAAGGTTGATGTTATTCAGGCATTCAGTCATCATGACCCCATAGACTATAGTACACCAGGCCTTTCTATCCTCTACTATGTCCCGAGGTCTGTCCAAGGTCATGCTTATTGCTTTCATGGTACTATCTATCCATTTCATCCTCTGTCATCCCTTTTTCCTTTTACCTTCAATCTTTCCCATCAGGGTCCTTTCCAATGAGTCCTGTCTTCTCATTATGTGTCCAAAGTATTTAAGCTTCAGCTTCAGTATTTGCCCTTCCAGTGAATAGCCTGAATTAATTTCTTTAAGTATTGATTGACGTATCTCCCTGCTGTCCAAAAGACTCTCAAAAGTCTTCTCCAGTACTGCAATGTGAAAATGTCAGTTCTGCAGTGCTCAGCTTTCCTTAGAGTCCAATTCTCACAGCCATGCATTGCTGCTAGAAAAACCATAGCTTTGACCTAGGGGTGGGGAACCTGAGGCCTCGAGGCCACATGGGGCCCTCTAGGTCCTCAAGTGTGGCCCTTTGACAGAATCCAAACTTCACAGAACAAATCCTCTTAATAAAAGGATTTGTTCTGTAAAACTTGGACTCAGTTAAAAGGCTGCACCCAAGGACCTAGAAGGCCACATGTAGCCTCAAAGCTTCAGGTTCTTCACCCCTGCAGTTTGTTAGCAAGATGATGTCTCTGTTTTTTAGTATACTGTCTAGATTTGCCATAGCTTCCCTTCCAAGGAGCAAGTGTCTTTTAATTTCATGACTGCAGTTGCTGTCTGCAGCAATCTTTGAGCCCAAGGATATAAAATCTGACACTTAGCATTTCGTCTTTATTTGCCGAGAAATGATGGGACCAGTTGGGAAGATCTTATTTTTTTGATGTTAAGTTTCAAGCAAACTTTTATACTCTCCTCTTTTACCCTCATTAATGCTTCTTCACTTTCTGTCCTCAGAGTAATATTATCTGTATATCTAAGAATGTTGATATTTCTCTCAGCAACCTTAATTTCAGCTTTTGGTTCATCCAACCTGGCATTTTGCATGATGTAGTCTTCTCTGCATATAAGCTAAATAAAAAAGGTGACAATATATAGCTTTGTCTTACTTCTTTTCCACTCCTAGATCAATCAGTTTCTGTGTTTGGTTCTTACTGTTGCATCTTGGTTTGCCTACAAGTTTCTCAGGAGACAAGTAAGATGATCTGGTACTCCCATCTCTTTGAGGGCTTGCCACATTTTGTTGTGACCGACACTGTCAAAGGTTTTAGTATAGTCAATGAAGCAGAAGTAGATTTTTTTAACTCACTTGCTTTCTCTTTAATCCAGTGAATGTTGGCAATTTGGTCTTTAGTTTCTCTGCCTCTTTGAAAACCACCCTTTTCTTCTGGTAATTCTCAGTTCACATATCACTGAAGCCTCCCTAGCAGAATTTTGAGCATAACCTTGATGGTGTGTGAAATGAGTACAATTGTTTGGTAATTTGAACATTCTTTGGCATTGCCTTTCTTTAGGATTCAGGCAGATACTGATTTTTTCCAATCCAGTGACCACTGTTGAACTTTCTAAATTTTCTGGTTTATTGAATGAAGTACTTTGACAGAATCATCTTTTAAAATTTTAAATAGCTCAGCTGGAATTCTTTCACTTCCACTAGCTTTATTGTTAACAACGATTCTTAAGGCCCACTTGACTAGATCATCAGGCTAGATAATTGTAAAGATGTGCCACCATTTTGAGCTTCTGAATGTAAATAGAAAAACCTTGGGCTTAGTGCAGCTCATTAGCCCCTCTTTCCCCCTTGTTCTTGGCTTCTTCACTCTTGTGTATTAACCAGTGATTTCAAGGACACCAGGGAGGCCTTGATGCCTGAAAAAACTCTTACCTATCCGTTTTCTTTAGTGAAAGGTTTTATGTCTGTTAAAAATGCAAATATTAGAGATCATCCTTCAAGTATTGATCGGTCATGTATATCTTAGTGCACCTAATATCCTGTTAGACTATAAGCACTTTGAAAATAGGACAAGCTGTGTGTGTGTGTGTGTGTGTGTACCCTTCTTTGTATTCCCAGATCTTAGCAGAATATGTGGTGCGTAGTAGGTGCCTTGACTTGTTGACTGAAGGATTGTCCACTAACTTGGATGACCTGTATGACCTTGGTCATGTCACTTCTCACTGGGCCTCAGTTTTCACATCTGAAAAATCTGGGAGTTGAATTAGGTGACATCTAACACTTGACATTACATGATTCTATATCTCTATTGGGCTTCTGGGTTTCTAAGGAAAAAATAGAGGAAGAGACAGCAAAGAGAATGCTGGCAATGTTTCCTTTTCAACTATGCTTCCGTAAGTCCTGAAAATGTCCCATAAGTGCTTTAGGAATTCATAGGAGATAGAAGTCACTGAGGTTCAGAGTAATTACAGTAGGCTTCCTTGGAGGGAGTACGACTTAAGCAGAACCTTGAAAGAAGAGTAGGATTTGGATAGGCAGAAGGGGTTAGGAAGGGTATTAGAATAAAAAGTTTGGGAGCTAGAATGAGTAAGGTGTGCTTGTGAGATTGTGGGTAGACCAGCCTTTCTAGAATAGAATATTTGTCTTTGGACAGGTTGAGGGACAAATGGGAACTAAGGTGAGACAGGCCGAGGCTTGAGAGCCAGTTGTCAGGCATGATATGGTAGGAAATAGGAACCCTTTGAAAGTTTTTAAACAAGGGAATAAAGTAATTATTAGAAGACTGTTTGTGGTGATGAGGTCGAATGTCATGGCCATTGCTTAGTACCTGCTAGGCATAGGAACAGACTAAAGGAAGTAGGGCTAATTTTAGAGCTGGAGTCAGACAGAAAAAAAAAAACAACAACATTGCTGGGGCAGTAAGAACATAAAGGCCCCAGGTTCTCATCCTCCCCACTCCCTTTCTCTCTCTCCCACTCCTTATCTCCTCATAACTTCCTTCTTTCTTTATCTTTTTTCTCTTCTTGACCTCCTCTTGATGAGGCCTTTCCCTCATCTGCCTTGACCCCCAACATCAGCCTTGAAACATAGTCATGACAGTTCCCTGATTCTGATCTACAGCTTTCATTGTGATTAAATCTGCCTGAGCTTCCTAGATAGAAGGACCAGTTCTTCTGCCTGAACACTGCCTGCCCATCCACTAGTCTAAACCCCAAAAACCATTTGGATAGCATTATTTTGTTAGAGGACAGGTATACATACTTGAAGATTGTGGGTACTTATTATCCTCAGTTTCTTGGGGAAAGAGAGAGCTTCTTTATGAGCAAAAGGTATTACGGAGGCATCAGGAAGGCTACAGTCTCCCTTCCAGATTGATGAGTCTCTCTCCTGATAATAATGGACAATGTAAGAAATATAGCAGAGGCCTGACAACAGATTATTCATCTGTTGTCTGAGGGCCAACATAGCTAAGTTATTAGAGAAGTTGAACACCAGAAGGTTGGTCATAGGATTATGAATTATTTAGGCACAAAAACTCGCAGCAACATGGGGGTCACTCTTGGAGTCAGGAGGCTCTGCGTTCAGGTACTACATCTGACACACATTAGTTGTATGACCATGGGCAAGTCACTTAAACTCTAAGACTATCTAGTAAAGCACAGACTATCTAGTAATATAATCAGTGGAGGGAGTACCCCCACTAATAAAATATTACAGATCTTTGAAGTAAACATACAGGAAATAACACAATGCTCCATTTGAGACTACACCTTCTCGTTGCACAGAGAGTGTGCAACAAGAATGTATGTTTGTTTGTAATTGTCTACCAGGTCTGTAGACAGCAATGTGACAGACAGATGTAAGAGTCGGTTTGGTATATTGGAAATAGATTGTAAAGGACCTAGATTAAGAAGTCATATGTCTGAGTCTTGGCCCTAGCACTTCCTAGCTGAATGGCTTTTAGTTTCTTAGCTTTTCATTAAGGGTACATATAGGATCAAGTGACCCTCTTTGTGATGTAACTTCATGGATGCCAGGAAGGCAGCTAGTACTCCCCTCAACAAGCACACTTATCCTTAGATAACAGAGATTCATTCCTTTGGACTAAAGATATATTCACTATTAAAATGATATAAATCGTGGGATCATGAACTAGAACGAATGTTAGGAGTTTAGACCCCTCATTTTTAAAAGTATTTTATCTTTAATTTATGGAATAAAATAAGCATTTCTGTAACATTGTATAATAAAAAAGATGATTGTACACAAAACAGCAAATCTATTATGTACAACTTGCTATTCCTTTTAAATATATAATTAAGTTATATAATTTTTTCCCCTTTTTTCTGGGTGATAGGCTTAATGCTATTACTGTCCCATTACTGCCCTATTTCGGCTCTGTTGGACTAATTTTATGTTAGGAGTTTATTTTGTGCATCAATCCTGTTGATTTATCTCTGATCTGACTTCACAGCAATGACAATGACACAGCAATGCCAATGTAGGAATTTCCAGTTAATGGATATTAGTCGATTCATTTTGCTGTTTCCACAGAGCCCTTTTCTACTCACAGCAAGGACAAGATCAAATTGATCAGGTAGTCATCATAAATGGGGATGGCCATTCTTTTTTTTTTTTTTGGCTAGGCAATAGGGTTAAGTGACTTGCCCAAGGTCACACAGCTAGTAAGTGTTATGTGTCTGAGGCCGGATTTGAACTCAGGTCCTCCTGAATCCAGGGCCAGTGCTCTATCCACTGCACCACCTAGCTGCCCCCAGGGATGGCCATTCTTTAACCCTGCCCTCTCACCCCTACCTCTGATTTCCCACTAGAACTGTTGCTGCTTTCTGATTTAGGCATGTGATTCAGAGGTTGAAATGTAATGCTACCTCTGTCCTTCCGCCCTATAGGAGACTGTAATCTACTTTTAGACCCTGTTTTACCACTTCACATGGTTACATCCATTTGCTGTAGCTTGATGAGGCTAGAAGAGGGAGGATCACAGAAGGTGAGTAGAGCAGGTAATGGTAATTTTCACTTGTATTATTTCACTGGGTTATCACAACTCTGCAAGGTATATAGCCCACATGGAATATTGGAAAACACATACATGCAGTTATGTTCTACTCCTAATCTTCTGTATGACCTAGGGCATGTAACTGCCCCTTCCTGTGCCTCAGTTTCTTTATTTGTAAAATGAATAGGTTAGAGGAGATGATCTCTTTGGAAACTAACCAGGACATAGAGAACAGTAAAAGTCAGAATCGCTATTCATTGTGTAGAATGAGTTGGATTAGAGCAATCCATACATTAAATAGGCAGCCAGCACTCAAATGCCCCATTTTCTATGGTTTTTCTTGTGATAATCACTGCTGGCAGAATGAGTCTGCGATTATAATTTGCTTTATAATGGCTTTGTTAGATAATATAAGGAGAGTTTTGTGTTTGGGTTATTCTGGGGAGGTATGTTGCAGTGGGATTATTCCCCATTGTTTATCTAACAATTTAGTATAACTGTGTGTTCATAAACCTTTCATTTTTTTTGTTCAGTTTCAACACTTGAAGGTAAATAACAACATCTGAATAATGTGTATTAGTAAAACATAGGAAAGAAGGAGTGAAAAATGCTTTGTTTGGGTTCATAATAGGTTTGCAGCCACATTCCCATCAAACACAGTTTAACAGCTTAAAAAAATGACACTTGCTGCAAATTATTTCCGTGATTGTGACATTTGAAAGCTGCTAGAATGTTTTAAGACTTTCTGCAGTCTGGTGCTGAATTGAATTAATTTTTTCCTTTTGATTTCTGTCTTTTATAAGCAAAAGTTCCTCGTGTGAAAAAGGAAGAACAGTTATGCAAATGAGCACCAGCAACTTCTTAAACAATCAGGGATTAGTGATTATTGTCCAGGTCTCCATGCCTGGTGGCAGATGCTGCAGGGGTGGAGCCCCTGTACTCATCCCTTCTCTAATGGCTTGACTGGGCCTGAGCAGGCCTTCATGAGGACATTGTTTCTTCAGAGGCCTGGCTTGGATCAGTGCAAATCGGCTTTGTACACAGGAGAAGCAACAGTTAAAATTGAGTCTGGGCAGCCAAGGCCACAGAAGGCCAATTACAAGACATCTGGAGCTGTACCAGCAAAAAGGCTAATGGGCCATAAAGGACAGGCACCATGATGGAGGAAGACAGAAGGGAAAGGGTTTGGGATATATAAATGGAACTCACTGTGAAGGGGGCAGTAATGTGCATTCTTGATCATCTTGGGCAGTGAGAGAGAAGCGTAACAAAAGGGGAGAAGGAAAGACTCTTTAGAGTGAAGAATTGCAGTTGCTTCGCTGTGCCATACTCCAGGTTTTGGCTTCATCTTTTGACAACAACCTGGGTCAACCCATTTCCACACAAATATGTCTTCTGAAAATCAGGAAATGGGTGTATTATTTTATTAATGGGAGTTTAGCTGGGGGGTGGTGGCACACACTTATAATCCCTGCTCCTGGGGAGGCTGAGGCTGGTGGATTGCTTAAGCTGCAATGTCAGGCCCCAGTGTGGTAAGCCCATTCGGGGAGAGAGGGAAGACTACCAGGCTGCCCAAGAAGGGGTGAACTGGCTCAGAATTTGCAGAAAAAAAGCTGGTCAAATCTCTCATGCCAATCAATAGAGGGATAGAGTCTACAATATAGTATGGGCAAGACAGAGAAATCCTGTTTCAGAAAAAAAACAAAGAAATGAAGGTTCAGACAGTGTTATTGTTTGGTTATTTTCAGTCATTATGACCCCATTTGGGGTTTTCTTGGCAAAGATACTGGAAGGCCTTCTTTCTCTAGCTCATTTCACGAATGAAGAAACTGAGGCAAATGAGTTAAGTGACTTGCCCAGGGTTGCACAGGAAGATGAATCTTCCTTATTCCAAGTCCAGGGCCAGATCCATTAGACCACCTAGATGCCTATTCACACAATACATTTCCGTTTTTAGAACCTAGGTAAAGCCTGGGAAAGAGGATGAGTTATGCAAGAACCAATGGTTAAACAAACATTTTAAAAAGTCAGTATCCAGATAGACACGGCAAACTGAAAATCTGAGATGATTACCTGATCAAGATGAATTCATTTGTCTAAATGTTACTGAAAATATTTATTAGATTAGGTTGAGTGGATTATTGCCCCAGTTTCACTTCACCTTGCATAGGAGAGACGAAGTCATAGTTTCGACAAACAAAAATGGCTTTGGGATTTTTTTTAATGAAAAAAATGTTTTAAAAGTCCATTTCATGAGTTCTGATTCATCCAGATCATCTCAGCCATCCTTAAAATCTAGCCACTTTGTATAGATCAAAAGTGTAAGTCTACATCTGCAAGATATAGTGGTCTTCTCCAATTTGGATACATTTGCAAACTTATTTCTTGTTCCTCCATATGATGCATGCTAATGCATTAAATTGTAAGCTTCTTGAGGGAAGGACCTTTTATCTCTTTTTGTGTCCCCAGCTTTTGGCACTGTGCCTTTTGCATAGTAGATACTTAGTAAACATTGATTGATGATCTGTTCTGGCCTATTTGATGTTTCCTAAACTTGGCATTCTATCTGTCGCCTCCATCCCTTTGTACAAACTATCTCCTATGTTTGAAATACGCTCATTCCTCGCTCATACCTTTTGTGTTCTCTAGTTTCATTGGAAACTCACTTAGCACAGTAGAGTGAAAAAACACTGACTGGAGTCAGAGGAATTGGGTTTAAATCCTGCGTCTGGAGCTCACTACCTGTGTGACCTTGGGCAAATGACTTAACCATCTTGGCCTTCAGCTTCTTCATCTGTAAAATTAAGGGGATTAGATAGCCTTTGAAGTCCCTGCAAGCTCCAGGTTCTATGGTCATATGCTGCCTGTGGGAAGATTCTTGTTTTTATTCGCCCGGCTAGTAATGCCTTCTCCCTCCTCCAATTGTCATCTGTTCATCTGTTATATCTGTAGGCAGTAGGCCGCTTTTTGTTTTTGTTTTTGTTTTTTTGTTTTTCAATCTCTGCATTCCAAGAACCTGGTAGAATCCCTGGAGCATAGTAGGTGTTTAATAAATGCTTGCTGAATGAGATGATTTCAGATTAGCTAAATCCAGTAAAGATGAAAAGACAGAGGCGGTGAGGAACTCAGGCAAAGGGATCACAGATTTTATGAAATGTGAATCTCGTGCACCAGCTGGTGAGAAGCGGGGGGGAAACCTAAAAATGTGTTGGAGGAGTTTTTAAATAGCATGAGACAAGACATGGGAACTCAGACGTACCAACAAATTGCTTAAGTGTCCTAGTCTAATCAGTCTGAAATTATACATTAAGGGAAAGATGAATAATGTGTAGTAGCATGGCAGTTAGAAGACCTGGCTTTAACATTAATATGCTTTGGGCAAATCACTTCATTTCTGTCAGCCTCAGTGTTTTCATTTGTAAAATGAGGATGAGGGTAATTGTAGCACCTACTTCGAAGGGTTGGTGGGAGGATCAAGTCGTAATAATAATAATAATAATAATAATGACAACAAACATTTAAATGATGCTTTAAGTTTTATAAAGCATTTTACAAATATTATCTCTCATTTGATCCTCACAATAACTTTATGAGGTAGGCACTATTATTATTTCACATTTTAAATGAGGAAACTGAAGCAGAGAGATTAAATGACTTGTCCAGGGTCATATAGCTAATAAGTATCTGGGACAGTATATTAACTTAGGTCTTCCAGATTCCAAGTCTAGTGCAGTATCCACTATGATGTGATTATCCGTAAAGCTTTTTTGTAACTGTAAAGTGCTATATAAATGTGAGCTAGCATTATTATTATCTGGTAATAAAGAAAAATATGATGTCAGACACACCACCTCTACTCAATAAACTCCACCTTCTATAAACTTTAGGGTCAAATATAAATTCCTCTGATTGGCATATAAAGCCCTTTACAACCTGGTCTCAATCTACCTTTTCAGACTCCTTTCTGCATCCTCAAAGGTGCAACCAGACTGGCCTTCTTACAAGTCCTCAGACATGACATTCCAGCTCTCAGCTTTATGTCTTTTCGAGAGGTCGTCTTCCCCTGCTCTCCACACCAGGAATATATTCCCTCCTTACTTCCACCTTTTGGCATCTCTGGCTTCCTGCAAGACTCAGCTCAAATGGGGCCTTTCCTGATGCCTCTTACCCCATCTCCCCTCAAAGCTACCTTGTACCTATTTTGTATGATTTTGAGTGTGTGTGTGTGTGTGTGTGTGTGTGTGTGTGTGTAATCTATATAGATACATGTAACCTATATATGTACATGTTGTGGTCCCCTCTTAGAATGTAAGCTCCCTGTGGGCAGAAAGTATTTTATTTTTCACTTCGTATTTCTGGATGCCTAGCGTGGTGCATGTTACAAAGCAGTCACTTAACAAATGTCTGCTGATTAAAAAATAAATAAGAATTCCTGAATATATTTGCCCACAAGTTTTATGCTTAGTCTGTTCAGTTATTGAGTCATGCTCAGTTGGACATAGGTTTCTTCAGCTCAAGCAAGAATGACAAACAGTCTTCAAGTTATCCAGCATCAGATAGCTTCAGTGGACATGCTGTTCTCCCCTACTGACCCCTCCCGCAGCAAAAAGGAAGTGAAGTTCCACCCCCTTTCCCTTCCCCTTCCCTCGCCTAGTTTCTCTTTTATCAGGGTTTAATAACCTGGATGAACCAGAGGATGCCTAGCCAGCTGATTACAGACACAGTCTGATTTAAATGGAAAAGTTCTTCACCCACCTTTGGGGCTCTCTATAACTTGGTCCAAATCTGCCAGTCCAATGTAATGAATGCCCTTCACTCCCCTTCATGCCCCCTCACTCCCCTTCATGCCCCCTCACTCTGGAACCTAGACAAACTGGACGCTTGCTGTTTCTGGCTCCTGGCCTTTATATATGCCAGAAGAGGATCACAGGTTTTTCAGGTTGGGAGGTATCACAGAGAACTGTCTTAAGTTCCATTAAGTCCCATGACTTAATTTGACAGTTGAGGAAACTTAAGACCCAGAGATGATGAAGCCAGGTTTGGAAATTAAGTCTTTTGTATTACATTTTATAAGGGCAAGAATGTTGCAAATCTATTCTGCTGAAAGTCTTGGGGAAAGGACATGCAAAATTTGTGGGACCTTTCTCAAAGGATCATTTAATGCTTCTTTCCTTTTTAGAGACTGACTTCTTTTATAATGGAAGTTCTCAGTCTTAGTGGATGGCAAATTGTATTTGAGATGATAAATGGCTTCTTAGATTCATAGCAATTCTCGGCTTCTCTCCATCTACTAATCAATCTCAATTTATTGCTTTTTATGATATAAACCAATGCAGATAGTCTTCTGTTAATGTATTCTGGATGTATTATTTTGTATTTGATCCATGGAACATCACTTACTTTTCTGAGGCTGATTACAGAAATGTGAGTGAGCCTCATCTCAGGAGGCTTAGGAACTTTATAATTTCCACATTTCCATCCACAGTAAATGTCAGCTTATAGATCATTCATTGTGTTTACCATGGGAAAGAAACAAATCCAATTCTGTCATCCATAGGGCCAGAGGGAAAGAATATCAGCCATTCATGTGTGACCTTGAACAAAAAATATTATTTCTCCGAGCCTCAGGTCTCTCATCTTTAAATCCTCAAATACTTAAATATATCTGGGATCTTTTCAACAAAGCTATTTCCCGCAATGATATAGATCTCAATCCATTTCTACCTGTGTATTTGATATATCTATTGTTCATGTTCTTTGATTTTGCCATAGGGGGCTATCCTTACTAGGGGCTACCCTTCAGTTCTCCTAACATCTTGAAGATACTAATAGAGGATACACTGTTTTGTACCTTACTCTCATCCCATAAACTGCCCATCTTATTCTCCTCATCATTCGTTTATTTGAAGACATCTTTTATTGTTTCTGCTTTGTACAGTTTTTCCTTGTTTATAATGCATGGCAGCCTGCTCATGCCCATATGTAAGATGGGGGGGGTCATAATTTGCAGTTTCATGTGCAGTCATCTTTTTTATTATGCTGTGTTATGGAAATGCTTGTTTTGTTTCATAACTTAAAATTGAAATAAATAAAATAAAAAATACTTGTACTGTATACTTCAAAGGGATGTTGTAGGAAAGTATTTTGTAAATGGAAATGTGGTATATAAACAAAAGTTGTTGCTGGTTATTTCATCCAAGCTTCTCTATCACTTGAATTCTGGAGGAATCTCTTCTCATTTCACAGCAGTAGGTAGGACTCTCCAATGATACAGCTTTTAGTTTAAATTTTATTGCTTTGGGCCAGGCTGTTGCAGGACTTTATAAAGTAAAAAAAGCAGGCACAGTTTTATGTTCAGAGTAAGTTATAGGACTAAGATTTCCAAATATAATGAAAATTATTATTCACAAGTTATTTTTAAAATTAATTTATTTTTAGTGTTCAACAATCACTTCCCTAAACTTTTGAGTTTTAAATTCCTCCCCTCCCCCACACAGCATACAATCTGATATAGGTTCTACACATATATTCCTATTAAATATGTTTTCATATTAGCCATGTTGTAAAGAAGAATTAGAACCAATAGGAGAAACCACAAGAAAGAAGAAACAAAACAAAACAGAAGGAAAAAAAAAGAGCAAATAGTGTGCTTCGATCTGCATTCAAACTCCATAGTTCTTTCTCTAGATGTGGATAGCATTTTCCATCATGAGACTTTTGGAGATGTCTTAGATCCCTGCATTGCTGAGAAAGGCTGAGTCCATCAAAGTTAGTCATCACAGAATGTGACTGGTTATTGTGTACAACATTCTCCTGGTTCTGCTCACTTCTCTCAGCATCAGTCCAAACAAGTCTTTCCAGGTTTTTCTGAAGTCCATTTACTCGTCATTTCTTTTGGCACTATAGTATTCCATTACATTCATATACCACAACTTGTTCAGCCATTCCCCAATTGATAGGAACTCCTCAATTTCCAATTCTTTGCCACCACAGAAAGCTGCTAGAAGTATTTTTCACAAGTAATTTTTTAACAGGAATTATAAGACCAGTACATCGCCAGTGGTATCTAAAGTAATATTAGCGCTGATTTTTAAAGCATCATCTACCAAAACAAAACAAAAAAGGTACTGGAAATTCTGAGGGTGTTAGGGAGCAAAATCGTAGAGGTCCACATAGGATTTAGAGCTACAAGGGACTTGAGGTTAGAAATCATTAACTCTTCCTTTTATAGATAAAGAAACTAAGTTTCATAGTTTCAGAGAAGTCAAATGATTTGGCCAAAGTCACACAGCTAATAAAGGGCGGATACAGGATTCAAACTCAGGTCTTCTGCTACACCATTCTGTTCTGTACATGGCTGTGTCACAGAGTAAGCAACTTGCCTTTTCTGGACTTGATCTCGGGCAAATTCTTGTTAGAATTACTCTAAGGAACTTCCAGTATGGATCTGTATTATTCAAAATGTAATGTACTCTAGAAGATCCTCATGCTGAAGTATATATCCAGTCAGCATTTATTAAGTGTCTACTAATGAACAAAGCACTGTGATAGGCCCCGGGGATACAAAACCCAAAATAAATCATCCCTGTCCTCAAGGAGCTTCCATTCTATTGGGGAAAACAACATGTACACAGAAAAGGCAAAATACACGTAGTCCCTTCATTGCCTTGGCTGCTTCCCCACTCCTGCTTGAACTGGTAGGACAGGGCCCTAAAAGGACCCTTGCATCAGAGTTCTAGATATAACTCTGAAAGTAACTGGGGTTTTCTAGTATTTTTTCTCACAAGTCTCTCCCACCAGTATGCTCCCCGTTGATTATCAGTCAGATGATTAGCTTTTAGAAAGGGTGCTTAGTCAGATAACAGCAAGGACAGTTGTTACAGAAATAATCCTTCAAAGTACGGATGCGCTCTCCTCCCTGAAGAGAGTGGGCTTAGAATTAGAGAGCGCAGGTGTCTAAAGTGAACTCATAGTTCCTGGCTCCTTCCTCTTCTCCCTTTCTAGACTCCTCGTGTTAGTCCGCTTAGGTGTAACTCTCTGCTGATCTCTGAGGGTCAGTGCCTGGGTAGGGTCCTGAAAAACTGCCTTTCCTCAGTATATTTTTCAGCTGCCACTGCTGCTCCAAGGACACTGATGGTGCCTTCAATAGACACTGCTACTGAGTCTCAGTTTTCAGTGGGTCCTCTGCTGGATCTCCCAAATTCATATGGCTGCTTGGATGAGGCAGGGAAATGGAGGAGAAAAACTACCCCCCCCCATGTGTCCTCCCTCCTCCAAGGGCAGCTCCCTCTCAGTATTACTTCACTGGTGGATTCATCCACCGTTGGATTCGCCGCTGCTGGAATGCTCAATTCATATCTGACTTGCTGTGTTATACGTAGTTACGGAGGTGTATCTGTTTCTCTCAGCCAGTTAATAGACTGCTTTTTTTCCCCAAATGATTTAAGGCCCCTCAAATTGATTTAGGGCTTATTCACACTTAGTTAATTTTTGATTGATTTCAATCAAAATGTCTTGGCCTTTTGTGATTACATTAAATATGTATAGACAAAGTAAATAGGTGGCGGTGGTAGAGGTAGAGGGGTATTATTTTGAGTTGGGAATTAGAAAAAGTCTTGTACTTTAGGTGGCACTTAAGGCAAGAGGTGAATGTGAGGGCATAACAGGTCAATGGGACACAGAATTAGATGATGTCTGTCTTTAGGCATGGTTCTGTTGAGTCATTTCTTTTATATTGCTTGAACTATCGTGTTTCCAAATTAATTGCAACTCAAGTAGTATATCATCTTCTCTCTCTGTCTCTGTCTCTGTCTCTCTCTTGTTCTCGCTCTCTCAATAAGGTCTATCCGGGGCATCTGAGACTTTGCTCTTTCTCTTCTCAAACACCAAAATCTCTCTGATGTTGAAAGTTTTCATATTTCACATATCATCAACAATTAAAATGCTTTTACTGATGAGCTCACTGCAATGACATATCTTAGATGAGGTGATGCAGAGCAGGATAGAATGGGTAGGAAGAGCAATTTTCATGTCTGCTTCTATCTGGTACCAAAATAGCAAGTCAGAACAGAAAAGAAGGTAGTTGTTTCTTTGGTTGCTTTGCCTCTCTGACACCAAATAACTGTTTCAACAGATCCTGAAGGAACTGATTTTTGTTGAGGGGCTAGTGTTCATTGAATTCTCCCCTAAAAGCACACTCTCTAACCCAGCACATGCTAGAGTAGGGGGTCTGATCTATTCTTAGAGTGTTGGGAAGTAACCTAAGGACCTCACATGGCATAGCATGCTTGCTGATAACTTATTACTTTGTCTTCCTAGCTTTTTCTACTATGTGCTGTCATCTAAGAAGATGCTGAAAATATATAGAGCCTCCAGGCAAATATATGAAGTAGGTGAACTTTGTTTTTGGTGTTCTTCACTTCCCACTCCCCTTTGTGCTTATCTTACTTTCTTTGTCATCCTATCCCCCTTCACTTTCTCCACTTCCCCCACCCCAGGTGCCAGGTGCTTAGTGACCTAATTGTGGAGCCTTTCTTGAATCTGGTCTAGCCTTGCAGAGATCCATTTTATAGAACTTTTCTTAGCCACATGAGTAAGACCTTTTCTGTTTCCCACCTCAACAAAACTAACCTGTTTATGTTCCCTCAGGGCTTTACTGTTAGAAAAATTAGAAACTAATTCTAGAGAATCTGAGAGGCAGCGTGGCATAGCAGAAAGAAATCTGGCCATGAAATCAGGAAGACTTGACTTCATGTCCTACTTCTGACACATATTGACCGTGTGACTATAGGAAAGTCACTTAACCTCTCAGTGTTTTAGGCAACTCTCTAAGACTGTAAGTTGCAGAGAAGGTTGTGGTATGCTTTGGTAGAAGGAGTTTTGTCACCCTTCCCAATCCCTATCCTAGACAATTCTAATACAGTGCCTTTAGGATTGAAAGTTGAAAGAGACTTGACAGATATAGTTCAACTCCTTCATTATGCAGATAAGGAAACTGAGGCTTAGAGGAACTAAGTTCTTTGACCACTATCACACAGGTTGTATGTTAGAGAGCCAGGATTCAAATTATGGCCCTTTGATTCCAAGTCCAGTGCTTTTCCTACTGTGCCATATTAATCCTCTCTGGTACAGGTGGCACATTGAGTAGAGTGGGCCTGGTGTCAGGAAAACTCATCTTCCTGAGTTCAAGTCTGGCCTTAGACATTTACTAGCTGTGAGAGCCTGGGCAAGCCACTTGACCCTGTTTGCCTCAGTTTCCTCATCTGTAAAATTTGCTGAGAAGGAAATGGCAAATCACTCCAGTATCTCTGCCAAGAAAACCCCAAATGGGGTCACAAAGAATTGAACATGACTGAAAAATGACTGAACAACAACTACCATACGATCACATTTTAATGATGGCGTCTTGTCAGCTCTGCTCCAGTACAAATGAATAAGTTGATAGGATGTCATGTCAGCCAGAAAAGGTAATGAAAATTTAGGCTGCATTAAGTGGGGACGGAGTGTCCCAAGTCTATGCGACTGTCTAGAGCTATGGCACGTTCTGTTCCAATCAGATGACATCTAAATTATTTTATTAAGTACTGGGTACCATCTTTTAGGAAGAATATTGACAAATTTAAGATGGGGGGGGAACCTTCAGCCTTAAGGCCATATGTGGCCTTGATAAGTCCTTTGGTGTGGCCTTTTGACTGAGTGCAAGTTTTACGGAACAAATCCTTTTATTGAGGGAATTTGTTCTATGAAGTTTGGATTCAGTCAAAGAGCTGCCCTTGAGGACCCAGGGAACCACATATGGCCTTGAGGCTTGCAGGTTTCCCACCCCTGGTCTAAGAATTCCCAGAGGGTGGTGACCAGGATGACTAAAGACCTTAAGATTGTGCCATATAAGGAACAATTGAGGTTCTAGGAATATTTAGCTTAAAGAAGATGTTTTCAAGTATAATGTTCTGTCCTGTTCAGGTTTATTACTAAGATAAGTCTCAGCTAAGAGTTCTAAGAGAAACTGTTAACTCTAAGAATTTTTCTAAATCGTCTGGCTCATGGTTCTGGGACAGTAGTTGCTGAATTCTGACTATGACAAGCTGTTACATACTGGAGAGATATGTACATCAGAATTGACATAAGATTATGGGAAAATATAATTTATATGATAATAGATTTGAAACCAGAAAGATAAGAGAGAAAGGAATAAAATGACAGATTTTAAGCTGCTTACCTATGTTTGAAAATGGGAGTGATAGATACTATGTTTTTTGTTGATTAGCAAATCCAGTTGAACAGAGAAACAGATTAGAAGCAGAAAAGTCCCTTAGCAAATCAATTAGTTGTTTGAGCCATCATGCTCAGTGAGATGTTAGTTAAGCACAACTTAGATAAACTCAGCTTAGCAATGGAAGCATCTATTCAAAATGGAAGCTACATTTATCAATGAACATTTTTAGACAGCTACCAAGAAAGAAAGAGGACACTCAAATTTATAGTTCCAGAATCGTAAGTTACCCTAAGCACATGGGTTTTTCCTCACTCACGTCTTTCCTTGACAGGTTTCTATGAGAGTATGCCCATTCTCTCTGACAGATATTGAATAAATTGATGGGAGAGTTTGGCCTTGGTTTATGTGTAGATTGTGATATATTATCATTTGTGCACTTGTTTTTAACATATGTGTGCCTGTGATGTTATTTTTAACAGTGATAATAATTTCTCTTGATTTATTGATAAGTAAATGGCTATACTTAAGATTTAAAAATGTCATTATTGTGAATGGCTGGTTGTGTAAATAGACATACATTGGTGAGGGCTCAAGAGCTAGAGTGGTGAGTAGAGGGATTGTATTTCTCCTCAATAGGGTTACCCCTAGGACCCTGAGAGAATTTGAATATAACCATATACTGATGCTTCTCTTTGAACTTAGACCTGCTGGTGTGAGAGTAGTTTAGAGTGAGTGAGCCAAGCCAGATAGTTAAGTAGATGTTCCTACTCACATGTTTATGTGGGAGGGGTGAATAGTTAGAGTGACCATTCCACTTACCATTACATAAGTGTTGGAGGGGCTGTCATGAGGAAAAGGGATTAAACTTGTTATGTTTGGTCTCATAGTACAGAACAAGGAAGAGTGGGAAGAAATTGTAGAGACATATTTAGGTTTGATGTAAGGAAGTACTTCCTAACAATTATAGCTATTCGAAAGTGCAAAAGGCTGCCTTAGGAGGGAGGGAGAGAGCTTTCCTCATTAACTGCTGGAAGATAATTTGTTGAGGATGTTGTAGAAAGAATTTCTGATCAGGTACCTCTAAAGTATGAGGTTCTTCTGAAATCAGAGATTCTATCATTCTGGGGATTTCAAGCCCTCTGGTAAATTGGTGGAGAAAAATTCTGGGGTGTGGGAGAGAATTTTTAGCTCCCCTAAAACCACAATATAAATTTACCCATGTGTATGATCCACTCCTATTTGGCAGAAGTACAGAGTCTCTGAGCATTGTTTCTGTTTTGTAAGTTGCTATGAACAGAGAATCATAGAGATGTGTGTGCATGTGCACGTGTGTGTGTGTGTGTGTGTGTGTGTGTGTACACATTGGTTCATATGTTGCATACATTATTTTGCAAGGTTTCTTTCCATTATTCCTTATCCTCATTTGCACTGTTATTTTCTTATTCATATAGTTATTTGCTTTGCTGTTTTCTAGAATGTATTACATGGTACGCCTGCAATTCATAGTGCAGATCTATTTATTTTGGCAGGTTTTCATTTTCATTTCTTTTAAAGGAAATCTATCAGAAATGCTTTGTCAGAAAATTTTTAAAATGCCTCCCAAGTATTTAGGTTGTGTGTATATGTATATACCTGTATGCTCACATTTTATCTTTCTCTCCCCTCCCCCAGCTATTTACATTTGTTAACTCATTTGATCAGCAAAACAACCCTGGGAGATAGATGCTATTATTATTCCCATTTTATAATAGAAGAAACTGAGATCACAAGAGGTTGATACTTGATCACATAGTATTTGAAACAAGATTCAAATTCAGATAAGAAATGATGAAGGGAATCGTTTCAGAAAGACCTGGGAAAACTTGTATGAATTAATGTAGGGTGGAGTGAGCAGGACCCAGAGGAGGAATTCATACTATAACAACAACTTTGTAAAAATAAACAACCTTGAAAGGCTGTGATCAACACAATGATCATACATGATTCCAGAAGATAGATGATAAAGTATGTTGCTTGCCTTTTGGACATGGTCAATATGGGAATTTGTTTTGATTGATTATATATATTTTATATTAGTTTCTATTTTCTTATCTTTTTTAGTTTGGGGGAGGTGAGAAGAAGTAAAAGTCAATGTCAATAGAAAAAATAATTTAACAATAAACTGAACAAAAGAAAGATAGAGATCTAATTTAATTGCCATTCATAGAAAAGACCTAGATTTTCCAGTTGCTTCCTAGTTTAATGTGGGTCAACAGCAGCAAAAACAGTTAATACAATTTTTGACTGTACAAACTCTTAGTGAATGGTTAAGCTATTATACTGCACCAAGACTTTTGGGACCTACACATATATTTATATATTTACATAGTGTCCAAATTGAAGAAGATCATATCCCTACCATTCTCTTCCTGCTCAGACTATACTTGGAACACTGGAAATTTGATAAATTAGAGTGAAATCAAGTTGGTGAGAAAATTTGAAAACATGATCAATAAATATCAGTTGAAGGAAATGGGTATATAACCTATAGAAAAGGAAACTTTTGAGGGGGGAAGCATGATGGTGGTCTTCAAGCATTTAAAGAGCTGTCAGGTGGGAGAGGAATTAAGACTTTTTTCTGTTTGGCTCTGAAGGTCAGAGCTAGGACCAATGAGTAGAAACAGCCAGTGCCCAAGCACAGAGATGGGAGATGAGTCACTGTGAGTGAGACACAGCAAATAGGCTAAGTATGGCTGAACTATAGAGAACATGGAGTGGAGTAATGTGTAAATAGATTGGAAACGAAGGAAGGGACTAGGTTGTGAAGAGCTTTAAATGGCAAACGTAGAAGCTTATATTTTATCCTAGTGGTAATATGAAACCACTGGAGTTTATTGTGTAAGTGAGTAACATGTTCAGACCTGAAATTTAGGAAACTCCTTTTGGCAGTTTTGTAGAGGATATGTTGGAATGGGGAAAGATTTGAGGCAGGGAGATCAAATAGTAGGTTATTGCAATAGTCCAGGTGAGAGATGACAAAGACTTAAATAGGGTGGTGGTTATATGAATGAAGAGAAGGGGATGGATAGTGTGAGAGATGCTGCAGTATTAGAAATGACTACTGATTTGATATATGGAGTTAATGAGAGTTGGCCATGGAGAATAATACAAGGGTTTTGAAGCTGAGTGACTAGAAATCCTCTTCAGGCTGCACTCCCATCTTTCTCTACCATGTCCCAAAGACCAGCCCACTCTAGTCCTAGGTACCCTCAGCCCCTGTTGTTTCTGCCTGTGATTGGATGGCTCCTTTCCATTTAAGGAGGGTAGCCAGGTCATCCATGTCTTTATTCTTCTCCAAGCTGCACTCCAAACTTTCATTCATCACCCGCACCCCCATTCCCAGACATCCTTTCAGGGGTTCTGTGAGGTCACAATTATTTTCATAATACTATGATCTTATTTGTGTACTAAATTGCTCCATTCTTTTCCGTATACTTGTATGAAGACAGATTTTCTTCATATACTTCAACCAAAACACCATATCAAAGGATATTGAATACAGAAGCAGATAGAAGAATTCAGTTGTCTTCTGTTAAGCTAGACACTAAAGAGATTTGGGGGGAAGTAAAATAGTGTCATTCTTCTCATTAATTTTGTTTTGAAAAATACATTTTTCAGAAAATATATTTCTGAATAGCATGTTAACCATTACATGCTTATATGTAATGGGCTTATTGTTTTACATGAATAAATATTTTAAAAATTATTAGCTTTAACTTCTAATATGATAAATATTGACAGAAAAATCCACATAAAAGCTCTTTGGGGTTCTCAATAATTTTTAAGAATATAAAGGGGTCCTGAGATAAAAAAAAGTTTGAGGACCACTACTATAGAGAAAAGTCATCTCTTAAGTGGTAGTAGAGGATTAGTTTTCTTCTACGTCTGTTGTTCTATCACACTGAATTCTTTTCCATGGAGGTGATGCTTACTCATCATTGACTTTGGTGGAGCCTGGAACAAGGCTGAGTGAGGGTGTCAGAAATGCAGCTAAAAGCTATGACACAATGGTATTCCCATTGAGCTTGTTGAAAATAATGGAGTAGGGGGCATTGCCAAGTTAGTGGGGACAAGATACAAGTCAAAAGCACAGTCAGGAGCCAAGCCAAAGCAGTAATGGGTTGAGTGTATAAGATAATCTCTGAAGACAAATTTTAAGGCAAGAGTTTTTTTCTTATTTCCTATATCCCATGGGGAATGGCACAGACAAATATCTGGTTCTCACAATTGGTCAAGAAACAAGCACAAGATGAATACTACTACTACCACTAACAATAATAATAATAATGATAGCATGTATATAATGCTTTAAAATTTGCAAAGCTCGTTAGAAATACTATTCATCCTCACAACAACCCTGGGAGGTAGCTACCATTATTATCCTATTTTACAGATGAGGAAACAGCGGCAGCTAGTAAGTGTCTGAGGCTATATTTAAACTAAGATCTTCTGATTCTAGGTCCAGTGCTTATCCATTGTACCATTTAGTTGCTTATTACTTTTCTTGATTCTGACAAAGTCCAGTTCTGTACAAGCCCACAAATGCAATTTCACTTTGTTGTACAGGCCATACTTCCTGACTGTGGCTAAAAGTACTATTTCTAGGTAATTTCTACATCTCTGGTTCCCAGAATGCCAATTATTCTGTTGCTTCAGAAGCAGTGTCATTAGGCTGGTCAACTGGGAAATCTCTCAGTCTTATGAATACATTAAAGATGAGAGAAGTGATAGCATTGGGGGTAGATGGTATGAAGAGTAGCCCATTGGAGTATGGTCCCACTGGACAGCCATTCACCTTAGATTATCTGAATTACAGAGTAGGGAAGAGGAAGGAATAGAGAGCTCAGGCACAGCCATGGCATTGCCAAGTGGACAGACAAGTTAGATGACTTGGAAAGTTTCAGTGGAAAGCTTAGATATCTACATAAAATTGTGACGGTGGTTGTGCTGCAACCAGAAATGATCTTAGGATACAGAAAAATAGGGTGATTATCTCAGATTCTGTATTTTCAGTGGCTCTGTGGCAGGTAGGGAAGATGAGGGTCTGAGGCTAAAAAGTAATTACCAACAGAATGTAACACACAATTAGGATTGACATCAGTTGCCCTTTGGTACCACTTTCCCGCAGTCTTCTGTCCACTGACGAGTGTTTTTGACAACAAACTCGTACTCGTTCCACTGAACAATGCTCCCCTGGATGTTCATTTTAACCAAGGTTCATCTGTGTAAAAAGTTGACCTAGGGAGCAATGCCTCAAGCTAGGTGATTTAACTCAGCCTTTAACCTGTCCAGGGATGACCCTACCTGTTGCTATATGTTTTAGAATTTTTCTAAATATTGACTTTAAATGAGCAGAGTTGAGAACTTCATATTTTTTAATTCAAGAAATATTCTAAGGTGAGATAAGGGATTTCCAATTCCAATTTATAAATTTGTTATAACACAGTTATGCTTCTGGCTATTTGGAAACGTTATCTGTAACTAGAGTTGTTCTATCTGCTTATATTCCCAGTAACTAAAAGAGATTTTTTTAAATTTCAGGGAGCTTTTAATAATAGAGTAAGGGGTATATAGGGCTACTGAATTATCCATTTTGACTGAATGATGAGACAGCTTAGTTAAACAATTGCTCTATTTATGCACCTTTTGGTCTATTTTTTTTTATTCAGCTTACCGTTTAAGTAAATAGCTTACTGTTTAAATAAACAGAAAATATTAGAATCAGAAAGGACTTTAGAAACCATCTGGTTCAGCCCCCACATTTTACATTGGAAGAAACTGAACTGATATTTCCAGTGATGATGGACAAATTAAATGGATGGAAAATTCCATGTAATCACAGAATCTCTAAATTGAAAGGGATGTCAATGACTATCTTGTTCTACGTACGCCTGAATAAAATTCTCTCTATAGCATACCTGGACAAGCAGTTCTCAAGCTTTTACTCAAAGATCACCAGTGAGGGAAACCCACTAGGTGGCCCATTCTTGTTTTGAAAATTAAGGAGGATGAGAAAATCAACAATGCTTCAGTTTTCCATGACCACCAAAGGCCCAAACACAAGGACTAACTCTACCTGGATGCAGTCCAGGACCAGAGCCTCAACTCCATTCACCTTGGCCTCTAGAGTCCTTGTCATCCCCTGCCTTCTTCTTTGTTCCCTTTTGAACCCCTATTCTCTCATTAATAAACTTCTGTTTATATTAAACTTCTTAGATGGAGCAGTGGATAGAGCATGGACTTGGAGTCAGGAAGACCTAAGTTCAACCTCAGACACTAGCTGTATAACCCTAGACCAGACATTTAACCTCTGTCTGTCACAGTTTCTTCATCTGAAAAGTGGGGATAACAATAGTGTTTATCTCCCAGAGTTGATATGAGTATTAAATGAGATGATAGTGGCAAAGCATTTCATAAACCTTAAAACACTGTGTAAATATTATTGTTATTACATCTTTTTATGTTCAAGAAAGCCTAATTCCTCTTAGAAGATACTGCATCCATGACCAGCCTCTTCAGTACAAGATGTATCTTCTCTCATACCTTCCAGAGCAAAAAAATGTAGACATATTTTTGTTCCTAATTAATTGTTCCTCACTTCCACATCCCCATAGTCTGTCTCTGCCACCATCATTTAACAACCTTGCCTCACTGAAGCTCACTTCATTCATCTGTAGAATGCTATCCAGAGCCTGGCTACTGTCATATAGAGGACTCTAGATCATTCTCTCTCCTTGACGAGGTTCATTACCTCGTCATTATATCTTAGTCTTCCTTTCCTTCTCAACCCTCACACATATACTTGGGGATTTCAATACAAATGTGAATGTCCCCTCTAACATCCTGGCTTCCCAGCTTGTGAGCCTCTGCATTTCCCATGATCTGCACCTTTACTTCACCCCAGTTACATATGGAATGGTCACATCTTTGATCTCACTACCACCTATAACTTTTTGACTGCCGTGATCTAGAATTGTGGTTCATCCAGATGCTTCACCCTCCCTCCCAAACTACTTTGTATGTATTATATGTATTATATATTAACATATAATAAATAAATACAAAGTAGTTTATGTATATATGCATATACATGTATGTTTATACACACACATATGTAATAAATATAGATACATATAGCATATTTATCTGTATAGATACATATGCTGTATGTGTGTGCATGTATATATGCAAACATACATATATATGTGTTTAGTCTTCCTCATTGGACTGTGAACTCCTTGAGGGCAGGGACTGTTTCTGCTATTTCTTTTTATCTTTATCACTTAGCATGATCTGTATCTGGCCACTGGACCCAGATGGCTCCTGAAGAGAAAATGAGGCTTGTGACTTTGCATAGCCCTCTCTCATTTAAGTCCAATTCACTTGCATGTCACGGCCTCACCTTCCTGATGTCATTGGTCCTCTTCAAGAGTGAAGGACAAACAACAACAACTTAGCACAGTGCTCACACATAGTAAGCACTAAATGAAGTGACTGATGTGCACTAGGAACTGTATGAAGCACTGGAGAAAAAAGTGGAAATAACCCTTTTTCCCAAAATATCCTCATATTCTAATGGGGGAGACAAAATATACATATGTGCGAAATACAAGGTGACTTTAGAGAGGAAGGTTAAATGATTAAGGTGAGAATCATTTGTCTTTTGTGACCCTCCTTTTCCTCCTATAAAATGGGCATAATTAACTACTGCACTACCTCACAAGGATGCTGTGAAGAACAGATGAGATCATTTATGTAAAGCAGTTTACAACCACTTTGCTAGGTAGTTTAAAATTATTGTTGCTAGGCAACAAAAGAATCCCAATGTCATTTATTTTCTTTCTTGGAGAGAGGGTGAAGGCATCCTTTAGGCTGTTATTATTTGTAATGCTACAGTTGTACCTGGAACTGTCTAAAATCATCAACCAAATTTGATAAAATAAGATTCAATACATTAAGCCTCTATTGTGTGTATGTTCAACACTGTTCCAGGCACACATTTACGGATGGTTTCCAAGGTTCTGCTCAATTAATGATAATGCATAATTGTTTAGCTGCTTTAGCAGGCATCCTATCTTTATAAGTAATCTTTTCATTGAATTAGACAGTGTTATCAAGGGATGAATTAATTTTTAAAAGCTAACACATACAGAAAGAATCACCTCAACATTACCAGACTTTTAATGAATGTACACTGATTACATAAATTGCTATTCAATCTAGGCAAAACCAACTTCCATTAATTTAAAATGTTTGAGGAAACAGGAGTCAGAAGATGTGTGTACAAACGAGAATTCTGTAACTTATTAGCTGTGTGACTTTGGGGAGCTTCAGGCTCCTTAACACCTATACTACCTACTTCCCAAGAGCATACAAATTGCTAAAAGTCAGGAACACCTGGGCTCAAGGTCTGTCTCTGAGACCTGCCAGCTGCATGGCCAACAAGTCACTTTACATGTCATCGTCTTTAGTTAACTCTCTAAGACTGTGAATTATACAGAAGGAGGATCTGCATCAGCAGAAGACCACAACAATAATAACAACAACATCAATAAACATTTATATGGCCTGTTAAGATTTGCAAAGGGTTTTACATTTGCTAACTCATTTGATCCTCACAACCACCCTGGCAGGTAGGTGTCATTCATACCTCCATTTTACTGATAAGGAAACTGAGATTGGGAGGTTGTGACCTGCTCAAGCTTTGTAGCTTGCATGTGTCCAAGGAAAGATTTTGAGCTCATCTTCCTGACTCCAAGTCTCACTCTCTGTCTACTGTGTCACCTGAGAATTACCTGCAAGACTGAAAGTGAATATCCAAGCAAAGAAACCTCTACCTTCCTTAAAGGACCATTATGTATGAAGATTACGTAAAATTACATAGCATTTAGCAAACTTCAAATCCAGTTGTTAATAAATTATCAATAAAATCTGATTAACTGGGGGGTTACGGAGTTCATGGATTATTATTTTACAATGAAGAGACTAATGAATAATAACAATGGTATCTTACATCATGCTTCATGGTTTAAAGAACACTGTGACAAAGATAATGCAAATACTATTGTGCGCATTTTACGGTGGAGATAGGTTAAACAGTTTGTCCAGTCACACATTTATTAAGGATCAGAGGTGGCGCTCAAGTGCTGGGTTCGCTCCCCTGCCCAGTTCTCCCCTCCTCGATCACTAACACTGGATGGAACATAGCTTAATCTTTCCCATTCCTCCATGCCCCTGTGATTCAGAAGGCAATCAGACTCCTGCAATGTACAGATGAATGCCTCGGGGTACTCAGTGTGATTGCCAGCTCTCACTGTTCTAGGCTCTCACTGAGAAAGGTGCAGCAGTTAGAGTGTGGATCTCTACAAGTTCCAGGAAGATGTCTTTCTGAAAAAAAAATCTCTGACAGATGCTTATTTATCATTTGTTTCTTTTTTTATTTAGAAAAATGCTGGCAATTTGACTTTTCTGGGTTGTTTGGGTTCAGATGAGCTAGAGTTTATCACAGAGATCAATGACACAGTATGTTCTTGAGTCCAAGATTTATGAGATGGGCATGTTAAATGTAATAAGAGCTTGGATTTGTCTTGAACTTTATAGTATATCATCTCATTTGATCTTCAGAAGGGCCCCAGGAGATAAACAGATCAGATGACCATTTTACAGATCAGTAAACTAGGGCAAGGGAGTGGGGTGAATGAGTTGCCAAGATCACATGTTTAGTAAGATTTTGTATGTATTTGAAAATGTCTTAAAGTGCTTGTATATTGTGTGTCATGTATATGTTTACAGCATTAAAAAAACCCACAACCTTATATTTATCTGTAGATGGTGAGGTCTTATAGATCCTTTGTGGATGATATTATACTGATTGTTTCAAGTTCTAGCACATTATAGAAATATCTAAAGCTACATAATCATAAAAAAAAAGTTGATCCAACTATCTGCACAAGAAAGAACAAAGATTAAAGAATGTGTATTGTCCAGTTGTAGAAATGAGATATTTATAAAACACTTAGCATATTGTCTGGCATATAGTAGGTGCTTAATAAATGTTTGTTCCTTCCCTCCTATCCAACTACAATATGTAGTTAGATGAACAGTGGATAGAATTAGCCCCTCAGTAAAGACAATGGATGATAGGAAATGGGGCCCAAACCAAATAGGCTTGAGTAGGATGAGATGAGCAGGTTAGATTGTATTGGGGAAATTGTGTGTTGCTTTTGATGACTCTAAACTTTTCCTTGAAAAAGACACTCAATTTTTCCATTCCCTTTTCCAGTGAATTAAAGAATTCAGTGAAGAATCCTTTATAACCAAGAGGGGAAGGGGGGAAGAGAACAAAAGCTAATAAAGCTAACAACAAATTAACTGGGGCTGAAGGTATATGGCATGTTCCATACCAGTAGCCCCCCTCCCAGAAGGGAGGAAGGTACGTTTTCTCATATCTTCTTATTAGTCATTACAAATGCATAGATTTCAGTTTTGTTTTGATTTTGTCCTTTCCATTTACATAGCTATGTATATTGTTTTACTGTTCCTACTTACCTCACTCTGTATCATAATGGTCTTCCCATGCTTTTCTGAATTCTTCATATTCATCATCTCTTACATTGCAGTAATATTCCTGTTTTTTCATGTGCCATATTTTTTAAAGTTTTTCTCCAATCAATGGGCATCTACTTTATTTACAATTTTTGTTACCTCAAAAGTGCCCCTATGAATATTGTGTTTATATGGGACATTTCTTTCTGTCTTTGACATATTTGAGGCATATGGCTAACAGAGAGATCTCTGCGTCAAGTGGTATGGATGTTTCAGTCACTGTCTTAGCATAGTTCTAAATTTAAAAAAAAATAACTTTTAATGCTAATGTTCTTCTAGTGTTATTATATGGTTGCAAATTGTGCGATAGTTATCATTATTTCAGAACAATCAAAATTGAGAGTCACCCACATGGCAATGAAACAAAATGTGATGGGCACAAATAGACAATATATTGTACCAGTGTACAAGGAGTGGCCTAAAAGACATCATCAAAAAGATTTGACTGGAATAAAAGATGAACCAGCCATGTACTAAATGAGAATGATGGATGAATAGCCTATATACTGCATTGGTGCCCATATAAAGTCAAGATACCTTAAAGGGCCCCATCACTCTATCTCATTCCCCATTTGTATGGAGGAACTAGAAGAGGACATGGGCAAAAGTCACAAAATGGGAAGGTTGAATGGATTAGGATCTTCATGGTTGCAGGGAGTACTCACATTGATGAGATCACATATTCATTAGTGTATTGAAGTATATTGACCCAACAAAAATTAGAAATGTTGAAAATATGAAGCTAATTTACTTTATTACCTTTGAATTTAAGAAATATGAGAAAAGGCTATAACATATTGATTAATTATGTAACATTGGCTACAACTCAAAACTGAATTAGACTTAATATATAAAATGTATTATCATATGACTGAATTTATATTTACTATTGATTTGTGCTGGCTATTTGCTTAAAACAATTAGTAGTGATGGAATAATGAGGGAGACACATTCTGTAACAAGGTTGAGGAAAGCTAAATGTATGTGTAAAAAGGGTGTCCCACTCCCAATTAATGTAACTAACAAAAATGCCCTATGTCCTAATGCCTTTATTAGATGAGAACATCCCTTTTATTGAATTATAGAATCAGTCAATCGAAGATATAAAATAGGTTTTGAGAAATTATACCTCCATTGAATCAACTGATTGAAGAAAAACATAAACTGGGTGTGAACAATTTAAAATTGAACAGGAGTGAAGTACTCAAGCTGCTGGATAAACTCAGAAGACAAAACATGTTGAGATTGGTTGAGAGAATTAGACACACCTCTGGATTGATGTCAGAGGAGATTCCATATGGAGCACTCAAAAAACCACTTCAAATCAAACTTTAGTAGCTTGAGGAAGCAGATATCTTGCTCCTGTAACCAAAAAGCATCAAGGGGAAGAGGATGGAGAAGGGGAAGTGAGCTTAGAAAGAGTGTCACACTCTATTTTTCCCCATGGATCACATTATCAGAGAGATTGGATGATGAACAAGGTATCCAGTGAGGACCTGAGAGAGGACAGATTAGACACACCAAAGAAAGTTTAAAGAAGTAGGACCCCTTTAGGGTAGAAAGGAACGCATCTTCAGCAGAGAGCTATACCCACTTAATGGCAATTTTCAGAACACCACAAAAATGGAAAAAAGAACTTCTATCCAACCGGGACCTGTGAGATGCTACTTTGCCGAATGTCCTTTCTAAGTTTCAGCATACTTTCCCTCTGGACTTCATATGTATTTCTGGAAGAGTATGTCATAGATTTTAAAAGGGGGTGTTTCTGTACTTTGGTCCTTACTGTAACTTCTCAATAAATGTCCCTTTGTAAAAGCTGACTGATGGCAATTGTGTAATGGATTTTGAAGAGATATCAACTGGTTAATAAATATTGGGACACACTGGATGGGGGTTCACAAACAATATTATTAAAAGTCAACCATAGTCCTTCAAGGATTACTTCTAGAACCCCAAGGGTAGAATTAGTTGGCCACCCTCTGGGGACCCAACCTGCCAGTTGTTTGTTGAAGTTGTGATAGTAGGTTCAGAAGGGGTGCTACACATGATTGTATTTATTGACATGTATTATTCATTGTTTCCTTCTGTATGTCATCCTCAAGTTTTAAACATAACAACATATTAGCAGAATTGCAACTTTTGACAAACTTGTCAGTGTGTAGCAACTGTTTGCTGGTATTGGCTGAAAAACAGTACTATTTGTGTGTGTGTGTGTGTGTGTGTGTGTGTGTGTGTGTGTGTGTAATACAGTCTTAAAGCTGTATTTGATCCCTACAACTGACCTATGAGATAGGAATGTTAGAAAATATAAGGAGAGAATAGTGGATGAGACGTAAATGTGTTCCTCAATCTAGTGAAAATGAAAACTAAATATAGTATTCCATGATGAAACTCTAAGTTTAATCAAGCAATTACATGCAAGAAAAAGTATTTGATTAAGATATAATCAACCAGAATTCAGGTTTGTGAAGGAATAATGAAATTCAGCTGCTGTCACCAAAGTCCAAGGTCAGACTCTTACATGGTCTCACATTAGCCAATATGGGGTTACCGTTGCTTACTTTCTGGTTGCAATACCTAGAAGAACACAATAAGCTAATAGAGATATTATTAGTATCATTATTAATAATAGTATAATAATTCATGTTTAATTTCAAATCACCCTCTTACTTAGCACATGCTATTTTGATTCTCACAACAGCCCCGTGGTGGTCCATTTTACTGATGAAGGAACAGGGTTAGAAGAGGTTAAGTACCTTTCTTCCCCTGTCACATGCATAATAAATATCACACCTAAGACTTCAAATCAGGTATTTTGAGTTCACTTAACACTACTTTTCCCTTTATACCATAGCACCTTTTTATGATAGGAAAAAGACACAGAAGGCTATCCGTAGCAAAGCATGTAGAGAGTCAAATGGAGGTCCAAGATGGGGAACTAGATTTAACCTGAAAGTCAAGGGATGGTTGGGATATAGGAAATAGAGGGATGTGGGGATAGTTTTGCTTATAGGGTATAGTCACCTTCAGACGGAGGATATTCTACTGTAGGAATAAGGTTTATTATACTGTTCAGGAAAAATTATCATACTATTTAAATCCAACCCAGAATGTCCCCTGACCTCAGTAACTCTCTAGGAATGCTGGAGATGGCTACAAGATATTTTGGGTTCCCCCAGGGCCTTGGATCCACCCAAAGCATTCTTCTTTTGAGTTACCATACCCATGACTTGTGATGGGTCCACCCAAGCTTGTGTTTTAGGTTCTATAGTATTTTGGCTTAATGCAAATTGTATTGAATGCCTATAATTTTGTCTGTCTCAATCTACCTTGTTTTGAAGTTGTCTTCTTAGTCAAATTGCTTAACTGTGTATGTGTGGTTTTTTGTGCAGGTACCCTTTTCTAAATCCTATATAATGTAAACCTTCCCAATTCTGAAGAAGAGGGAGCCATACTTCCTTTCCAGCTTGCTCTCCTCTACCAAACAACCTAATAAATTTCTTTCTAATATTATTTCAGATTTTGGGATTTGTTTTCATGAACAACATTAGCAACCTGTGATCAGAAGACTATGTGTTTTGAGTTCATTAAAAAGTCTATAGAGTTGGCCTGGTGTTGACTTTAGTTGGTATGCCCTCCCACCAGGCAAGGAGATCAAATACTTGCTGCTAGACTTGTTTTCTGGGGTCATCCCTCCTCATTGTAGTTATTATTTTGTATCAGTTAAACTTTTCTGAGAAATAGCAATAATTTACTATTTTTGTCTATTTACCGTGCTTTGGAATTGAAAATTTGTTTTGAACAAGTCTCGATAGAGCTATTGTGTCTTCTTGTTTTTATCCTCTCTTCTAATTTGCTATTTACTTTGACCATCGCTCATTGATATAGTTGAGCTTAGCTGATTTGAAACCAGTTGCTTCATCTATAACAAGTAATTTATTCTCTTTTAGAATAATGGTTGTAGAAACCAGCTTAGCTTAAATATTTCCATTAAAAAAAACCTGTTCTTCCTTAGACTTGGAGTAAGGAAATGTGGGTACAGAGACCCTTACCAATAAATCGGAGACTCAGAGATATTAGCAAAAAGAAAATTTTCTTTATTAGCTTTCTCAAGAAAGGGCACCCTCCGTCTGCCCAAGATGGCTCTGCTGGGAGAGTGCAAAGGTGTGCTCAGCAAAGGCAGATTATATAGATTCCTAACCATAACTCCTCCTCCCTAGCCCTCTTTCTCTCAGCTCATGGCTGCAAACCTTGAGGGCCAATCTATTCTCGGAAAGTCTACCCCAGCAACAGAGAACAAACAAAACAAAACAAAACAAAACAAAACACTTGCCTAGAGACAAGAAAAAAAAGCGGGAAACAGTTTTAGAACGGGGTGATTATTCCTCCTTGCTACGTGCCTAAAAACAAGTTTGGGAAGGGGGAGTGTCTTGTAAAGTACAGGATGCGTTGAAAAGCATGTTTCTTTACAAGGTCAAACGATTAACTCTTTGAGGAGGCTCCACTCCTGAGAGATCCTCAGAGATCATCTCTCACAGAAACATATTCCAATTTTTCTCCTTTGCTGTTGTATCTTCAAGTTGTTCCTCTTTTTGGTAGTGACCATAAGCTGTGTCACTTTTCTGTGTTCAGGAAGGTATTTCCAATTTGTAACCCTTGTGACCCTTAGGTCACCTTTAAGTGCTTGTCCTTGTCCCAGTAACTTCCTGTTCTTTTTCTCTGACTTCAGCTACTTCAACAATTTTGGTTCTTGGAAAGTTGGAACTCCTCCAGATATCCTGATTCTTCCCTTCTCCTTTTGACGGAGGTATAAAAACATATCCAGAATATTGAGCCCGTTGGGACAGTTTTTCAGAGGTTTTCTACCAAATGAATTTGCCTGTGAAAAACTTTGGATATTCTGATTTGCAGACCTGAGAGTGGTCTTTATGGCTCAGTAGAATCAACTTTATCTTTCATAATGTTTATTGCTTGCCATGCCCAGTGCCAGCTGGATCTCTTCTTAAAAATATTCATAATGTACAATGTGAAGCTTTTGAATAGTCCATGAGCCTCTTTCCTTCCTCAGCCCTGATCTACATTTTCAAAAATAATTCTTGATAGCTTTTTTTTTATGATCACTTTCATATTAAAGTCACTGAGTATCCAAATATATGTTAACTTAGCTTGGAGGATCTTATTAAGATTTTCATAGATTCTTCTTTATACTTTCTGATGGATCTTAGCGCATAGGCTGCAATTATCCTCATTGAAGTCCTTTTGATTTGCCTAATTGTGGGCATTTCAAGGAGAACTGATCATATCCCTTGACACGATACCTTCTCTTATCTTAGTGCGTACAATAAAACTAACTTTTTTACTTCCTCTATTGGCCCTTCCATGGAGAAACTCACAGTTATCCTCCCATTTAGCTTCCATATCCTTTTGTTTTCTGTTTTCATTTAAAGTAAGAATATCAGTATTAATAAAGTTCAATACATCTAAAAATGTGTCAGCTCTTTGGTTGTTGGATAAAGATTTCACGTTGAATAGCAGTAAATTGTTTGTCTTCGATCTAAGAATTATGGCGTGATGATGTATCAGAGTAGAAAATTTGTCTAGGTTTGTCTGATCAAGGGGGCTTTAAATTCCAACAGGATCTGGGAGTTAGTTTTGTGTGTGTGTGTGTGTGTGTGTGTATAGGGGAACTTTTCTGTTGAAAATAATAATCATCACATATTAATATATCTGCTAGGAAATGTTATTTTAACACTAATTTCCCACTTAATTTTCATAGTAGATTGCATGTAGTATCCTTAATTTATTTCATTCTTAATTTCAAGGAGACCTAGCAGTTGACTGATCTATCTGTCCTCATTTGCCTCTTAATTGATTAGATGAATATATTTTTTAAATCACTTATTTACTCTCACTACTGAGTTTTTCTTTGGCTATAATTAAATTCCCCAGGTTTGGGTAGACTTGGCAAGCATGACAGTATAAAACCTCTCCAGAGAGCTAGTCCTTTGGTCAGATTTCCAAACTCTAACAAATATACTAACTACCTATTTCCTGTTTCGGGTTTTTTTCCTAACAAGGTAAAATTATAGAAAAAAAAATTGTTTCATTTTCAGCCTCTTTCAGGATCCAAACTGCCCTTCTAAATGTAGCACACCCTTGTAAGGTCAGGCTAAGGAAAGAGTAAAAGGGGATGTCAACAGAATTTGGAATGTAAGTAACAAGTATTTTCAGAGAGATGCACTGGATAGAGCCCAAATCAGTGTTTGTATTTCAGGTGTTCATATTGCACATTAATCCACTGCAATTTTGAGCTTTAGAAATAATTTACAGGAAATCTCTCACAGGGAAGAGAATGTGGTTTCCTGTGATTATACTTGCTAAAGGATGACAGAGCCAGGATTGACAGATTCTGTTGCTTCAGTTGCTAATTTAAGTTCTGTTGCACTGTTTCTTTTGAGCTCACTTTTCTGTCTGTATCACCATGGTGGCAGAATTTCCAAGTGCCAGGTTTCTAGGTTGAATTTCCAGCCAAGGGTATTTGGCTGTTTGACTCATCACAGCTTCTGGTAGCTCCACATAAGCTACAAACACTCCCCAAACTTGGCCTGGTTTTCTAGTCAGAAGTAGAGCAATCACATGATGTCCCTTCCAGTTTTGACAATCTTTTTTGGACATGAGAGGTTTTGATTTCATTGCTATGAGGAAATCCCAGTGTGGAAATATGCCACCAATGCAGATCAACAGCTCATCTGTATCTTAATTGTAGAGAGCTTCCTGGGACATTTATAGGTGAAATGACTCACTCATGGTCACAAAGGTATTCTGTCTTAAAGGTGATACTTGGGTCCAGTTCTTCTTGATCTTCTTGAAATGCTGGCAGATTGGGCTTTGGTGATGTCACTGATAGTGTTAACATTCCACACATTACAAGAGCTAAAGAAATAGACCAGACTGCAGAGGACGTGTTCGGGCTCACTTGAAACCATTGTGATGTGTGACGACCAGCTTGAGCGGGAGGTGGTAGAGTGAACAGCTCTCTTTCTTTTTCTAGTATCGCAAAAAACAAGATTCATTGGAATGAATGAGCAATACCAACATCCCACCTGTTGGAAATGTTTCATTGCAGATGATGCTGACCCCTAAAATGGATAAACCACAAGTGTACATAAAATGGGATTTAGACTTAGATACTCTGATTATGCACCCATGCTATATGCTAACAGAATCGGAAATTGAGCCTGTCAGTTAGAGGCAAAGGCTTTATTCTGCCTTTTGTCCAAGTCATACAACTGTTGACCAATGCAGAAGAATTCTAAGAAGTAACTTCATCCCTAATCCTGGGTTAGATGACAAGAGATGAAATTGAAGAGCTAGAATCCAAAGAAAAAAAGTTGAAGGACAAGAAGTCACTAGAAAGCTTCACTTAATCTAAACTTAAGAACTTTTACCCAGTTGGTTTTTTTTTGGCTTTTTGACTTTTTGGCTAGGCAGTGGGGTTAAATGACTTGCCCAGGGTCACACAGCTAGTAAGTGTCAAGTGTCTGAGGCTGGATTTGAACTCAGGTTCTCCTGACTCCAAGGCTGGAGCTCTATCCATTGCACCACCTAGCTGCCCCCCAGTTTCTTAAGAGATGGCAAAAATAATAACAATGTCTCCACAGGTTTTAAAGAGGAAATGGACATATTTAGATAGGATTTTTAAAAAATCTATCTGAACTTGATGTCATGAATCCCACCAGCAGACTATGTTGAAATGGTAATTTTTAAAAGGTGGCATTTTGCTATAATCATTATGAAAGAATATACTTTTCTATAATATTTGACAGAAAGTATAATAATTCAGGACCCATCATATGACAGCATATATTTTGGCTGTTGCCAAGATAAAAACAAAAGGAGGAAAAATGAAATTATGAAGGAATGTTCCTTGGACAAGCATCAAACTCTACCATAAAGAAACAACTTGAGAGAGCTTATTAAGGATGAGCAGAAAAGCATTGGAACATTATATGAATATTTGTCTGACACAGCCAATAGAAAGTGGGTTTGCCACATGAAGGCAACAAAAACTTGTGGAATGGAATCTGAAAAACAAAAGTATGGGGTTCAAATCCAGCCTCAGACACATAACACTTACTAGCTTTGTGACCCTGGGCAAGTCACTTAACCCCATTGCCTAGCCAATAAAAAAAAAAGTTATGTGAGAAATTCTAGATTTCCTTAATCAGCAATTGAATGCAAAAGTCAAATGGTCAAGGCAATATAAAGAGTCACAGCAAAGAACAAAATAAATAATTCCATATCAACAAAAAGCTTTACGATGGAGACTTGTGAAGCAAAGATATCAAAGAAGGGAGAGGAGCCCCAGTTAAGGAGGATGTGGAAAATTTCTGTTCATTTATATGACTTCAAAAATCTCAATGCATTGAAAATACAAGTTATATCAAATAGACACATAAAGCTAGCTAACCATTAATAATATGAATGATGGAATACTTACTTCAAAGGAGATGACTGAAATCTTAAGCTTCTCTACAAAACTCTAAAGCTGCAGGACCGTACAATATTCATAATTATTGGCTCTAATACATCACAGTGGCGTAGGAATTTCTAGCAAAGCATTTTATTAGCTTTTTCTCAGACTTAAGCTTGATTCAACCTTTAGTAATAGAAGGCATTATTTATCTACTGTCCAAAGATAAGAATAGCAATGACCCTTCCAAATACAGGCCAATTACTGTTTACATGCCTTGTGCAAAGTATTCGTATCTTGTATCACAAAAATCTAAAACCATTGTGTACTGTCAACACAGTAATATTAAAAATATTTGCTGTAAAACTTGAAATTTTTCGGAGAAAAAGAGAGAGAGAGAGAGAGAGAATTTAAACTTATTATGGTTTTGTTTAGCATTAAAACCATTATCATGTCTCTTAAATAGAACAAAGTATGGTTTCCAAATTAAGACTGAGCTTAACCAAAACATCTTATTAATCATTTAAAGTATATGGATGACGACATCAAGCTAATGTGACTCCACAAAAAATGAAACCAAACCAAAACTAAACAAAAACAAATTAAAAAAACCCCAACCCACACAAGAGATCTTTCTCTAGCAATATTAAAATGTTATCTGATCTTGATAAGTGTAGAATTGCTCATGTACAATAAGGAAAAATGGAACCTGAAAGCCTTGTACCTGAATCTAGAAGTCAAGTTGAACTAATGGGCAAAAGCAATTCTCACAGATACCTTTGATTTCTTTAGGCACAACATGCATAAAACTATCAAGGAAAAAGCTGTGGTTGAATATGTCTAGATGAATATGTCTGGTTGAATAGGTCAGGATGTCTAGCATCTTAAAATCAAATATCAATAAGAAAACATGTTTTAAAAATTAATAATACACAATGCCAGTCTTAATAGCTACTTTCAGAAATGTAAAATTGATCATAACAAATTTGGAAAATATCCCTTAATGAGAACCCATCTAACATTAATGATAGGGCCTATACCCAAAGGCAGCTATAGAAAAATTCATTGTTTCATTAGCAGTTTCTCCGTCTTCCATGTCTTTCCTGGCCCCACTTTTTACTCTCAGGACTTTGCTGTAATTCCCCAGCTGCCTTCCCATTCTGGAAGGTGCTTGAAAACATGCTCCCCAGAACAAACAAACCAAAAAATCGAATTTGCTTATAAGTATTCTAATGGGGAAAAATAGAAAAAGGAAAAAGATATTGTGATTATTTGCTCTGAAAACCTTTATTTCAAATGGCTTTAGAAGTTGAATAAAATGGGGAAAATATATAGTTTTGTGCTTCATCATGGTTATAAGCAATTTTGGACAAATCATGAAACTGAACAACACACTATATCGTTTCATCATTGAACTTGAATGGAATACTGATTTTTTAAAAAATACTTATTTATTCCCTCCCCCCACAATTACATGTTAAAACAATTTTTTAACATTTGGGTTTTTTTTTTAAGTTTTAAGTTCCAAATTCGATCCCTCCCTCCCTCCCTTCCTTCCCCCCCTCTCCTTGAGACAATAAACAATTAGATATAGGTTACACATGTGTAATTATGTAAACTATTTCCATATTAGTCATTTTGTACAAGAAGACTTGAATAAAAGAAAAAAGAAATAAAGTGAAAAATAGCATGCTTCAGTCTGTATTCAAGCAATATCAGTTCTTTTTGTGGAGGAGTATAATATGCTTCATCATTAGTCCTTTGGGATTGTCTTGGATCATTGTATGGCTGAGAATAGCTAAGTCATTCACAATTCTTCATTGAAAAATATTGCTGTTACTGTGTACAATGTTCTTCTGGTTCTATTCACTTCACTTTGCATCAGTTCATGTAAGTCCAGGTTTTTCTGAAATCATCCTGCTTGTCATTTTCTTATAGCATAGTAATATTCCATTATGATCATATACCACACCTAGTTAGCCATTCCCCAATTGATGGATATTCCTTCGATTTCCAATTCTTAGCCACCACAAAAAGAGATGGCATAAATATTTTTGTACAAATAGGTCCTTTTCCCTTTTCTTGATGTCTTTGGGATATAGATCTTGGACTACTGATTTTTTATCTGCTTGTGGTGTGGGAAGATAGAAAGGATATATTTTGTAATAAGATAGAAGGATTTCTATTTGCTTCCTCAAATTATTTTACCACTTATTCTTTCCTTTGAGCCACACCTCTCGTTCTTTTAAGGAGCATTTCTATTTTAGAACTTCTGCCAAATAACAGCTGAGGGCAATTTCTACTGGGGCTTTGGCATGAATTTGCTAACTGTGGACCAAAGGTAGCTGAATATGTTAAAATCATGTCACCAGAAAAATCAGGGAAAACCTTGGGAAATTTCCAACAAATAAAAGCCTTGGTCAGGGACTCCAGAAAGTGAGTCCCCAGCTTGATACATTAACATGACAACATGTAGTTTTTCCATGGCTGCTAGGTCCAGGAATTACCCCAAAAGCCATCAACAACAGTGATAGAGAACTGAGGATCTAGCTTCTTTGACGTATGGAGGGAAAAGGGAGCCCTTCAGTAGTCTGCAGAGAGTTCTCTATTTATGCAGTTCTGCTAATGTCATTTAATAATTAGGTAAACATGAAGTATAAGTTCATCTCTTCTTAGACGGAAAGATAAAAGGGATAAAGGAATGCCTTCTTAGAATCCAGGTTATCCAAGACAATGAAGTATTCTTAGGACGAAAAGAAGAAGTTCTTTGAAAGGAAAACAGAAGAAAAAGAAAGAAGCAGTGGGAAATCCAAGCCTGTGTGAAGAGGTTGGAGGGTGTAAGTGTGTGAAAATGAAAAGCAAAGGAAGAAAAAGGGCCGTTCAATGCGTGCAGTTATTTTTGAGCCACTTCCTGAAAAGAAGGAAAGCTGGACTTTCTCAGCTATGCCTGATTTCCCCTATTAATTCTAAGTTAAGAGTGCCGACTCCCTCCCAAGATTGCCATCATTTCTACTTCAAGAATCAGTTCCTCTTAATTCAGAAGAATCAGGTCAAGAAGCGCTGTTCTCTTTGTTGCTTATTCCCCCCTTTGAAGAGTATCATTAAATCACATCATGAATTTGAGTGTAAACACTCTGAACAAGACAAACACACAAAAAAATAAATAAGTAAAACTATCAAAAAAAGAATAAGCAGTTAAATGAATTCTCTCAGGCTTCTGGGGTAAGACTGGGATGTTGTTTAAGAAAAATTTTGATCAAAGGTTAGAGAAAGCACAGAAAGGTGTCATCCTTTAAAGGGCTCCTGGTTTAAGGGAAGTTTAAGAGTGAGGAAAAAGGTCAGAGGAAGATTTATTCCAAGAACTAAAACTCGTATTTCGCTATAAGCAAATCAATATTTTCTAAGGAAAGAATAGCCCAAACAGATGGAGTGGAGAGAAGGCAAGAGAAGAACAAGACCGAGGGGAGACAGAAGTATGTGAATGGGAATACCCTCTATAGCATTCTTGACCTGTGGTCATCCAGGATTTGCTGGATGATCTTCGGTAATGGGAACTACACTACCTCTAAAAACATCCTTTTCCATTTGGGGATAGTTCTAATTAGTTTGTTTTCTCCCCTTTTACATCAAACCTAAACCTGCCTTTTTACAACTCTGGTTACCCATGTTTGTTTTATCCTCAGTCCCAAATCACTTTCCTTCATCTCATCTTTCTTTTTTTAAATTACTTTTAAAATTAACAAGCATTTATTCTCTTTCTCAGCCATGCCCTCTACCCCAATGGGAAAAAAGAAAAGAAAAACCTTGCAACAAATAAGTATAGTCAAGCAAAATCAATTCTCACGTTGGCTATGACCAAAAATGTTTATCTCATTCTGCTTACTTAGTCCATTACCTCCCAGGTGGGTAGCATTCTTCATCTTCAGCCCTTTAGAATCAGTAAATGATTGCCCACCCTATCTTTTTAGCTTCATCATATGCTACTATTTTTATGCATTCATTGTTTCAGCCAAACTAAGCTACTAGTCATTCCTCAATCTTGTTTTTTCCCTTTTCTCCTTTGCACATAGTATCTTGTGCCTAGAGTGCTTTCCTCTCTCACCTCTTCCTATTAACATCCATCTTTCCTTCAAGGCACTGCTTAGTCGCTATCTCTTCAGTGAAGCTCCTCTATTATAATTGATCTCTCACTTCTGTAAGCTATCATGCCACTTTTTGGGGAGCATTATTATATAATTAATCATATTATAATTTGCATCATTATTATTACTGTGTTTGTCGGGTCCCTTTAATTAGCTTGTAACTTTTATAGGCAGAGTTTTGTGCTTAATTTTATTTTTGTATCTTTAACTCCCTTATTCCCAAGCATACTGCAATTCACACAGCAGGCACTGAATGAAATTTTGTTGGATCACAGGTGCATTGGCATGTTCTGGCTGTAGGGAATGTCGTGCTGCTTCTGTGCATCTAAGTGTAGGTCTGTGCCTGCCCTGAGTGTTTCTGGATTCCACTTGATAGGCAGAACCATTAGCAAGTATCACCCCCACCCCCTGCAAGCTTGGGTGAGTGGGTAGGGTGTACCCTTCTGTGGACCAGCCCTGAAGAAAGACTCAGTTTAAGCCAATTCTGCAGCTATACAATAATCCAAGTAGTTTAAAATTATGTAACATATTATGATTTACAAATAACTTTGTATACATTTTGTCTGGATATCTTCGTGGACCTTATCGTCTCTGATTGTGTCTTTTATTGTAAAGATTTGTGCAAGTCTGATTTTCTTATTTGATTATAAAGACTTTAAGGGAAGAGATTTATTCAACTTTGTATCCCAAGCTCTTAGCACCATCCTCGCATATAATGGCTGCTTAATAAATATTTGTGGAATTAAATTACCCTGGATTTGCTGATGGATGACTGGTCATTATCCTTTTGATAATATGCTGTTTTCAAGAAAGGGCTCATAAAGCATCACTATCTTGACATAATGAGTCAAATTTTATTGCCAATGGACATTTTCTATTTTATTCAAAAGAGATGGGAGAAATCTCATTTTGACAAGGGGAATGACAGCTTTAGAAAGCTCAATTGTCAGAAAAGGAAGTTGTATATTTTGTGTGGGAATTGGATGAATAAGGATTTGAGAGCTGGAAAATATTTTAGCTGTCATCCGGCTCAATCTCCTGTTTTTATAGATAAGGGTACTGAGGCCCTGGGGAGGAAAGTGACAAGGTTCTAGAGCAGGTTCCTGTTATAACCAAGACTAGGATCCAGATCTTTTTACCTTTTGACCAGTATATGTTCCCCTGCAACATCCCACATATATTACCATATGTCTCACACACTCAATATTCAAAAGAATAAGGGTAAGCTGTCAAAAACCATGTGAAATGAGTAATGAGGGAAATGCAAACTAAAATATCCTCCAGGTTCTACCTCATATCCATCAGATTGGCAAAGGTGGAAAAAAAACGGAAAATAACAATTGTTGATCGTTCAACACCCAGGTACACCTTAATGTACTCTTGGTTGAGTTGTTTCTAACCATTCTGGAAAGCAATTTGGAACTATACCCTTTGCCCCAATCCACTAAACTATGAATACCTTTTGACCCAATGATGCTACTAATAGACCTATGCCCTAAAAAGATCAAAGATAAATATCTTTAAAAAGTATCTTTTTTTGTGTAGCAAAGGACTAGATACAAAACATCAGTTAGGGAATGGCTGAACATATTGCAATATATGAATGTAATAGAATATTATTGATTCAGAAAGACCTGAGAAGGCACATATGAACTGATTTATGAAAGATTTAAGATCTATGATCAGTGTAATGGCCAATCATCATTCCCAAAGACCAATGTTGAAACTTGCTTTCCACTTCTTGCCATAGAGGTGATGAACTAGAAGTACAGAATGAGACATAACATTTTCATACATAATCAATCTGTGGATTTGCTTTTTTGTAACTATACTTATTTATTTCAAGGTAGAGACTTTATTTGGAGAAGGGAGGGAAAGTTGTCATAGTGATCCTAAAAAACGGACAAATAGAAATGGATGAATCATTTGAAAGTAATTAGAAGAGAGTAGAAAGAAGTACAGAAGGATATTTAGACAAACCATGCAGTGTCAGAGCTACCATGTTTAATCTGAAATATTAAAAAAATTAAACAGCCACTCTATAGTCGTGGAGGTTCATGACTTCATGTGCAGTCCTCCTTTTCTGTTTTTCTTTGACTAGGGGAAATGTTTACTTATTACCTTTTGTCAAATTCATCATAATAAAAAGGAAATGAATTTTAAATTCTGCTAATTCTATCTTAGGCTCCAGAGAGAGATAGAGTTCTAGGAATAATAATAAATAATCATTATTATTAAACAGATTTTAAACTGTGCATCTCAGAGCCTCAGTGCTCTACAGGGCCTCTTTTTGATGGGAGGAATTGTCATGAAAAGAATAAGGAGGTGACAGCCTTGCCATTCTTTGCTCTGGTCCAATCATATCTGGAGTGGAGTATTTCGTTCTAGACACTGGTTTTTAGGAATGATATTAAAAAGCTACAGAAGATCCAGAGAAAGCTGGCCAGGGTGGTTGATGGCCTTGAAAACATAGTATATGAAGATCAATTAAGGAAATGGGTTTGCTTAGGCTGGAGAAGTCTTGGGGGTTGGATAGCTACCTTCAAGAAATTGACAGGTCCTCTGAAAGAAGGATTAGATTGTTGTGCATAGCCCCAGAAGGCAGACCTAAAAGCTGTAGTAGGTGTTGCATATAGGCAAATTTGGATTTGATGTAAAGAAAAAAATCTTCACAGTTATCTAAACATGGAATGGGCTGCCTCCAAAGGATCCATCTTTCTGGTAGTCTAACAGATGACCACTTGTTGATTATTTTATATGTGTGTGCATGTAAAAATATCTGTGTGTACATGTATATGTATATGCATGTATATCTGTATGTATGCATGCATTGCATCTATGTGCATGTACATGTTTGTGTGTGCATGTACGTATGTGAATTTATACACGTTGGGGGGGTGATGGTTTCTTATTCAGAAATGGATTAGACCAGATGACCCCAAAGATCTCTTTGGACTCTACATTCTGTCATTCTCCAAACCCTAATTCTCTTATTTATTAAGGGACCTCTCTGAAAGTTTGTTTCCTCATCTGCCAAGTGGGGATCACACTTGTATTTTTTTGGGGGCTCCATGGTGAGGATTAAATGAGACAGTGTATATAAAATATTTGAAGCCACTGTTATAGGAATTTTTTACTTCTTTTTATTATTTGGGACACAGGGCCATTCACCCTGAAAATTTTAGTTAATTTTAACCTCACCTGAATAAAACCTGTCCCATGAGATGTGAAAATTTACTTAGAGCCTTAAACATTGCTTAGATATGAAGCCAGATTAAGAATCTCAACAGTCCCTTGGCAACACGTAAATCCTCCTCCTTAGTCTATTTGTGTGAATCCACTAAGTGTAGTTTAATCTATAATATGACTTAGTTTACCCAAAGAGTTAGTTTGATAAGGTTTGTTTCCTTAGGGGATATATGAGATTATGACTGTTTAACTAAGTTTGTTCAACTTTTATGACATTGAAGGAAGCATGGGATTATGGATCTATCTTCTGTTAAACTTTTATTGTCTAAGAGAAGTGTGCAAAATTGCCATAGGTAAAAGAATTATATCTTTTTTAATATTTTTAAAATTCATTGTATTTTTAATTTATGGAATAAAACAAGCATTTCCATAACATAGTATAATAAATGATTGCACATGAATCTGCAAATCTACTATATGTAACTTGCTATTCCTTTTAATTATATCTCTATCACTCTGACGTAATTTTGCCTTGTCAGAGTCTTCAGAATTGTTCAGGTTTTCCCTGAGGCTTGAACCTATGCTTGAGCATTGTGTTTAAATATATATTCATATGGGCAGCAAAGTAGCTATGTGGCTCAGTGGGTAGAGTGCTGGACTTACATTCAGGAAGACCTGAGTTCAAATGTGACCTTGGACACTTGCTAGCTGTGTGACCCTGGGCAAGTCACCTCTATGTGGTAAATGGCCACCATATTTCCTCTCTATCTTGCTTCTATGTTATCGGTGTTTCTGGGAGAGCAGGCTTACCTTGGGAGTAAGTCTTAATGATGGGGTATGGGCCCAAGTCGAGATCTTTACCCCTTGCCCCAAAGGGAATCTGACTCCCACTTGTCTACGGCCCCCAACTCCTTATCTCCCTTTGAAAGCAACCTTTTGATCTTATGCAGGTGCCTTTCAAACTTCTTCCTTCCAGTTCCCTACATTATCTATTCCCTTTGTCTATTCAATCTCTCACCTAGACCCTTTTCCCAAACCCTCCTCTGGCCACCCAAAGTTACTTTAGTGTATATAAGATCCACTCTGGCCCTCATTTAAACATTGAGACTCTCTCATGCCCGCTCATCCCTACTGGCATTACTAATGTTCAGATTCCTTAAGAGTCTGGCCTGTATGGTTTATCTGTAATAAACTTTGCTCTGGCTGAAAGAAGATTTGGGTTGAATTCATTCAGGCAGGGCCCACATCACAGTCTTGGGATCCCAGCACCCCTAAACTTCTAGACCTCATCATTATCACTGTGCCTATAATATAGTATGTGCTTAATACTATTTACCTTTTGCAAAAGGATTTTTACTGAGAAAATAGAGCAAGAACAGAAATTACAAGCACCAAGGTCACATTATCCCCCTTTCTACCAAGTCAGTCTTTGGGTGTCAAACTTAACCTTGTCGCTACAAAGCATTAGCCTTCCTGAATTCATTTCCCAATGCAGCATGGCTGCTAAATGAAGTTACTTCCTTGCTTACCGAAAATGGCATCTTTGCTGAGGAAGTCAATTCATTTCTGGGCTGGAACCTATAGGTAGCTCCTCATTGGGCCAAGCATAATGGGCATAAAATGGTCATAATGAGGGCCTCTGGAAACTTTCTAGGTGAAATGTGGTTGCCCAAAGGGAAGAAGGTGAGCCATCTTGGGGGCCAGTGGAAACAAATTTCCCCCACTGTCCCTGAATCACTGGAATGTGACTGCATTAGTACCTTGCAGCCACTTAGAAGTTATTACACTGGTTTAATTAAGATAAGAAAACCAATTGTGTCAATTTTAGAGGGGTTTTTTTTTTTAATGAACTTCAGTTGAATAATGTATCATATCCTTTCCTAATGCTGACAAATTCTTCCCACATTCTTACAAGAGATTGCAATTGGCTAATTTATATTTGGCATAAATACATATGCATTCTGATGCTCTAATTGCAGGGGTACATTTCTCTTGTCACCATTATTCCTACCGCTTTGGGATAGGATTTTGGTCCAGGTGGCGTATAATGGTGGTAAAAACAACATGAATTTTTCTGCTTTATTCAAGGCACATTTTGTTCCTGGACAGTATTTATTTGCTTCTGTTCCCTTCTATCAGAAATGCTAGAGAAATGGTAGTGATGCCTCTAGAAAGAACTTTTCCTTCCCTCTGTGCTTAATATATATCCCAGTGAAACTCCCACTCTTTATTCTCTTTGCTGTTAAACCCCACCACACTTCACTGTAGTGGAAAGAGTTTTGGACTCAGAGTCCAGAGATGCAGGTTCAGTACTGTTTCTGACTCTTATTAACCTTATGACCATGGGCTAGTTTCTGAGTTTAAGCTTTTTTTACCTGGAAAGTGGCAATAAGCCAGTGGTGGCTGCATGGGTATAATTCCTGCTGCTAGAGGGTCTGAATCTAGCAGATCTCTCAAGCTGGGGAGTTCTTAGCTTAAGCTGATCAGATGTGTGCACTAAGTTGGGCATGAATGTAATGAGTCTCTAGATATGGGGAGTGGGGGGAGTTGCCAGGGTATTTAAGCAGGGGCAAATCAGCCAAGGTAGGAACTGAAATAGGTCAAAATTCCCATGTGGATCAGTGGACTTCTGTGTGAGTAGCCTCTGAACTTCCGGTCTAGGTGAGAGAGGGAGATTCAGTCTTAAAAAATAAATAAAATGGGCATAATGATACTTGCAGTACCTTTCAGGAGGCTGTCCCCATTGCCCAGGAAAAGGCTCTACAAGCCTTAAAGTGATGAAGAAATATGAATTGTTACTTTTCTTCATAGAGAAAAGTCTATCTGATAGGAATGAGACAACTAACCCCATGTAACATGTACTTTCTAAGTGAAGTTACTTATAGAACTAGTGAATTACCAACACTTTCAATTTGAAAATGACTCATTTCTAGAAAATTTCGGTCTACAGGTCTTTGTTCTAAACACATGTAGTCCAAGACACAACTTTAGGAAGACTCTTACTGCTTAGCACCAATAGTCAAGCTTTTTAAGTCACTAGACAAGATTTCCCAGTGAGCAGGCTCACCTGAAATGACAGTTCCCAATGACTTTAGTCACATGAGAGAGGCTTTGTGACATAGTGGAAAGCGTATCAAGCTTGAAGCCAAAACAGCAATTTAGCCCTAGTTCAGCCCCAACTGACTGTGTGACCTTAGGCAGGGCACTTGCCTTCTCTCTCATCCAAAGGTTCTACAGTCACAAAATGTCAGTATTTGCTCTTTTTACTTCAGGGAGTGGTTCTGTGAACCAAAGTGAAATCAAGTGTGTAAACTACAATGATTTATAAACCATTAAGGTCTATTGAAATGTGAGCTGCTGTTATCATTATAATAAATGTAACCTATGGCTTAGAACTTCAACTTAGGTTTGAATTGTGGGGCAAAAAGCATTCTTTGGTGTGTGCCTCCACTCATGGTTTCCCCTGGAAATATCATAGTATAATTTTGTCTAATTCTCCATGGGTAAAGGGCCCTGAGTTCCTGTATATGCCCTGAAGCTAACAATGTCTCCCTGATACAGGACATTTTGTTTCACCCCACAGAAAAATAAGAAAACATACAAAGTAATTATAGGAGCCCCTAAACAGTCAAGATTACTTTCACTCCCTTTACTGATGAGTCCTATTTCTTCCACAGAGATCCTGTACAATATTCCAGAGTCAAAATGGCACCCTCTGGTTGAGACTCCCCTGAAAAGGAAATATATCTCTGGTGAGATCTATGGTACCTTAGAGTCCTATATGGCTCTTCAGACTTGTAGTATGACCCTATGATTTAGAGCTCTTCCCAAAGGGGCTAATTCTAATTGCACTTGGGGTTGCTTGAGACTCTGTCTATATAAGGAGAATGAACAAAACTAACATCATTCTAGCTGAATACTTAGTTATATTGAGGAAATTGAGGCATATAAGAAACATTATTTTTAAATTATTAAAAAAAAAACTTTTCCATTTGCATAGCATTTAGTAGTACCTACCAAAGCAACATCCAAAAGAAAAGAGGATTGGAGGTGGGGGGAGTGATGTAGATGTTTAAGAAGAGACGTTTTAGATTGTTACTAAGGTCTTCCAGATGCAGGCTATTCCACTTATATAAACTACTCCTTTCAATTCCTCTGCTGCTCCCTCAAGCCCCAGATACTGGTGGTCCAAGTTGCCACCAAAGCACGTTTGTGATGAAGTGACAAGAACCCAGTGTTATAACTACTAGATGGTAATGGCTAAGCAAGTTGTCATCTGATGACACAGAAGAAGTTGTTCTCTGTCTCATTCTGTCAGTTCCCACTTCATCATTCCCCTCCCCATTTCTGAGACATCATTCCTTAGGCCCAATAATTCAAGATTTCACTGTTACAAATTGGTTGCAATGCATTCCCTTATCCATCCCACACCCCCAAATACATAAATCCTTCCCATTTTTAACTCTGTTTGGGTAAAAGGTTAGCCCCTAAAGGAGACCTATATTTTATGGGGGCTTGCAACATTTTGGCTAAAAGCGGTTCAATATTTTTCAACACATTGAAAAACCCTTGGGAATGTTTGCACATCTCTCTAGTGCCATTTGCAAGAAAGTATGGCAGTTGCTATGACAACTACTCTTAAAGTAAATATGAGCTTTAAAGGTTTGCATAATCAGAAGGATGCTCTGATTCTGGGTCATAAATATCTACTTCTTAACATAAGCTACCTAGACATATGTAAGTATGGATGGGACAGTGGAGAGGTGCTGAGGATTACCACCAAGGAAGTGAAGGGAGTAATGCAGAGCCATTTGTTTTTTTCCCATGGTGCTCAGATAAAGGCCACAACCACTGCTGTTTTCTGAGCCTGCCATGGTTTGCAGCTGTTCCTTTCCACAGCTGCATTAGATCAGAGCTGCCTGGAAGGTGTAGTTAATCTGGATAATCACCCTAGACTCTATAGTTTGGGGAGAGGGGTCACATAATATTAGCACCTCAGCAGGGAATAAAATAGGCAACCAGTAGAGCAGAAAGTAGGTGCAATAATCAGTGCTAAAAATAGATATTATAAAAGGCAATTAAAACTTAAAACTACAGTAAGACTTTATTGGGGGGAGAGAGAAAGAGAGAGAGAGAGAGAGAGAGAGAGAGAGAGAGAGAGAGAGAGAGAGAGAGAGAGAGAGAAAGGAGAGAGACTGTTTTGGGATAGTGGTACTTAGAGAGCATATATTGAGCAATTACTATATGCTAGGACTAAGCTAAGTGAGATTGAAAAAAAAAAGCAAGACAGTAGCTACCCTCAAAGAGTTTACATTCTAACGATGCTGTCCAGTCATTTCAGTCCTGTCCGACTCTTCGTGACTCCATTTGGAGTTTTCTTGGCAAAGATACTAGAGTGGTTTGCCATTTCCTTCTCCAGCTCATTTCATAGATGAGGAACTGAGGCAAACAGGGCTAAGTGACTTGCCTACGTCACAGATAGTAAGCATCTGAGACTGGACTTGAACTCATGAAGATATCTTCCTGATTCCAAGCCTAGTGCTCTATCCATTATGCCATCTACCTGCCCTACATTCAAATGGGGTAGAGGGAACAATATATAAAGGGGATATGGGAAGGGAGGCATTCCAGTGAGGGGAACAAGGCAGCTGGTGAGCAACTGAGGAAATCTCAAGAGTGTGGTCTTGAGTGAAGTAAGACTTGACTCTGGCGCCTCTTGAAATAGCGGTACATACAGACTGATCACTAATCCAGAGAATTGGGTTTTAGGGCAGAGGTTTTTTCCAGGATGGGAAGGTTTCTCTAAGTTGGTGAAGAGGGTTTGATAGAAAAGAAGTCTGTTTTTAGCATAAGTGATTGGATCTGTCCCATTCTCAACTGAGGCACTGCCAAATGCTAACATTATGGGGCTCTTCTCCCTGCCAAACTGTGGAGTCTGGAGTGATGATCTAGATTCATTAGACCTTCAGGACAGCTTCAATCTGCTACCACAATGGTACTGTTATTTCAACTCAATCTGATTGTACAGTCCTTGAGAGCAGGAACTTTGTTTCCCCTTGTTTTGAATCACAATGAAAGACACAAAACAGGTCATCAGGGACACTTGTTGATGAAATATAACACCCGCCAAAAAAAATACCCAAATCTTTGCCCAGAAAGGGTGGCGTCATCCCTGTTTTCTATGAAATAGCTTGCTCTGTGTGGCACTGCTGATTCTCAGCACCCTACATCTAGACTGGCATGCTTTAGTGTGTTCTGAAAGCTCCTCCATTTGCTGCCCTGTCTGCAGCCACCCAGCCTCAGCTCATTAGAAAATAGCAAACTCCTATTAGGAGAGTGTGTAAGCCTGAATTTTACTCCAGTGAAAAAACTGTGGTTTTTATTTTTTCTGATGACCACTGAGCATGCTTCATATTCCATCAAGCTGTTCATCCTATCCATGTTGTCATCTGCATTACCACTGCACATATACCCATCTCTATCCTCTTACCAGTCAAGTAATCAATCCATATTACCTGCTCTATACCGTTGTTCTTTGAAAGGGCACATCAATTGACAGACTGAATGTCCTGTGGAAGAATTCACCATCTGTGTGACTCCCCAAACACTCCTTGTTTACTACTTCTATAAATGTCTTGTTTTCCCCTATTCCAATGTAAGTTCCGTCGGCATGCAATAGAGCATGGACACACCTGGTTCTATGCATGCTTATAATAAACTCCTTGGGGGAGGGCCTGTTTCACTTTTGTATTTGTATCACCAGTATTTAGCATAGTACCTAACAAGTAGTAAGTTATCAATAGATGTTTTTTTCATTCATTCATCAAACATCAAACAGTGGAATTGAGTATTCTTTGCATTTTTCAGTCCCTTGTGTGATTGCAAAGATGTGATCTTGCTGTGGAAGAAAATTTTTTAAAACATGCCTGTTCTTTTCTTACATTTTCATGAAGGATACACTTTCTACAAACATAATTAATTTTCAATTTAAAAAATCACAAAGACAACAAAGTAGGCATATGAGCCAATAATTATTGATACCTTTGTAATCACTCTTTTTTCTGATATTAAGAGCATCCTTGATTTTTTTCAATAGTTCAACATCTTCCCCTCTTTCAGATATCCTGAGACTTGATCCTTCATCAGCATCAAAATTGTTTTATCTCTAGCACAGATTTCTTCTGTGTTTACTTGGTCTTATTCAGCTGTTACCTCCCTCTTTTTCTTCTTTAGTTCTGATTTTACTGCCTCATATAGCACATTGGGGGTTGAGGTGTTGAGTCCAAATGTGATGTTTTCCTTCGTGCCGATGAAGAAAATAGTTTGTTAAGAAATGCTAACAGATCTGCTCCTTTTTCATCTGTTTGTTGTCCTTCCATTTTCATCTCTAAACGTTCTTGCAATGATCTAGATTAATTCAGTCTTATGCCTGACTTCCTCCCAGAACATTCTACCCTCCCCTGACTGTTTTATTAACAATATTGATCATAATTTTCCATCATTCTTTTCCATAATGTTTTTCAAATGAGCTTACATTCCAATCTGGTGTAGCACTTGGCTGCTTTGAGACTCTACATCTGATAAGGAGATTCAGCAATCGCCAGCTGAGAAAGTCTCTAAGCTCTTTTGACCTCTCTGGGATATTTATGTTGCATCTTTTTAGCTTCCATAGGCAATGGCATTAATCTCTGTTGATGTTATTTTCTTGATTCATTTTCCATTTTTTGGCATCAATAACTTTCTTGGATAGGTCAGGTTGGAGCTGTTTTAAATGTGGGCCAAATATCCTTCTTATCTTTTGCCTTTCTTTTAAGTTAGTATTAACATTTTTTTTACCTTTTGTCAGGCAAATATTTGTTCTCATTTCACATGGAGAGCTGATTTGGAAGTGAGTCACATATTAATTGTGATATATTTCCTTTGAGATGATTTATCATCAATTACTTTTTTATGTTATCCATAGTATCACAGATTTAGAGCTGTAACAGACATTGGAGTCTAGGGAGCACAGCTCCTGCATTTTACAAATGAGGAAACTGAGGCAAAGGAGGTTAAGTGAATTGATGAGAGTCATGTAGCTAATAGGTATCTGAGGCAGAATTTGAACCTAGGCTTTCCTGATGCCAAGTTCAACACCCTATTTACTAGGCTAATTCTTAAATAAATTATTAATGCTATATAGACAAAAGACTGGTATAATCTACAAGCCCTTTGGCTTTTTCATTATTAACTCTAAATCATACATATTTTAATTGCTTTATTGATGCCTTTCTCTCTATATTTTTAAAAATATCCCTGTTATTTAGCATTCTGAATCCACAGTGTATCACCTCAGAGATATATTCCTTGAATCATTCCAACACGCACACACACACACACACACACAGACATCATCCCCAATCCCTCTGCTAGATTGAAAAGACTAGACTATTGTTTATGGTGACTCACTGAGTTCTTTTTAGAATTTCTCTACATTTTCATCTCCTACAATAGATAATAGCATATGAACTGCAATTACCTTCATGGTGGTTTTGTTTGTTTGTTTGCTTAAGCTCATAATGAGCTCTGCAAAGTGAGATAAACAAGAATTCCATAAAATGATGTATTTTGTTATCATTAGGTGAGTTATTAAATGTTAATAACTTTATTCCCTTCTCCAAGGATAAATTGAGAACCATACTTTTACTTAGCTGCAAATTCCTACTACCTGAGGTTAAGATCCCTGAGGGGCCACATAATGACTTGGAAAACCCATACATTAACATCTTCTATTATATTTTTTATTTATTTTGTTAAATATTTCTCACTTTTATTTTAATCTGCCTCTAGATGCATTTAGTACTGTTTCTGGCTGCAGTAATGCTATTGACAAGGAGAAGTTTGACACCTCTGTTCCACACCAAATTGTGTGTATTCGACCTTTATTTGCCCATTTCAGATTAAGAGTAAGCCCACCTTTGACCCATGGTTGTGTATTTTTTGTTTAATGCTTCCCAATTATGAGAAATAGTAAGTTCTGTTCTCTTCTTCCTTTTTTCTACACAAGTGTTTTCCTTTTACCCTCCCTTCTCTTCCCCTTCTTCAGACTGTCAGAAGGAAATCAATCCATCCTCAGGTCATTTGTCTTTCTTATTTAATTCCTTCAATACCCTTTGGAGACATTAAGGTTCTGAAAGGACCCTTGTTTCTTCACTCCCTATTAGAATGTTAGTACTACATAGTCATATAGCTACTTCTTTTTTTCAAAAAAGTGCAACTTATTTTTTGTTATATTTTAAGTTCTGAACTATCTCCGTTCCTCCCTCCCATGTCACATTAGAGAAGGCTACCATTTGGCACAGATTATACCTATAGCTATCTATCTATCTATCTATCTATCTATCTATCTATCTATCTAAAACCATACCATGCATATTTCTCTAGAAGTAGATAGCATCTCCCTTCATAGGTCATTTGCAGTTGATTGGAGCATTTATAATACTCAGAATAGCTTAGTCATTCACAGTTATTCTTTGAACAATATTGCCGTTACTGTAGATAACATTCCCTTCACTCTTCATTATTTCATGGAAGTCTTTCCATATTTTTTCTAAAATCAACCTGTTCATCACTTCTTATAGCACAATAGTATTCCATTACAATGATTTACCATAACCTGTTTAGCCATTCCCCAATTGATGGGCATCCCCTCAATTTCCAGTCTTTTGCCATCACAAAGAGGGAAGCTAAAAATATTTTAGAACATATAGGTTCTTTTCTATTTTCCCTGATCCCCTTGGGAAACAGACCTAATGGTGGTATTGTTGAGTCAAAGGGTATACACAGTTTTATAACTCTTTGGCCATGATTCCAGATTACTCTCCAAAATGGTTGGCTCATTTCACAAGTTCCACCAATTGTGTATTAGTGTCCCATTTTTTCTGTATCCCTTCCTACATTTGTCATTTCTCTCTTCTGTCATTGTAGCCAATCTGATAGGTGTGAAATGATATCTCAAAGTTACTTTAATTTGTATTTATTCAATAATGATTTAGAGTATATTTTCATATGATTTTATGGATTTCTTCATCCAAAAACTGTTTGTTCCTATCCTTTGACCACATATGGCTACTTCCAGTTGCCCAAATAAGCCTACCTTTCTAGGTTTCTCTGGACTCTTTTATTACTATTTATGTTCCTGCTGACCTCTGATCTCTTAGTTAGAAATTCCTGAAAGTTCTTTATTCCATTAAAGGTCCATTCCCTCACCCATTACCCTACGCCATATGATTATGCTCAGTTTTGTAGGGTGAGTCATTCTTTGTTGTAAGCCTATGTCTTTTGCCGTACAGAAAGTTGTAGTCAAAGATCTCCGCTCATTTAGAGTGGAAGCTGCCAGGTCTTGTGGGAACCTAACTATAGTGCCTCAGTACTTGAACTGATTCTTTTTGAATGTTTGCGGTATTTTTTTCTTCAACACAGCAGCTTAGATTTTGGTTGCAGCATTCCTGAGACTTCCTTTCAGGTGGTGATTGCTAGATTCTTTCTTTACTTTGTTCCCTTGTTCTAATAAATCTGACCAATTTTCCCTTGTGGTTTCTTGAAATATAGTGTTCAGGATTTTTTTTTAATCATGCTTTTCGGTGAGTCAGTTAACAAACATTTACTAAGTGTCTACTATATGGCAGGCACTGTGATAAGTTCTGGGGATACAAAGAAATGAAAAAAAATACTGTCTTTGCCCTCAAAGAACTCATATTTTAATGCGACAGTCAACAGGCAAACAACTACGTGCATACAAAATTGATGTAAGGTAAATTGGAGGTAATATCAGAGGGAAGGAATTAGCAGTTCTGGGTTGGGGAAGGAGAGGACAGGGAACAACAAAGATCTCATGCCTCAGGTTGAATTTGAGCTGAACTTTGAAGGAAACTGAGGGATCCAGAAGGCAGATGTCAACAGAGAGAGAACAATCTAGGTATGGGAGAGAGCCAATGAAAAAGCACAAATTAATGTTACTATGTTGCTGGATCATAGAATGTGTAGAGTAGAAAATAAAGGGTAAGAAGACTAGAAAGGTAGGGAAGGATCAGGTTATGAAGGACTTTAAAAAACAAACAGAATTTCTATATTTGATCTTTGAGATAATAGGGAATATTATGATTCTTACTGACTTATCTTTCAGATCAGTTTTTTTAAAAATATCAGATATCATACATTTCCTCCTATATTTTCAATCTTTTGGTTTTGTTCCACTATTTTTTGCTGTCTCATGGAGCACACATTTCTATTTGGTCTATTCCAGTTTTCAGAGAGTCTATTTCTTGGGTAAGAATACCACTTTCTACTTTAAGCTATTTTCCTTCTGATTCTTTCCTTTTTTTTTTTTTTTTGCTTTATTTCTTCTAAGTATTCAAGTAGTCCTTGGGAAAAATCAATTTTTTTCTTTGAGTTTTTGCTTGCATTTATTACAATTACTCCTTTTTGGGGTAAGGGATCTTTATAGCTATAACAATTTTTATATCACTTCATGCTTTCTTTGATTCAATAAGCATTTATTAAGTGCCCACTATGTGCCAGGCACAATGCTAAGTGCTGATTCACTCATTTCTCTTGAACAGAGCTGTTGTTCAAGGACTAGGCTCCACTCCTATTGTGATTTTGGGTACGGTTGTAACCCTGCTTTGTCTTATTCCAGATCTTCTGAGTTCCTTGTGCTGACCACTACTTTCCAGAGTTAAATTTCCTTGGATTCTTGAGGTTTAGAACAATGGAACTTTAGTACCCTTTTGGACAACTCAAGACAAAGTGGTAGGGACCTCAGAATCCCTGAGCCTTGTGTTTTCCCCTTCTGACTACTACCTTGAAAGGTGGCTGATGCTACTCCTTGTCACTTTCAAGGTGTCCACCCTGAGACTTTCTGACTACTCTGGGGCTTTCTGACTACTTTGAAGCTTTGTTGGGGGAAGCTTCCACTCTTGTTGCCTCTGGACACAGCATTCTGCAAGTTGCCTGTATCCCTGGTCTTTTTCTCTCTGTTCATGCTGGGAGGCTACCTTGCACTGATGTTGGCTTTGCCAGTGATCCCCCTTTCCTATTGCCTGTGGGCTTCTGATTGATGTTTTATGAAGTTCTGTTGCAGAAGCAGTAATTTACTATAGTTTCTCATTGGATTCTTTAAAAAAATAACATTTAGTTTTAATTTTTTTCTCACATTTAAACAAAAATTTTTAACATTTGTTTTTTAAAAGTTTGAGTTCCAAATTCTCTCCCTCATTTCCTCCTTCCCCTCGCTGCTCCTTGAGAAGGCAAGCAATCTGATATAGATTGTACATGTACAGTCACATAAAACATTTCCATATTAGCCATGCTGCAAAAGAAAACACAGACTAAAAAACCCAAAAATAACGATGTAAAAAAAAAGTATGCTTTAATCTGTATTCCGACTCCATCAGTTCTTTCTCTGAAGATGGATAGCATTTTTCATTATAAGTCCTTCGGAATTGTCTTGTATCATTATATTCCTGATAATAATGTCATTCACAGTTGATCATCATACAATATTGCTGTTACTGTGTACAATGTTCTTCTGATCAGTTCATGTAAATCTTCCTAGATTTTTCAGAAAGCATCCTACTCATCATTTCTTACAGCACAATAATATTCCATTATAATCATATACCCTAATTTATTCAGCCATTCTTTAATTTATGAATATACCCTTGATTGCCAGTTCTTTGCCACCACAAAAAGAACTGCTATAAATATTTTTGTACATATAGGTCCTTTCCCTTTGTCTTTAATTTCTTTGGGATACAGAAGTAGTAGTGATATTTCTACATCAAAAGGTATGCACTATTTTGTAGCCCTTTGGGCATAGTTCCAAATTACTCTGCTCATTGGATTTCTTGACAATTATCTCATCTGGTGTAAATTTGACACCAAAGTGTTTTGTAAAGTAGGTATGTGGGAACTAGGAGGTCTGTATCTTTTTCATGACAGCTTCATTGTACAGAAGTCTATGTGTTCTTCTAATGTTACTTAGCTATTTGCTTCTCTTTTGCCATATTTACCTTCAGTTTAGTATTTTTATATTTCAAATGTTATTCTCTCTTTGACTTCTTTGGAAAAACTTGCTACCATGTATTCAATTTAAAAAAAAAATCTAACCTGCTAAGCATTTCTGCTTTAAAAGCTACACATTCTGACCTTTGTTCCTTTCTATTATCTTCTCGCATAGATTTCACTTCACTTTTGTATTATTCTGGAAATTTTTGTTCCATGCTCTCTTAGGATTCTATAGAACTCTGTGTTTCATCAGATATTCGTTCACTTTACTGTGCCTTGTAGTATTTGTTAAGAAAACTTTATGCTCACTTTGAGGGTTTGGTACTTTTTTTTCTAGTTTGAGTATCTTCTCTGTTGATTTATCTTTGGATGTTTTAAGTTTTTAATTGAATTTTCTTCTTGAAATCTTTGGCATTTCAGCTTCTTCTACCATAATTGCCTCCATCATTTCCTTTCTGAAGTTATACCTTTGTTGGTGGGCACATCCTCATGGCTAGAATACAAAACTGGCTAAGTCTCCTTCCATGTTGAGAGATTCACCTTTCACAAGCCTCAGTCTCTGTCCTAAGTAGGTTCAGTGGGGATAAGACTAGTCCCAGCTGAGTTTTAGTTCCTTTCCATTTAGGCCAGGTGCAGCCACTCACACTCTCCCCTTGCACCATTTTCTTCCCTGGATCTTATCCATCCATTTTCTGAAATGAGCTGAATCAGGATCTACTAATTTTTTCAGGGTTGGAGGGGAGTCAAGAGGGTATTTCAGGCTCAATCCCTATAGCTCAGCAAGGCCCTACATAGAAGCTACTCAAGGCAGAAGACAGTTTAATTCCCAACCCCTCCTCCTTTGGTTCCTAGACATAATGTCCCTTGGACAGGGTGGAGTGAGTAGGCTAGAAACATGAAAGCTAGTGGTAGAGGGATACTGAATGAGGATTAGCAGTCTTCAGTTTTAAATCACAAAGCCTTTATCATAGCAGGATTCTGTCCATCTTATCCAGTGGAATCAGTGTCTTTATTCTTCAGCTGGTATATAATTCCTTTTTGGTACGATTTTTTAAAAAAGAATTATTGGGGACCAGAGAAAATGTATAGTCATCTTGTTAGTCATGTGACTGGGAAGGTTCAGGCTATTGGTAATGGGCCAAATATAACCAAATGAAATCTAATAGAGATAAATGTCGTCTTATATTTGGGTCCAAAAATTCAGCCTTACAACCACAGAATGGCAGAGCTTTGATTGGACCACAGTTCCAGGGAGAAAGATCTGGGGCTTTTAGTGAATTCTATGCTTAATGTGAGTCAATACTGTGATACGAAAGACAGAAGAGTTCATTCAGTCTTAGGTTGCATTAATAGAGATTTGGGTCCAGGGCAATGTAGGTGATCATCTTGTGCTCTACCTTGATAAAAAAAAAAAAAAAAAAACAAAACACAACTTTGGAAGTACTGCATTTGGTTCTGGGGTTCACGTTTTAGGAAGGGCATTAAAAAACTGAAGCAAATTCAGAGAAAGATGACTAAGAGGGTGACAGGACTTGAAACCATGCCAGCCAAGTGTGAGCTGAAGAAACTGGGCGTGTCCAGCCTCCAGAAAAAAAATTTTTTTTTAAAAACAGACTCAAGGTATGACATGATTGTTATCTTCAAAAATTTTTAAATATTTTTAATAAATTTATTTATTTTTCATTTTCAACATTTACTTCCACAAGATTTTGAGTTCCAAATTTTTACCCCATCTTGCCCCTCCCCCACCCCAAGATGGCATGCATTCTGAATACCCCTTCCCCTAGTCTGCCTTCCCTTCTATCTCTATCCCCCTTCTCTTATCCTCTTCCCCTTCTATTTTCCTGTGGGGCGGAATAGATTTCTGTACCCCATTTCCTATATTTCTTATTTCCCAGTTGCATGTGAAAATGTTTTTATTTTTTTAAACATGTGTTTTTAAAACTTTGGGTTCCAAATTTTCTCCCTTCCTCCCTCCCCACCCACCTTCATTGAAAAGGCAAGCAACTCAATATAGGTTATGCATGTGCAGTTATGCAAAACACTTCCATAGTAGATATGCTGTGAAAAACTAACTCTATTTCCCTTAATCCTATCCTGCCCCCCCATTTATTCTATTCTTTCTTTTGACCCTGTCCCTCCTCAGAAGTATTTGCTTCTGATTACCCCCTTTCCCAATCTGCCCTCCTCTCTATCATTCCCCTACTCTCTTGTCCCCTTCCACTCCTATTTTCTTGTAGGGTAAGACAGATTTCCATACCCAATTGAGTGTGTATATTATTCCCTCCTTAAGCCAAATCTTATGAGAATAAGATTCACTCATTCCCTCTCACCTTCCCCCGTTTCCCCTCCACTGTAAGAGGCTTTCCTTTTCTGTTTTTTTTTGTGAGATAATTTACCCTGTTCTACCTCTTCCTTTCTCCTTCTCCTAGTATAATCCTCTCTCACTCCTTAATTTTATTCTCCAGATATGACTCCTTCACCGTCAACTCACCCTGTGCCCTCTATATACCTGTCTGTCTGTCTATCTATCTATCTATCTATCTATATACATACATATAATTTTTTCCCTCCAACTACCCTAATACTGACAAAGGTCTCATGAATTACGAATATCATCTTTCCGTGCAGGAATGTAAACAGTTCAACCTTAATTAGTCTCTTATGATATCTCTTTCCTATTTACCTCTTCATGTTCCACTTGGGTCTTGTATTTGAAAGTTAAATTTTCTATTCACCTCTGGCCTTTTCATTAAGAATGCTTGACCGTTTTTCCCCTGAAGGATTATACTCAGTTTTGCTGGGTAGGTGATTCTTGGTTGTAATCCTATCTCCTTTGCCCTCTGGAATATTATATTCCATGCCCTGTGGTCCCTTAATGTAGAAGCTGCTAAATCTTGTATTATCCTGATTGTGTTTCCACAATACTTGAATTGTTTCTTTTGGGCTGCTTGTAATATTTTTTCCTTGACCTGGCAACTCTTCAATTTGGCTACAATATTCCTAGGAATTTTCTTTGGGGATCTCTTTCAGGAGGAGATCGGTGGATTCTTTCAATTTCTATTTTGCCCTCTGGTTGTAAAATATCAGGGCAGTTTTCCTTGATAATTTTTTGAAGGATGATGTCTAGGTTCTTTTTTTTTATCATAGCTTTCAGATAATACAATAATTTTTAAGTTCTCTCTCCTGGATCTATTTTCCAGGTCAATTGTTTTTCCAATGAGATATTTCACATTGTTTTCTAATTTTTCATTCTTTTGGACTTGTTTTACAGTGTCTTGATTTCTCATAAAGTCACTAGCTTCCAATTTCTCTATTCTAATTTCTAAGGAAGTATTTTCTTTAGTAAGCTTTTGGACTTCCTTTTCCATTTGTCCAGTTTAGCTTTTTAGGGCATTCTTCTCCTCATTGGCTTTTTGGACCTCTTTTGCCATTTGAGTTAGGCTATTTTTTAAGGGGTTATTTTCTTCAGTATTTTTTGGGGTTTCCTTTAGCAAGCTGTTGACTTGTTTTTCATGATTTTCTTGCATCACTCTCATTTCTCTTCCCAGTTTTTCCTGTACTTCTCTTACTTGCTTCTCAAAATCCCTTTTGAGCTCTTCCAAGGCCTGGGACTGATTCATATTCTTTTTGGAGGCTTTGGATTTAGGAGCTTTGGCTTCATTGTCTTCTTCTGGTTGTATGTTTTGATATTCTTTGTCACCAAAGTAAGATAATATAGTCTGACTTTTTGCACTGCTTACTCATGATTCTGGCCAATTACTTGAGTTTTAAACTCTTTGTTAAGGTAAGAGTCTGCTTCCAATGTGGAGAATGTACTGTCCCAAGCTTTGGGGGTTTTGTACAGCTGTTTTCAGAGATACTTCTAGGGACCTGTAAATTTTTAGTTCTTCCAAGGTGGCATGATAAGGGGCAAGGTGTTTCCTCTCCACCATCATGACAAACTCCACCATACCAGCACTCCTCCTCCCCCTAGGATCGCCCCTCAGAACTGTGACCCAGATCCAGGCACGGGCACAGCAAGAGATTCCTGCCTCAGCACTGGCAAAGAGATCCCTGCAATCTCCCCCAATAAGCCACTCGATTCCCCTTCAGTCTGTGGGCTGGAAGCTCAGGAGGCAGCTGCTGCCCCAGAGGCCGTTCTCGGGACTTGCGCCTGAGACCTATCTCCTGTCTCACTGCAGTCAACGACTTTTCCCACTGACCTTCTAAGTTGTCTTTGGTGTTCATGGGTTGAGAAGTCTGGAAATTGCCACAGCTGCCTGAGATTCAGCCCTCAGAGGCCTGCTTCAGGGTCGCTGTGGCTTGCGCGCCCATGCCAAACTGCACTCCTCTCCCACCCCAGCGTGATATACTTTTCTGATCAACCATTTAGGTTGTCTTGGGCTGGAAATTTGTTTCACTCTGTCTTTTTTGTGGGTTCTGCTGCTTTAGAATTTGTTTAGAGCCATTTTTACAGGTATTTGGAGGGGTTTGGGGGGAGAGCTCAAGCAAGTTACTGCTTTCACTCCGCTGTCTTGGCTCCACCTTATCTTCAAAAATTTGAAATACTGTTCTGTGGAAAAGGTATTAGACTTAGGCTGCTTATCACAGAAGGCAGAAGTAAGAACAATGAGATAAAATGCAGAGAAGCAGATTTTGGCTCAGTATCAAGAGGGGAAAAAATCCAAGACTTTTTAACAATTAGAATTATCCCAAAGTACCAAGGACTGCCTTAGAAGGTAGTGGGTCCCTCATCATCAGTGGTTTAATGAAAAAACTGGAAAAGATCTTATAAGGGATGCTGTAGAGGGACTCATCAAGTACAGTTTGGAAAGGTCTGCTTTTAACCTCAAAGATGCTGTATGTGCTGACTCCTCCCTTATTTATCAGAATAGAATATATTCCTAGCTCTGAAGAAATAAATCAGATATATCTAGGAATTAGCCATTCCTTGCTCTAATAGAATACAATGTTAGAAGTAAGAACAACTAGATGTGTACCACACATTCCTTGTTTTTCCCTGTCATCCATGGGCCAAAGCACTAATACTAGCCCCTTGCAAACTCATTGGGTTCATGTGTGGGTAGCATTTATTAGTAAATATATCCCATGTGAATGGAACTCCAATCCCAGTGTGAAACTGGAGACATGTAAAATTAATCTGAATCTAATTCAGAGATTCCTAACCTTTTTTGTGTGCTGGACCCCTTTGGCAGTTTGCTAAAGCCTATGGACCTCTTCCCAGAATAATGTTTGTTGCCTCTTTCATAATTGAAAGAAATGCTAAATTTCTCTTAGAGATTAGTGAAAATAAAGATGTATTTTTTTCTCTATTCAAGTTCATGGACCCCTGAAGTCTGTGACCTCTTGGTCTTGATATTCAATAACTACCTTGCTATAGAAATCTAGGGGAAAATAACACATAATTAGCAAGAAGCATTGAATTAGAACCAAAAAGGAAATAACAAAAACCGTTAGAAACATTCTTAGTAACTCAGCCCCAGATGAGTCCAATTTTATTCTCTTTTTCCTCAGTAAGGTCTCAGGATAAACCCAGTTCCTTTAGCCTTAAGGTAGATTCACACAGGTTTCTACTAGTATGCCAAGAAAAACCACATGACATCTTGGCAGCTTTGAATACTCCCAGGTCACAGCTTTTGGTCTGTAGTTCTCCAGTTTCTCCACACCACTATCAAACCTCAGCAAGATCTGGGGCTTAGCTAAGATATCACTTCAGAATTCATCCAGATACCTGCTTGTCTAACCAACTCTTGGCTCCATTTTCTGGAAGGACTCAGGACCCTTTTCCAAGGATCTGCCTCCAAATCCTAAATCCCTAGTCTCCTTGGCATGATGACATTCCCTGACTACCGTTTCATCATCCTGTGGAAATTAGAATTTTTGGTGCCCTGTTATCATGAGGCTTGATTCTTGGGGACTGAGACCACATGGGAAATATATTTCCTAACTCATGGAGTAACTGAGATCCAGATAGGGAAAATAACTTTCTCAGGGTGACTCTGTTAATTAATGGCAAAGGTGAGATAAGAACCCAAGGCTCCTGCCTTCTATATCATTGTTGCTTCTACTATGTGTAAGAATTCAAATCTCTTCCCTCCTATAATCCACATGGCCTCTCCAATTTGACAGAAACTAAAGCCCTCAGAATTAACCCTTTGACATTAGGAGTAGCGAGGTAAAGCATAAAGAATCTTGGAATTGAAGTCAGTGGATCTAGGAACATGTGATCTTGGGCAAGTCATTAATCATCTCTGGGTCTCTAAAATAAGGGTATTGAATTAGATGATCTCTAAGGTCCCTTCCAACGCTAAATCTGCAATGTTTCAATTTGCTGAACTGTAACATTAGATTAGAAAGTAATATTATAATAAGATGAAGAATATCTATGATTTGTAAGTAGATCTCCAGACTGACCAGAGTCAGATATACAAGTTTGTATATAAGCTATGTCAACCTTTTTAGTGTCACTGTAGTTGCTGTGTTTAAAGAAAAAAAATGACAAATGCTTGGAAGTTAAAATTGCAACTATACAATCTGCTTGCAATTTCGTGTTCTTTCCAAATTGCCATGATGTGTATTTCTGGAAATCCTCAGATCACAATATAGAAGCTCATTTTTCCTTCTCTCAGTCCTCCTTAGCATTCTGACCTTGCTGTGAATGAAACTGTATCTTCTCAACAAAAGATAGTAAGAGCACAGTCCAATTCTGCTTGTCTTCTTAGGCCCATTCAGCTTTCCAGTTTTATTTTTATCACATATTTTAAGGAAGAGGGTGCTGTTTTCAATTCCTCATCTAAACATCCATGTCTTTTTATCAGTTCATGGGACATACGTACTGAATAAGAATGCCTTTCTTTCTAATCCAAAGGGGAAAAAAGTCAGGTTTAAAAATGAAAGGAAAATGTTGTTCAGTTGTTTCTGACTCTTCATGATCCCATTTGGGATTTTCTTGGCAAAGAAATTGGAGTGGTTTGTTATTGCCTTCTCCAACTCATTTTACAGATGAAGAAACTGAGGCAAATAGGGTCAAGTCACTTGCATAGGGTCTGTCTGAGGCCAGATTTGAACTCAGGAAGATGAGTCTTCCTGACTCCATGCCTAGCACCACATAGCTGCCCAAGGAAAACATCCAATCGTTTAGAACATGGAGCCAACTTTTTGTGAGAACAAGGGTCTTGTCTCTCCATTATTCCAGGGCAGGGGATAACCAGAATGGTGATGGCTCGGTATGAGAGTTGGCTTGAGGAGAGTACTTGTGTTAAGGTATGTTCCCGAAGCACGGAGAACATTCATTTCTCCTCAGGGCAATAGAAAGCTTTTCCAATATCACTCAGAATCATCTTATTTTCTTTCCCATTAATCTATACCCAAATCAAATGAGACTGTTTACTGTCTCCCATGCATGTCCTGTGGCTTCTTATTTCTGTTCCTCTGTCTACATAAAGTTCCCTATGTTTTTAACACCCTCCCCACGTGCCTCATTTCCACTTGTTCAAGTTCTGCTCAGCCTTTAATGTCCAGCTTGAATGCAGCCTCTTCCATGAAGAAGGTCATAATCCCCAGACTTGAGGTTGTTTCTTTCCTTGAGCCTCGCAAAAAGTTTTGCATTTCTTTTATGAACTTACTATTTTCTACTTTGTGTTTCAATTATATGTGATGTGTCTTCCTTCTTAGATTCTAAGGGTAAGGACCATGTTATTCATCTTCCCCCAGAGTCTAGTACATTGCCCCGTTCATAACAGACGCTTCATAAATATTTGTAGAATTGAACAAAGCTTCATAGTAGTGGTTTTTTTTTAATGAGCAAGAATAGTATCGACTTATAATCTCAAGTGTCATCTGCTGTTCATTCATAGAAGCAACATAATGGACTTGGACTCAGGAAAATCAGGTTCAGATCCTACTGAGACCACCTGCTGAGGTGGTCTTAGGCAAGTCCTTTAATCTGTTTGCATCTCAGTTTCCTCATCTGTAGAAAGGGGATAAGAATAACTATAGTATCTACCACACAGGCTTAGCACCACAGAATTGCCACTTTTGAATTGTGGTGCTAATAAGACTTTTGAGAATCCTTTGGAGGGCAAGGAGATCAAATCAGTCAATACTTAAAGAAAACAATTCAGACTATTCACTGGAAGGTCAAATATTGAACCTGAAGCTTGACTACTTTGGCCACATAATAAGAAGACAGGACTCATTGGAAAAGATTCTGATGTTGGGAAATATTGAGGGAAAAAGGAGAAGGAGACAGCAGAGGATGAGTTGGATAGATAATGTCATGGAAGCAGTGAACGTGAGCTTGGACAGACTTTGGGAGATAGTGGAGGATAGAAGGGCATGGCATGCTATGGGTCAGCAGGTCACAAAGAGTTGGACACAACTGAATGAGTGAACAATACCTACCACACAGGGTTATCATGAAACTCAAGTGAAGTAGTATATATAAAATAATTTAAATCTTTAAGACACTGTGTGTTAGTTGTTATTAATTTAATTAGTAACTATTTATCTACCACTTTGCATGAGGAAGGTATCAACCAATCTTTAAGCAATAACATCCTGTGTGACCTTGGGCAAGTCACTTAACCCCATTGCCTAGCCAAAAATGCCCCCCCCAAAATCCCAATAACTTTTTCACTGTTCTAATTAGCAGGAAGACTTGAAGAATATTCTGACCACTGCAAATGTGCGAAGGTGGATTGACCACTGACCAACATATACCAAATTAGCATTCTAACCATTTCCAAAGGGAAAAGCAAAGACCTTATAAACAAGTCCACATACATTTTTTGAAGAATGAAGACATCTGTAAAAGGTTCTGTAACAGGGAATTCCAGCTGCAACTATTAGGAATATGGGGATAACCTTCAAAAATACCATTTACCAAGTTACAAGCAACAACATGGGGACTGTAATCCATTATCTCTGGAAGAATTTAGATTTTATAACGGCTCCAAAACCAAGAAAACATGAAAGACAAAGCTTTCTTCTCTCTACCCAACAATTCTCACAAAACAAAGCCTTTCTTCTAGAATTCAGTGTTGTGATGAGCCAATTAAGTTAGAAAATAAAGGCCCCAGAGAGTTCAATGTACTGGGACATTTATACTATACTGCCTCCAATCAGGTAGGTCTTAATTTCTCCATGTTTTAGTAATGGTTTCATGAACTGCCATGAACCAAAAACAAACAACAACAAAACATTCAGAATCAGAATCTCAGAAACTCCAGAGAAGACAGGACCTCAGAAATAATCCAATCCAACTCATATTTGAATAATAACTGCTATAGCATTCCCTTACTTGGAAGACTTCCAGTGTTTGGGGAATTCACTACCTCCAGAAGTAACCCTATTGGTCAACTTTTGGCTGATGAGCATCTTTAAAGATAGTCACATTGTTCAACAGACAGTGGTTCTTCTAGAGAGCCAGTACACAGGCCTTTTCCAGCTTTATGAGATCTGTTAGAGTGCGTGCTCGTGTGGCATAGCCTCGGACAACCCTGTGGCATCTTTATGCCATGATGAGGCAGATCAAATTAGAAGTATTAAAAACACACTTGGCAAGGGTCTGACAAGGTAAAGTGCATGTCTATTTAGAAAACACTCATCCAAATTGTTGTGCACCATGAAACAGGTCATGACAAATGCATGCATATGCAGGTAATATTTATAAACATATGTTTGTAGGAGTAATCATCAATATAAACTTCTTAGCATATCATTGAACATTTTAGCTCTCTACTCCTTGGCTGCCTGCTCATCTTTCTTGTGGGTATTGCACTGGATACAAGAGAAACAGAAAGTTTGGTCCTCAAGGAATTGAACTTTTGAGAGAAACAATAACTACTCTATCTACTAATATAATATATATATATTTCTAAAAGAGGGACTGAATTTAATACACATAACAGTTTGAATACCTGGTTCAATAGAATAACAGATTTTAGGGGACTTTGAAGACCATCTAGTTCAACCCAATCACTTTATAGATGAAGAAATTGGGGCCTAGAGATATGACATTTGCTAGGACTTGATCCCAGCTCTTCTAATTTCCAGGTCAGTGTTCTATCCATTGCAACGCTTTTTCCACTGCCTCCTTTTGCTAAATGGTTTTCACAATCATTCATTTATTCACTTATACATGCATGCATGCACTCATTCATCCACTCACTTGTCAATATTTATTGAATTTCTATCAAGTGCAGTGAACTCTATGAGTTAAGAAAGATACAAAGATACGAAGATAAATAAGACATTTTCCCTAGCTTCATTGAACTTGCTAGCAGAGAGATGAGGCATATGCAATAATGCAGAATAGAATATAATAAAGGAGGCATTCGGGCAGCTTGGAAGTATAGTGGATAGAGTGCTAGGTCTTACGTCAGGAAAACTCATCTTCCTGAGTTAAAATCTGCCCTCAGATACTTACTAGCTGTGTGACCCTGGACAAGTCACTTAACCCTGCTTGGCTCAGTTTCCTTATCTGTAAAATGAACTGGAGGAGCAGCTAGGTGGCAGAGTGGATAGAGCTCCGGCCTTGGAGTCAGGAGGACCTGAGTTCAAATCTGGCTTCAGACACTTGACACTTACTAGCTGTGTGACCTAGGCAAGTCACTTAACCCCCATTGCCTCATCAAAAAGCAAAAACAAAAAAACAAAAACAATAAAATGAACTGGAGAGGAAAATGGCAAACTGCTCCAGCATCTTTGCCAAGAAAACCCCAAATGGGGTCATGAAGAGTGAGATGTGACTGAAATAATTTAACAACAAGAAAAGGGAGGCATTAATAGTAAAAATGTTTGGAAGCACAAATGGACATTTCTTGCTAGGGAGACATCTGGTAGGATAGGAGATATTTGATATCATGGAAGGCTTCACAGAGGAAGTGCCTTTTTATCTGGAAGGAGTGAGAATATAAGACTAGAAAGACAGGTTGTGACCAGATTATAGGGGATATTGGATCCCAGATCAAGAAATTTTTATTTTATTCAGTGGACAGTAAGGAACCATTAAAAGGTTTTGAGCAGAAGAGTCAGATGTGGCCAGAGTTATAAGATAATCTTTTGTGATATGAAGTGATAGGATATGAATCTATGATATGAAGAATGGCTTGGAGAGGGGATGGATTAGAGATGATGAGACAGATCAGTTGAATATTTATGCTAGACTTGGTCTAGCAATCACATGGAAAGGGGGAGAAGGATTATGAAATATTATGGAAAAGGAAGCAATAAATAACCAACATTTGAATTTAGCTATTGCTCCCAATCTCCCACAATTGGTTAATCCTTATACACAAGTTGTGTGCCTTGGCATTGTGTGACGACATCTATTATTGCAGTACAATATGTTTCAGAGCTTCCCGAGGCAATTTTTCACTAAAGAAACATATCAAAGTGATGCTGAGGAATGGGAAAGGAATAATAAAAAGAGGAGGTGTGGGAAAGGGAGAGAGGAGAGAGAGAGAGAGAGAAAGAGAGAGAGAGAGAGGGGGAGAAGGGAGGGATGGGGAGAGAGGAGAAAAGAGAGAGGAGAAGAGAGAGAGAGGAGAAAAGAGAGAGGAAATAAGAGAGTTAAGAGAGAGAGGAAGGGGGGGAGGGAGAAGGGAGTGAGGGAGCAGACTATAGGATCAAATCATAACTTTAACAACTATTTAGGTGACAAAATTTCATTCAAAATTGAATCTGTATTAGAGAGCTTTAATTAAACTTTGCTCATTTCTTCTGACCTGAAACCAGGTGGTTGCTTTCAGATAACAGGAAACCGACCCAGTCAGTTCTATGAAAGTGGGAGTCATTCCCCAGGAGTTAGAAGACATGTCAAAAACATAATTAGCACTCTAACCAGTACTGAACAGAATCTCCTCCCCATCCCAGAAAAAAAAATAAAACTACATTGGAGAGAATGGTTGGCCTGTGACAGGAATTCCAGCTATTAATATGAGAAATACAAATCTTCTCACCAGCTTTATAACTCAAGCCTCAAGAAAAAGTCTTTTTTTTTTTTAATGTTGAGGAGCAGGCTAAAGTTTCACAGAAGCTATTCTGAAACGTTTCCTCTGTCTTCAGCAGTGTCTTCAAATCACAGGCAGGATCTCAAAAAAACAGTTCAAAGAGGCTCATTAAACAGTCACTGTCTCAGACAAGACTTCAAAACCTTAGTTCTTTTTTATTTCCTCCCAAATGTCAGGTGAGGACGTTCTGCCAAGAGAGGCAGTGGAGTTCAGATGCAGCAATGGGATGTGGTGCAAAGAACTCCAGTCTTGGAATTAAAAGACCTGTATTTGAATCTAGTTCTACCTTTTGTTAGCTGATAAATCACTTCACCAACCTTGCCCGATTTTTTTTTTGCATTGTAAAACAAAGATTGTGATTGCTCTATTTACTTACCAGAGTTGCTTTGAGGAAAATACTTCGTAAAACCTTAAAGCACTTCATAATGTAAACCCTTGTTTTGATTGAGGACGGAGGAACTGGATTTAATCTTGAAAATTAATCAACCAAAAATTTCTCCTGGGAATGTCAGAATTTGGCTGGTTTCTAGGGCTCCATCACAAAAACAAAATAAAAGAAAACAAAAGCCCACTCTCAATTCCCATATAGTTACTTCAGCTACCACGACACTGAATAGGGCACAAATTTTATTTAAACTCGATAGCAAATGCAAAAGATTCACATCCAAGCCTATAAGCCATGAAAACCATTCCCTTTCCATCTCTAAAAGGTCTCTGCCTCTCAGAGCATTATACCATCCTTCCAACTTATATTATTCTGCCTGGGGTATTTTAGGGGAAAGCATTCAGGGTTTCTAGAGGGTCAAGCAATCTTTCCTCAGACCTGCAGAGTCCACATGATTCCTAGTGTTGAGGAAGGGAAAGGTCCAGGCTTTCTCTCTCATAATGGTTCTGTGCCTCATTGATCCTCAATTCTAACTCCTGAAGCCTCTGGCTTATTTGATTCAGGTCCTTGGCCTTGGGACTCAGGTCCCCCAGACTCTTCCATATTCCCTGTTTCTATCCAGTGCCAATTCCTTTTATACAGAGAACTATGTGCTTCCTTGGAGGGCTGTATGGGTATGCAGGCCTTCCTCTCAAGTACAGTGTCTTTATGGGTAGCCCTTATCCTCTCTGTTTTTCTCTCCAGGTCTCAAACCTTTTCTAGCTTTTTTTTTTTTGGCTAGGCAATGGGGTTAAGTGACTTGCCCAGGGTCACACAGCTAGTAAGTGTTATATGTCTGGGGTTGGATTTGAACTCAGGTCGTCCTGAATCCAGGGTCAGTGCTCTATCCACTGAGCCACCTAGCTGACCCATCTAGCTTCTTTCTAAAGGCTGCCCCAAGACTGAAGCTCAGATAACTGAACTAGTAATGTATCTGAATCTACACCAGAGAAAAAGCCTCAATCACTAGGTCAATGAGAACTTTAGACCTCATCTAGGGAATTGTAGTTTGTTCCAGAGATGGGAAGAAAGGGCTTATGGTGCCCCTCTCGGGCTATGCTTAGACATACCCTATTGTATACAATATACAAACAAAATGTCTTGGGTCTCTGTGTGTATGTGTGTGTGTGTGTGTGTGTGTGTGTGTGTATTTGTTGTTGTTATTTACCTGTTCATGGAAGGAAGAAAGCATTTTATAAGTGGTAAAAATCCTGTATTTTCACATGAGCTGTTACTGTTATGAGTAAAAGCTGAACTCATCATTAACTTTACCTTAGGTTAGCAAATTCTTCAAAAAGAAAAAAAAAAACCTTGGTCAGTTAGGGCATGATAACCAATTTACTCATCTGAGCAGAGTATACAATTACATGGAGAGCCTCTCATTGAAAATACAGTTTCAATCATATTGGAAATAAGTGGATGTAATTGCTAGGGGCAGCCCTGAACTTTTTGGTGTTTCTCACAGGGCCAACTGTGAAGAAGGTAGAGTCTGTCTTTGGGCAGTCTCAGTTAAAATGCCACCTTATACAAGGAACTTTTCCTGGTCCCTTTTAAATACTAGTGCCTTCCTTATGAGATTGCTTCTAGGTAACTCTCTATGTCTTGTTTGTACATAATTTTTGTTTCCCATTAGAATGAGAGCTCATTAAGGGCAGGGACAATTTTTCCCTTTCTTTTTATCCCAGTACTTAGTACAGAACACATGGAAGTACATTCTAGAAGGACCATAATTAAGAAAACCTTGAAGGACCAAGCTATATTAATTGACATAATGCAGTTTTTTGCTAGTCTTCAAAGGGGGAAAACTCATGTCCCCTTCAAGGGCAGGGAAGACTTGGGCTAAACATAAATTTAAAATGTTCATTGCAGTGTATTCTTAGCCAATTTTTCTATCCCTTGGAAAAATGACCCCGTGGTTGATGATCACAAGTATATCTCGTCTGCCTTTCGTGGCTAACCTCCTTGAAAAGGCTATCTATAATAGGTACCTCCACTTTCGTTCCTCTCACTGTCTTCTTAACCCCTTACAGTCTGACTTCTGACCCTGTCATTGCATTGAAACTGATCTCTCCAAAATTACCGATGATCTCTTAGTTGCCAAATCCAATGGCTTTCTCTATCATCATTCTCTTTGACCTCTCTGCAGCCTTTGACACTGCTGATTATTCTCTCCTCCTTGATACTCTCTTCTCTCTAGTTTTCAAGGCATCACTCTATCTCTGTCTCATTTGTTGGATCCTCCTCCAGAGCATGCCCTCTAACCATAGCTTGGCCCATTGGACTCTGTTTTGGGCCCTCTTCTCTTCTCCTTCTATGCTACTTTGCTTGGTGATTTCATCACCTCCCATGGATTTATCATCTCTATGTTGAGGATTCTCAAGTCTACCTATCCTGCCCCAACCTCTCTGCTGACCTCCAGTCTCACATCTCAAACTGGAACGTCCTCTCAGTCCCTCAGGTTCATAAACTAGGTGTCATCCTGGACTTCTATCTCTCACTTCCCATATTCAATCTCCTGCCCTGTTGATTTCACCTTTGCCATAGTAGCAAGCCCCAAGTGTTGTGAGGGCTGTCTCTGACCTGTAGTATGGGGGTGTCATTGGGTGGCTCAAAGGGAGGCAAAATAGACATCTCCAGTCTCTTCCCTACCATTCTCTAATGGAGACTAATTCTTACCACAAGGGGAAGCAGAAAGATGGGGAGAGAGGCGTCTACTTTGCTTTTCTCAGAGAGAAGGGATATTGAGCTAAAATTATATCTGCATGATGCCTTAAATATTGTTAGTCTAGAGGATGCGATTTTTCACATTCAAGCTAACTTTTGACCACTGTTCATTATTGGGGGAAGCAGGACCCCAAGATCTATGTATCAAAGGCTTGAATCCCTTCCCACCAAATACTAATTCTGCACTTACCCAAGAAACCCATGTATCCAAATTGGTAGCAAAACAAAAATCAGACAAAGTATGCATAAGAGAATATATGCCAGATGCTATAGAGTTGAAGGAGTTCTCCCATTGGGAATCCTGGTTCTCACCCAAGAGGAGGTTTCCTGAAGTCCCTAGTGCAGCAAGCTGGGGGTTAGACACATGATGGAGACTGTCAGCTCCTTCCATGTCTTCCCAGAGTTTTTCCTTCAGCAGCCTAGAGTAGAGGTGACCTTGTCTATCTTCTCTCTCAAATATGGAAGCCAGATACACCTCAACTGATCTGAAGCTTGAAGAAGACTGAAAAGCTTCCCTCTCTCCTGCACTCATGAACTCCTCCCACACCCTGATCCAGGCATGGACATTGATCTCTACCAATAAGGACAGAACCCCATATTTTGTTATACAACATCTCTTGAATATGCCCCTTTCTCTCCTGTGATAGTTCCACCACTCTGTTGCAGATCTTCATTACCTCATCCCTGGACTATTGCAATAGCTGCCGATGGTCTGCAACTTCAAGTCCTTTCCCACTTCAGTGCATTCTCCATTTATCCACAAAAGATATTTTCCTAAAATGTAGGTTTGACTGTCACCCTTACCTACTCAATAAATTCCAGTGGCTCTCTATTGCCTTCAGGATCAAATGGGAAATCCTTTTGGCAGTCATGCCCTTCATAACCTAGCCACCTCCTACCTTTCCAGTCTTCTCACACCTTGATCCTTGCCATGTAATGTTTGATTCAGGGACACTGACTTCCTTGTTGATCCATGAACAAGACACTCCATCTCTGACTCCAGGCATTTTCTCTGGCTATCCTCTGTGTCTAAAAAGTTCTCTTTCCTCAGCTCTGCCTACTGGCTTCTTTGGACTCCTTTAAGTCGTAATTAAAATCCCATCTTCTACAGGAAGGTTTTCCTAATCTCTCTTATGTCCTGCTAATGGTTTTTTACATATTTGTTTGCTTATTGTCTCCCCCATTAGATTATGAGCTCCTTGAGGGCAGGGTCTTTTGCCTCTTTTTGTATCCCTAGTGCTTAGAATAGTGCCTGGCATGGATCAATGACTTAATAAATGTTTATTGACTGACTTTATGCCCCATTACAAGGAAAAAAATTAACCCAGTTGGGAAATTACAGCAACTTAAAAGTAGATTTGAAATTGGTTTGTAAGCTCTGTTGTTCTGCTTGCTTGGCTTAAGGAAATATTACTGCCCTGGTTACTGGAAGAGGGGTGGGCTAGGACCAGCTACAGGCATGTGAGAACTAATTGTTAAACTTTCAGTATAACAACAACAACTAGTAAAAGTAGTATTTACTTCACAAATATTATCTCAATCAATCCTCACAAGAACCCTTGTGAGGTATATGCTATTATTATCCCCATTTTATAATTGACAAAATTGAGGCAGACAGAAGTTAAGTCACTTGCCCAAAATCACATAGTCTGAGGCTAGATTTGAACTCAGATCTTCCTGCCTCTCAGCCCAGAACTCAATCTGCTGTGTCACCTAGCTGCCTGAGCATTTATACCTCTGAAATTGGCAAAGGCTACAAACTGGGTCTTAACTTACTGTTTCATTGTTTGTCTAGGCTTTAGAAAGTGATGGAAAAAGTGTTTATATTGCAAATTAAAATAAAAGTGTGTGGTGGAACTTTATTTTTCCTCTCTGGAGAACTTGTTGTTAAACATTTACCAGAATACTCCTAGGAAGGTCTCTATGATTTCCAGGTGATTGAGGCCTGTATTCACAGATTTTGAGAGTTAGAAGGCACTTAGAGATTCATCCAGTTCCACCCCTTCATATTAAAATGAGAAAATTGGGGTACATGGGTGTTAAGTAATTTGCCCCATGTCACAGAGCTAGTCACTGACAGTCCTTGGACTAGAAAAAATAGTTGATATTTGTTATCTAGATTTAATGTTTGCAAAGCACTTTACCTACACTCTCTAACTTAATCTTCACCATGTGAGGTAGTAGTTATTATGACTCCTATTTCTCTCATAAGAAAACTGAAGGCAAGACAAGTTAAATTAATTGCTGAAGGTCACAGAACTAGTAAGTGTCTGAAGGCTGATTCAAGATCTGGTCTCACTGGCCCCTGAGGTCAGTGCTCAACCAATAACTCCCCACAGCCTCCCAACTTTTAGTCTAGGTATATATTCAACCGCTGTATGTCATCTGCTCTACCTTTGTATCTGAAACCTCCTTCTCCTTGCCAAGAAAATTCATAATTGATTCCTGGAAATCTGGGTCACGTCCTGTTAACTTTCCAAATGTAGAGCTGCCCAAAGTGGGGTCTGTGTTGTCCTTTTAAGAATGATGAAGGGCATCTAATTTTGAGTGTATTTCAGCCAAATGTCACCAACCATCTCCTCTGTTTCTAAGACCCTTATGGGAGACATCTTAAAAGAAACATTTAGGGTTTTTAGAGAGGAGACATGACTCCTCTTGCGATCCTGAGAGATCTGTAACTAAAACCCCGCATGTGGCTTTCAAATTTTCTCCTGTAACATCAAATGTGCAATCTCTTCTTATTAGCCTGGAGATAGGAGCCGACCTTCTCTTCCTAGAATCAATGCTTTGAAATTACTTGGGAGAACAAACTAAGTAAACACCATCTGTTCTGAAAGGCTGAAGAATCCGTATGAGCTTCCAAGACAAAGTACATTATTAATTCAGAAAATGGGCCCAGATGACATTGAGCATGGCAGACTGGTGGGACAGCCTGTAAAGAGTCACTTTCCAAAGGCCCTCAGGACGGGGAAAGGGTTTGAGGCAAATAGCATCTTTCTGAGACTCCCTGATCTCATCACGTGGTTTTGAAGGTCAGAGACCATATGTTTGCAAATCTAGAAATGGGAGGGAGGTTGGAAGGTCATCCAGTCCAGTTCTCTCTTTTTTACGGATACTCAGAGAGACGAAGTGGCTTCGGGTCATTGGATTATAGATTTGGACAGGCAAAGGACCTCGGTGACTATCTACTCCAGCCCTTTCATTTTGCATATGATGAAACTAAGGCCCAGGAAGATGAAAAGTCTCTCCCAAGGTTGAATATGTAGTAAGCACTGAAGGCAGGATTTGAACCCAGGGCCACCGATGACAAAGCCAGTGCTCTTTCCACTGGCCATGCTGTTACAAAGCTGTGGATTTGATTCTTCATCTGGGTCCTAGTTTCATCATATGCAAAATAAAGGAAATTGACAAGATTATCTCTAATGTACCTTTCAGCTCGAAATTAATAATCATAATCATAATAGCTAATTCCACAATGAAAAACTTACTTCAAGATTTCAGTGGAGGGGTAGATCATAGTGTAAGGAGAATTGGAGGGGTGGAGAATACCCTAACTTTAATTAGTATAATTAAATCAGTAGAATGAAGTTTTAAATGTATAAACACAGTGATTCACTGCTGTTCCCTCTGCACTTGGAAGCTAGAGTGACATTATCAAGCTACTAGAAAGGGAATGACGATCAAGAGACCTATGATGACCCTCACCATCTAGCATGCTCCTTTTCTGCCCCTCACCATTTGATTACAAGACAATTAATTAGCTTCCGAAAGGGTATTTACTAAGCAGGCATAGCAAGGATAGTTATTCTGGAAACAGTCCCCTCAAATCAGGGTCTCACTTCCCCTGGCACTCTCCATTGGACATTTAGGCAAATCATTTCCACTCTCTGGGTCTTAGTTCCATCATATGCAAAATAAAGGAAATTGACTAGATTATATCTAATGTACCTTTCAGCTCAAAATTAATAAACATAATCATAATAGCTAGCATTTATATAGCCTCTACTAAGTGCCAGGCACTGTGCTAAGCATTTTATAAATATTATCTCATTTGATCCACACAACAACCCTGTGAGGTAAATGTTATAATTATCCTCATTTTACAATTGAGGAAACTGAGGCAAAATTTTCTTGCTACCCACCAGAGCAAGAACAAACAATGAGATTATGAGAGATTAGAATTTGATCTGCAAATACAAAAGCACTAATTTTAAATTTATCTGTAAGCAGTGTTGTACATTCAAATTTGGGGACCTCTAGCAAATATTTCAGTAAGACTTCCTTCATTTATTTTTTAGATTTCAAAATAAATGGATCTCAATGAACAGGGAACCTTTTCATGTACCTCATCAATGCAATGGCTGATTGGATCATACAATACAATTTAATCATTAAGACAACCACAAAGAAATAACCAGGAAATAAGTCATTAATTTCTACCAAACTTTATTAAGTGCCTACCCCATACAATGCTTCCTGCAAGGTGCTGAAGGAGATACAAAATATATGATGCATTATTATTATTATTATTATTATCATTAGTATTAGTATTATTGTCTTGCACAAACAAAATCTGGTTAAGCATGAAAAGATCCAGTCCACTGAGCTCTAATTGGCTATTATGACAGATGAACCAAAATACACATCATTTTTTTCTATTCTCCCATTTTCTATTCTCCCTCTTCCTTTCTTTTAATTTCTTCTTTCATGTCTTTTTCCTTCTCCTGATTTTGGTTTAGAAGATCTGGCCTGACTCGGTGCTTCCACTTATTAACTAGGTGACCATGGGCACCTAGTCACTTTACCTGTCTAGGTCTCACCTATAAAATGAGGACAGTTTTATTAGATCACCTCTAGGTTGCTTCCAGTTCTACAATGGTATGGAAAGGTCAGAGTAGAACCAATTGCTAGGTCTTCCTTTTCTTAGCTCTGTCCACTGGAGTCACACACATCATAGCCCTTCAGTCAAACACAGTCAGACATCTTTTAGTGTCTCCTTTGCTTTTTTTCTTCCTAACATCCTTGTCATTTTTCCCTGTCTTTCTCTTGTGTGTAAATATTACCCAAATGCAATGCAATTTAAAAGACTAGAATTAAAACATTAAAAATTCCAACCCATGGGAAAAGAACCCTTTTGGGGGCTAGTAACAGCTGGTTTAACAAAGAGGCAGGTGCACAGTAAAGGTCATTTAAAGAAGGTATTTTTAGTTTCTTAGGATTTGAGTCTTTTCTTTGGAATTGGAGTGTTTCCTTTGTTCCATCTCATATATTTTAAAAGGTTATATTCATTCTGTTGCTAAAGTTCTAATCAAGGGCAGTTTCTAACAGACAATAGAGGTCACCTCTGTACAAGATGGTGATAAACAATATCAATGGGGAATGGATCTGACTGTTACTTCAAAGGGATTCACAATGAAAACCTGGAAGTCCTAAATGTTAAGTCCATCCCAACTCTGGGAGGGGTAGCTGCATAATCCAAAGTATTCTCTATATAATGAAAAAGGTCAGGCTCAAAAACACTCTGTATACTACAGCATGATGCCTCATGGAAATGATATAGTCACCAAGACAACCAATCCCATTCTGACACCTCCAACAGCGCAATTCATCTAAATAAAGATGGATTCAGTCATCATCTGAGGAAATAGTGGTCTCCATTCTCTCAATAGATACAGAACTTCTTGCCTGCTCCTTCATCCTAACTTGTCCCCATCTTACTGGACTTTAGCATCTACCCAAAAGTCAGGAACAATAGAATGAAGTAAATAGAATTGAGTATTCAGGATATTACAGAAGAGGTAGAAGCATTTTTATTGTGCCCAGGACAGGAGTAATTCAGAATATGTGCATTTCTTCATATTCAATTCAATTTGACAAGCATATGAGATCTGAGATAGTGACAAAACAATCTTTCCTCTCAAGGAGCTTTCTACGGATGTAGGGTGCAGTCATAATATGTACAGCAGTGACTGAATACAAAATACGGGTGGTCCTAAAAAGTCTTAGTGCTATTTTAAGACACTTGTATATACAGAGTAAATGCATAGCAACTTTTAGCAGGGAGGGGTAGAAAGTACTAATGACCGGAAGACACCAGGAAAGGCCAAGTGGAGGAGGTAGAGCTTGAGCAGAGCCTTGAAAGGAACTAAGGATTTCAAAAGGCAGAGGTGACAAGGGAGAGCATTCCAGGACTGGGAGATAGCAGATGTGGGAGATAGGATGTCATGTAGAGAGAGTAGCAGGTAGATCAGTGTAGATGAAACATAGAGTGCTGTGTGAGTAATGGGAAATCAGCCTGGAAAGACAGGTTAGAGCTAGATTGTAAAAAAAAAAAAAAAAAGCAGAGTTTGTATTTTATACTGGAATTGGTAGGGAGTCAATGAAGCTTCTTGAGCTGAGGAATGTTGATGAAACTAAGTTTTTATTTCTAATGTTCCAGTTCTGATAGCCTCATAAAGCTCCTGAGAAGTATGGATCATGTTGTAACACTATAAATTACCCACATATAAGTGTGTAACATTTCCTTCTGTAGTGATCAAGAAAGAAGATATTGGAGTGATCTCATGCAGAGTACAGCCCACGTGACTATGTCCAGAATACATTCTTGGACTGTAAGAGGAAAAGAAAATGGAGGCTCATTAACCAAAGGAAGTAAATAATTAAGTTTTTATTATGATAATTCTAAAATGGAAATTGTTTAACACTCCCTGCCTGTTGGACTTAATAATATTATAGGATTATTGTTAAGAATCTATGGCCATCATTCTTGTACCAACTTCCCCATTAAACACATCACATGAATGCTCTATAAATAACTTTGTTGATATAATTTAGGTTCCAGAAATGGAATTTAATGTTCCATTAAATTAGAAACTGGAGTAGTATGAATTGGACTTTGCCTCACTGGACAGAAATAAGTCAAATCCACAGAGATTTCGCTGGCATTTGTCCATTCTTCAAAAGATCAGATACATGTATTTGGGCATTCTGGGAGCAAACTATACAGGATAATTTGGTAATGACTGTGATATCACAGACTACTTAATACCCTGCCTTTCTTACTGCCTTGAACATTAACTATGTTATATGCATTTGGATTTGTTCTCTTTTTATTTATTTGGTATACTTGTGTTGCAGGGGTATTGCTGCATGTTCTGGGTATCCACAGATAATACAAATTCCTCACATGCTTCCAGGAGAGCTGTGATGATATATAATGGAAGTACTTTGGAGATATTATAGTGCAATCATAGATTTTCATTCCAGTCTGCAAACCATATGGCTAAGAGAAGTCTTTTCAACCAGCTACATTGATGGAACCACGGGCATCTTCAAATAGGCTTTATCTGGCCTTTGTACCTCTTAGCTACACTGTTTGTGGTTGGACTCCATCATGGATGACATTCAGCAAGAGACAATATTGTAAGGGGAGAAACCTTGGGTCTTCTCCACTGAGCCCAACATGTGACCTCACGAAAAATAAGCCTCCGCCCTTGGTCTCTGCAGTGGTTCTTTTCTGTGCTTAGCACAGTACCTGGTACATAGTAGGTGCTTAATAAATGTTTATTGATTTATTCTATTTTAGGCTAAGGGGTTGGCGAATAGGCAACCCAATTTCTTGTCATCCTAGCATTCTGAAGTCACTATTTTGTTGTTGTCCATCATAAATGAAGGGGATCAAAATGATATCATGATGTTGGGGTCAGTGTATAGTATGTCTGACTGTGCCTGATCAACCCAACATAAATTTGGAAAGCTCTACCACAGATCCAGCACAAAAAAGTCAGTAAGGTAAGAAGATGTCCCTAAATTTGCATATCTCATGTTTCCTTTGACTTTCTCTCCCACACTTTATTTTAGAACGTCCTAAACACTTAGCCAGCTCCGGCAATGTGTTCATCAACCACATCATCTATATGTACATTCATGGAAAGTGGACTGCCAGGGTAAATAAACTTATTTACAATATTCAGAATTTCTCCATTTGCTGTAACCAATGGTTCCATGTATGGATGATGTGGTGCTGGCTTGTGGCAAACCTCTGTTGTTAATTATCAGACCAAAATTAGCATAAGTGGTAGAGAATCAATCCATACTCTGTTGTATTTCAATCTCAGAGGCTACATTGAATGAACAATCATCTGTGAACAAAAAGTTGTGCACCAACTCTCCTTCCACTTTAATATTGGCTTGTAGCCTTTTCAAATTAAATAATTTACTATGATTGTAGTAGCTGACGTTGATGCCATTTTCATCCTTGTTGAAGACATCTAAACATCACAGAAAACATCATGCTAAAAAGCATGGGAGCAAGCACACAGTCCTGCTTCACTCCATTGGTAACTGGGAAAGTACCAAAGCAACAGATACAAGCATGCAGACATGAAACTGGTGTACAATACTGATGAACTTCTCCAGGCAACCAGATTTCATCATGATTCTCCACAAGCCCTCATGACTGACAGTATGGAAGGCCTTGGTCAGATCACCAAACCTTGTATACAGATCTCTTTCTGCTCCTGGCATTTCTCCTGGAGTTATCAGGCAGCAAACACCATGTCTACCATTTTTCAGCCCTTTCTAAAACCACACTGGCCCTCAGGTAGATGACCATCTTCCAAATATAGCCAATTAATGAGGACTCGGGCAAGAATCTTGCCAGTAATGATTAAGAGAGAGACCCTGCTGTGATTGTCATAGGACAGCTTATTTCCTTTTCTTTTATAGATATAAACAATGGAGGCATTCTTGATGTCCTGGAGGATAATCTCCTCTTGCCATATAATATGGGAGATTTCAGTCAGGTTTGTATGAGCAGTGGACCCCCTGCCTTGAAAATTTCTTCTACAATGAATCAGCACCAAGCACTTTGCCACATAAGAGTAGCCAAATAGCATTCAAAACCTCTTCTTTGGTTGGAAGTACAGTTAGGGAAGGATTGACTTCAACCTGAGGTATATGGTCACTGGTTGGTTGATGATGGTCTGTTGAGAACACTATGGAAGTGTTAAGTCCATTTCTCCAGGATCATGTCCTTATCACTAATCAATGTAGCTCCATCACCACTGAGTAGTTGAGATGCGTCATAGGTTTTTGGCCCATAAAAAACCTTCAAGACATCATAAAAACACTTAACATAAAACTGAATTTTATTTGCCTTCTTACTAAGCCAAGAATCCTGTGTCTCTTTGAGAATCCTGTGTCTTCTCCTGTACATTACTTTTGATGGACTTCAGTGCTTCCTTCTTAAGAGAGGGTTGAATTATCCTGCTGGTAAACCCTGTGGAGTTCTCATTTTTCATTTAGTGGCTTCTGAATTTCCTCATCATTTTCATCAAACCAATCCCAGTGCTTGCAAGTGCTGTGGCCCGGATGAGTAAATGTTGGTGCTACACACCAAGTCTTTGAAAGCTGCCCACTCCTTTTCTGTTCCACTGTTGCCAACCTTATGTTAGCTCAGCTTTCCCTCCAAGTTAGCAACAAACTGTTCATGTATGGAGAAGTGCTCTAATTTGCTGATGTTGATAGTTGTCTTGCCTTAGGGCTGGTACTTTTGATGAATGCAAGTGTTTAGCTTGGAGAGGATGAATCTATAATCGATACAGCATTCTGTGCCACATATCACCTTCATCATTCTCCTGTCCTCTCTGTCTCTTCTGCTTACAATGACATAGTCTGTTAGATGCCAGTGTTTGCTGTGAGGGTGCATGCATAAAGTTTTATTGTATTTAGGTAAATGGAAGATAGTGTTGTTAGTGAGAAGGTCATGAAATGCACAAATCTTCAGCAGCAAGTGATTATTGCTGTTCCAACTCCATTCTTCCCAATGATACCCTACCATGTCTGATAATCTGTGCTAACTCTGGTATTAAAGTCACTCAGAATTACAAGTTTGTCCTTTTTGGCGCATTGATGATAAGTGTCTCGAGGTCTTCCTAAAATTTTTCTTTGCCTTATAGGGATTCATCATAGTGGGAGCATACACACTGATGATAATGGCATGATGCTTTCCTGCAAGTGGCAATCGCATTATCATGAGGCTGTCATTCACTCCTTTTGGGAGGCATACACCAGCTTTATGGTGCTCCTCATCACGGTGACCACTCCAGGAAAAAATATTTATGCAATTCTTACTTCAGCAAGCTGGCCTTCATTTGCCAGCTTGTTTCACTCAAGGTTACTATTTGGATGTGATATCTGTTGAGTTTTTTCACAACAAGAGCTGTTTGTCTTTCTAGTCTACTGGATTTGCATTGTCCATAAGCATGGACACTCCATGTACCAATGGTGAGTAGAATCATCTTCATGAAAGGTTTTTGTATCTTTTTTTTTGTTTTGATTACAGGGTGGGATCCTCACCTGCTGCAATACGCAGGCCAGGGTTAGGTGAAGCAGACAATTTGTAGGGTACATTTTCTAGCCCCTTCCTCATGTCAGAAGATGAGCAATGAATTTCTTAAAAAGGCTGCTCAGACACTTAGGGAGCTGCCCAATCCCACTGCTGTTTCAGTCCCATGAGAAGATGACCCTGTGTGCAAGACTGTGACTACAGCTTCCAGTGTATTCATACCTGCTGCTTTGTCACTTGCCTGTCACCACAGGACTTCAAGGTAGGTAAAATAGTTGAATGGTAAAATAATAAAATCATTGAATAATAAAATATTAAAATGAAATAATGAAATAGTAAAATGCAAAATGATAAAATTGTATAGGTGATGTTTTTTGACTCATGCATAAATTGGATTTAAGTGAGACAAAGTTGCGAGAAGTCATCAGTCTCACTCTCTCTTCCAGAGTCATCGAAAGCTAATAGCAAGACAAAAGTCAAAACAACTGGAGATGGCCAGGGATGCAGTGGATGACCTTAGTGTCTCTGATGTCTGACCAAGCTCAAAGTACTCCACAGCACCTGCTTCAGCCACCTTCATGGCCATTGGAACAAACTGTTTATATCTGCCTAGTCTGCTGGGGAAGTCTTCACATGCTTGGGGTAGAACCTCACTAACTCACCAATGGGTTTGAGGTCCATTGGTTACCCTCAACCTAATTTAGCCTGTCTGCTGAGATGGTTTACCAGGGTGTAGCCACTCTACATACTACAACTTCTGGACCCAGTTGCCAGTTGGGTGGCAGGTGGACATCACAGGTAGATAAGCAGACCCTAAAAGGGCTCAGCAGCCCTCATACCTCGTCATCCATGAACACCCCACACACTGAGCCCATCATGTGACCTCATAAAAAATGAGCCTCAGCCCTTGGCCTCTGCATTTGTTCTTTTCTGTGCTTAGTGTAGTGCCCGTTACATAGAGCTTAATAAATGTTTATTTGTTTGATTGATTCTGTTTTACATGAAGGGATTGGAGACTAGGCATCCCAGTTTCTTGGCATCCTAGAATCCTGGAGTGCTAGCATCCCAGAATCCCTGTGTCTTGTGTTCTGTAGCATGCTCAGCATCCGTTCCACATGGAGCAAGGAGAGACCTTGAGGTCACCCAGATGAGGCCTCATCCAGCATTTATGTCACATCTAGGCATGAACTTGGTGAGACCAATGATATGCAGAAACCGAGCTAAAGATGAACAGGAACTTCCAAGAGAATGAGGTACAATGGGGAGAGTTTAACCCCGCCCCTACCAATTTTAGGGGGGGGATGTTTGTACTTTTGTTATTGCTTATATCTTTGAAGCAGATATCCATTTATAAAAGACGATTGATGTTAGTTGGTTAAATGGAGCTGAGACTCCACTTACCGGTATATAGCTGGAACAGGGGCACATCTAATGGAGGTTTGAGCATATGGCAATTATCTCTGGGTGCCTGAGACCCATTAGAGGCAGATGTTCTAGGCTTGGTTCTAGAAAGGTGAGGCCAGAGGGTACTTGCTACACTTATATATGTACTTGTCATCTTGCTCATTAGAATATAAACTCCTTGCAAATAGGAATTGTTTCATTCATTGCATTTGTCTCCCTAAGTGCCTGGAATATAGCAGGTACTTAATACATACTTATTGACTGACCAATTGAACATGGTAATGTAATATACTATATTTATATTATATATAATATTATACTATATATATTATAAAAGCCATAAATAAAATGTGAGCTCCTTGAGAGCAGAGACTTTCATGTTTTCTCTCTGGCATCTTTGTGCAGCTCTGCACAAGTCACTAGCCTCTGTGTACCTCAGGTAACTCCCTAGAATTTATCTACTAAGTCACAGCAGGCTGGCAAACTGGAGCTGGAGAGAGTTCCCACACCGGAGACCACTAGGCTCTCAAGGTTCTTCAAATGTTCACATATCCAAGGGTGTGCTAGAAAATATTTAACTGTCTCTCTGGGGGAAAAACATGCCTAAGATACTTTTAAGTTTAATCTGCATTATTAACATTTTTTTCCATCATCTTCTTAAGCCTAGACAATAAAAAAGCAATAAAATCAATCACTGAGTTGTAGTTTGTCAATTTCTGGAGTATAAGTGCTCTCACTGAAAATTTAACAAACAGCTCTCAGAGCCAGTTTGAGCTGGCTCCAGCATACCCCTGCATATATCCTTTAATACCTAAGATGATGTCTTGCACATAGTAGAAACATAATATTTTTAGACTGAATTGAATTGAAAGCCATAAATATCAATTATATACCAGGAAGGTATTACCAAAGAGAGGGTCAAGAAGACTTGAGCATCAGGTCAGTATAAGAGCATAGACTAGCCCATTACTTGGTCAGTCAACTAGGATGTATTAAGCACTTAGTAGGTACCCTGGTAAGCTCTGTGGATACCAATAAAGCGGAAAAATGTCACTGACCGCAAGGAGCACACCTTAGAATGGGGGAGTCACTATGTACATAACTAGGTCCATACAGATATACACAGAGCAGATGGAAGATAATATGAAAGGTAAGAGATTACCAGTTGGGGAACAGAAAAAGAGCTTCTGCAGAAGGGCTTTCAGTTGAATCTTGAACAGATGCAAAGGAAGATAGGAATGGGGAGTGAGGAGGGAAAGCATTCCAGGCATGGGGACAGCCAGTGCAAAGGAACTGAGCTGGGAGAGGAAGTGCACTCTTGAGAAACTGAAAGTTGGCCAGTGTATCTTGTAGTGTGAGGAAGGGAGTAAAATGTGAGAAGATTGGAAAGGTTACCCAGATACAAGCTAGTTGAGGAATTTGGTAGGCAGGCAGAGCAATGAGCCAACAAAGAGCAGGGTAAGAGTCAGAGAGGAGGCATAGTTATGTGAGTTAGAAAGCAATACAAGAAGCAAATTATATATTGTTGAGACCCTGTGGGAATGAAAACATTTTGACCACTAATGACCTTGGTTCATGGGACTTTTAGCTTCTCAAAAGGCCAAAGCCTCTTCAGAAAGGGACCTGGAAAGCAATAGGTTACTAATCCATTTAGGTAAAATTTAACAATCTCTAAACAATGCTTAATAATTAATCCAGAGTGCTTTATAGAGTGGGGTGGAAAGAATGACCAAAACAATAACAACAAAATCCTAACAACTTACCAAATGACTCTACACACTCAAAATGTAGAAAATAGTCAGTTGCATTTTCCTATAATCGTTAATCTTGGATTGCTGACAGCTATTTGGTCATTATGACCAATATGTTTTTCATGAGGCTTTAGAATTAGTCCATTCCAAGACCTGGTGTGCAGGAGTTAATTAGTCCTTTCAAATCAAACTAGAAATGTACTTAAACAATTTCACAAGCCTTCTGCTTGGACTCTCCCAGGAAAATTTGATTTCTTCTGAACGGTAGGAAATACATTAGCTTATTCCTGCTAGGGTCGCTATTGTCCAAGCAATCCTTGCAGTACTAAAAGATACACAAAACAAAAGGGGCTTCCCATGGTGGAGCTGTGTGATGGTGGATGGAAAGGTCCAGAAAGTTTTGTTTGGGAACCCACCCCTGCTCACTCCCCAAGGAAGTGATGGATTTCAAAATCCCATTCTTGGCAGTCATTGACACTATCTGAAGATCTGGGGCTGCTGATTAGCACTCCAGATGTGCCTTTCCCTTCTGACCTATACTTAGGGTTTTCATAGCTCTACTTTCTGATAAATTATGGACAGAAACATGCTCTCAGGACAGTTGCCTTAAGTCAAATTAAGCTGCTTTACTACTGAGGTAAGTACTCAGAGGTATTCTGAAGCCAAATGATTTGTTCTTAGTCACACAATATCAGAAATGGGATTTGACCACAGGCCTTCTTGACTTCAGGTCCAGTACTCTATCTACTGTTCCATTATGCCTGCAAAGCCATACAAAATTTCAGATATCGTCATCGTCATTATCATCATACCCTTAGTGAAGATTTCTTGAAGACCCCTAGTAGGGGGAATAAATAGCCTTTCTCTTCAATGGAGTCCATTCCACTTGAAGATATTTCCAATTATTAGAAAGTTTTCTTATGTCTCTTTGTAACATTTACCTTTTAGTTATCAGTACTAGTACTGGTACCAGGCAGGAAAAATCTTTTCTCTCATTCCAAAGACAGTCCTCCAAAGATTTATAGTTGTCCTTTGTCCCCACCACCACCCACTTTAATCTTCTTTAGACTAAAGATTCTGAGTTTCTTCAGTCTTCCCTGAAGAGAGTTAAAACTGTCCCTTGAGATAAGAACTAGGAGGAAGGGATGGAAGTTGCCTGGAGAAAAATCTTGGCTCAATTTAAAGATTATCTTAATAATCAGAACTGGCTAAAAGTCAAATGTATCACCTTAAAAATTAATACTTTCTCTACCACTCTAGTTCTTCAAGTAGAAACTGGATGACCACTCTGGGGGAGTTATAGAGGAGATTCCAATTCAGGCACTATTTGCTCCAGATGCCCTCTGATGTCTTTTCCAACTCTAAGATTCAGTGGTTCTGGGTGGCGGTATACAGAAATGTCAAACTCAGTCCTGGGCTGAAAGAGGCCAGCACTCCCAAGTGTTACCCAAACCAGACTAAAATGTAATTGGAAAATGTTTATCAAAATAAGTAAAAACACAATACAATATAGATAATGTTAATTTGTGGTTTTCTAGTCAACATGTGGACCGCAGGGATCCATTTGTATTTGAGTTGGATTGGCCAAGTGATGGGCTGGGCTATGCTCTTAGCTATGCTCTCTTGCTGACCTGGTGCTTAGGTCTTCTTGACCCCCATCTTTGGTAATACCTTCCTGGTATATAATTGATATTTATGATTTTCAATTCAATTCAATCTAAAATTATTATGTTTCTACTTTGTGCAAGACATCATCCTAGGTATTAGAGGATATGTGCAGGGGTGTGCTGGAGCCAGCTCAAACTGGCTCTGAGAGCTGATTGTTAAATTTTCAGTGTGAGCATTTATACCCTAGAAATTGACAAACTGCAACTGAGGGCTTGATTTTATTGCTTTTTTTATTGTCTAGGCTTAAGAAATTGATGGAGAAAATGTTAATAATGCAGATTAAACTTAAAAATGTCTTAAACATGTTATTTCCCCCCAGAGAGACAGTTAAATATTTTCTAGCATACCCCTAGATATGTGGACATTTAAAGAATCTTGAGAGCCTGGCAGTCTCCAGTGTGGGAACTCTTCCAGTTACAGTTTGCCAACCTGCTGTGACTTAGTAGATAAATGCTAGGGAGTTACCTGAGATACACAGAGGCTAATGACTTGTCTAGGGCTGCACAAAGGTGTCTGGGATACAGAGAGAAAATATGAAAGTATCTACTCTCAAGGAGCTCACATTCTGCTTCTGGCCTTTTCTACTCTAGCTGAAGGCTCTCAGTTTTGAGCAGATAGATGCCGAGTCAGGCTACCTCTTTTTGTAGAGTCCCTAGCAACCCGACAACATCCTAATTAATTATATGTATCCTCTCCATATCAACTAGGGAGTGGCTGAACAAGTTGTGGTATATAATTGTGATGGAATGCTATAGTGCTATAAGAAATGAGGAAGTGGATGGGTTCAGAAAAACCTGGGAAGATACATGAACTGATACAGAATGAAGGGAGCAGAACCAGGAGAACATTGTATGCAATAATAGCAATATTATAACAATGGTAAACTGTGAAAGACTTAGCTACTCTTATCAAGACAAGAATCCAAGTCATTTCTTAAAGGCTCATGGTGGAAAATGCTGTCCACTTCCAGAGAGAGAGAGAGAGAGAGAGAGAGAGAGAGAGAGAGAGAGAACTGATGAACTCAGTGCAGATTAAAACATTTTTTCACTTCTTTTTTCTCACTTTTTCTTTGCAACATGCCTAATATGAAAATATGTTTTGTGTAACTTCACATGTATGATGGGTATCATATTGTTTGCCTTCTCAATGGGCGGGGAAGGGGCTTGAAGGAGGGAGAGAATTTGGAACACAACATGGCATCAGTTGTGTCCACATCTACAAAGGAATGTGGAGAATAGCAGTGATTCTCTGGATAATTCTCAACAAAAACTATTTCCCCCAGAAATATCCAGATAATTTAATAGACATTTGAATGGTAAGAAAGAATTGTATTAAGGAGGAATAATTCAGGGCATATGATAGAGTCAGAGGTAGGCTTTTCTTTTCTAGTGTGTTCATAGTGTTTTCCTAGAGGTGAAGGGAAAACAGAGCATTTTTCTTTGAAATCACTTTCCCCAATAGTGATCCAGGTAGTCCTAGTGCTTAAGGAACTCTGTACAACACAAGTTTGGAGGTTTGCTGCTTCTTTAGAGGCTCCTGAGGACATGCACTGTCATACATCTTACGAGCTACACAGATCTATCAGCACTCAAGGTAGGGTTCCAGGATACACATCATCTTTTTTTAGACTTTTTAAATTTAACTTTTTAAATGTTCATTTAAAAAATTTTGGGCATATAGTGGGCATGTTACAAATGTTTATTGATTGATTGAAAAGGGTACAGAGAGAGATGGAGAGACAGAGACAGAAAGAGATGCAGAGAGACAGAGACAGAGAATGTAGCTCTTGTGCTTCCAAAAAACGAATCAATTAAACTTTGGGATTTAAACTCAAATGCCGAGCAAATTCATAGTAATTTCTTGTTTTGTCTTTAGGCACCTGGAGCTGTGCATCATAGTTGTCTGTGCCACAAGAAAAGAACACTGCCATAGATGACATACAGCCAACAGATAGCAAGATCTTGCCCATTCAGCTTAGCAATCACAGGCTGTACAACAAGCAATATACCTGCTAAAGAAATGAAGAACAGCTTGCTGATATTCTGTTCAGAAGTTTTGGGGTGAACTCCTTTATTCTGGGTTCAGATTCAGCTTGCGCAGCTTCTAGTATTAGGCTGCTTGTCCAATGTAGAGAAGGAGTCCAAGGTGTACATGAGTTTGCACTTGGGCATGTCCTGGGAAATTCCTCTGATGGCCTTGTTAATGATTGTTACCAGATGATGGGTCTCAGGCTTCCTGCAGACCATATGTTCTTCTGACAGTATTTCCCAAACAGTGCAGAATGGGAGGAGCCTTTGGAATTTCATGTCATTTTGGTTGAAATCAAAGGTGTATACTCATAAATGAAAATAATCTAATTTTATTGTCATGGTCACTTGATGCTTAGTGCAGTGATAATTAAACAAGAAACCACAGAAAACCTCAGATCCATAAAACTAGTGTGAGGTAATTTTCAAAGATTTCAAGGTCGTGCAAATTTGAGTATGTGTGTTTGTGAGAGAGAGAGAGACGGAGAGAGAAAAGAGTGGGGGGGGTCTGGTTTTTCGGTCAGGTATACAACTGCCACGTATTCAAGATGTACATATAATTAAGTCGCTAGGGGGCATGGTGCATAGAGAATTCAAAACCTGCCTCAGATACTTATGAGCTGTGTGATTCTGAGGTAAGCCACTTAACCCTTCTGTGCCTCAGTTTCCTCATCTACAAAATACATGTAACAATAGCACTTATCTCATAGGGATGTTTAAGGTGGAAATGAGGTAACATGTGAAGCACTTTGCAAACCTCAGAGTGCTGTATAAATGCTAGCTATTAGCTATTATTATTTCTGCTCTTATACCAGACATTTAGGCTATTGCAGTCAGTAACTAGCTTTGAGCAAACCTAACATCTGTCATATTGTAAATGTATAACTAGCCACATGTAATGGTATTCCCCTTTGCTAGCTTTGTGGCCTTAAATAAGTCACTTAACTACCATGAAAAATCAGTTGCTCTCATCTGCAAAGTGGAGGGCGGAGTGGGGGAAACAGTATGAATACTACTCATCTCAAAGTGCTATTTTGGTAACAAATGAAGTAATATATGTGAAAATGTTCTGTAAGATGTAGGGGACAATAGAAATATAAACTATTATGATTTAAGATGGAAAAACTAGAAATTTCTTCCACTTCCAGGAAGACTTACCCATTGTGGAATAGTGGATAGAGTGCTGGACCTGGAATCAGGAAAAACTGAGTTCAAATCCATCCTCAGATAGTTACTAGCTGTATGACTCTGGGAGAATCATTTTACCTGTCTGCCTCAGTTTCTTCATTTATGAAATGGATTTAATAACAGCACCTACCTCCCAGAGTTGTTGTGAGCATCAAATGAGATAATATTTGCGAAGTGCATTGTAAAACTTAAAGTGCTTTATCATAACATCTAACTCAAACCAAAATTTAGAACTGGAATTATTAAGTTAATTTGATCCAGTTGAAATTGTCCTTTAACCAGGGCTCATTACATTAATACCTGAGCACAGAGTCCCCATCTAGTGATGCCCGTATGAGTAATGTTACAAACTAGAGCAAACAACTTTTTTTTCTTTTTTAATATTTAGTATTTTATTTTTCCCCAATTACATGTAAAACAATTTTAACATTCATTTTTAGAACTTTGAGTTTCAAATTCTCTCCCTTCCTTCTTCCCCACCTCAGCCCCATTAAGAAGGCAAGCAGTTCAATATAGGTTATACATGTGTAGTCTTGCAAAACATATTTCCCTATTAGTCATGTGAAAGAAAATATAGCCCCCCCCCACCTAAAAAACCTCAAGAAAAATAAAAGAACTAAAAAAAATGTGCTTCAATCTGTATTCAGACACCATCAGTTCTTTCTTTGGGGATGGATAGCATTTTTTATCATAAGTCCTTCAGAGTTGTCTTGGGTCATTGTATTGTTGAGAATAGTATTTACAACTCATTGTCTTACAATATTGCTGTTACTTTGTACATAGTACATTTCACTTTGCTTCACATTTTCACTTTTTGTTCATGTAGGTCTTTTAAGGTTTTTTCTGAGAGTACCCTCCTCATCATTTCTTATAGCATAATAGTATTCTATTACAATTACATACTACAATTTGTTCAGCCATTCCCCAGTTCAACTGGGCATCCCCTCAATTTCTAGTTCTTTGCCACCAGAAAAGAGTTGCTATAACTATTTTGTACATATAGGTCCTTTTCTTTTTTGTTTTTTTTTTCTTTTATCTGTTTTTGGATACAGACCTAGTAATGCTATTGCTAGGTCAAAGGGTAAGCATAGTTTTATAGCCCTTTAGGCATAGTTTCAAATTGCTCTGTGGAATAGTTGAATCAGTTCACAACTTCACCAATAGTACATTAATATTTCATTTTACCCAAATCTCCTCCAACATTTGTCATTTACCTTTTCTGCGCTATTAGCCAATCTAATAGGTGTGATGTAGTACCTCAGAATTGTTTTAATTTACATTTCTCCAATTAATAGTGATTTAGAGCATTTTTTCATATAGCTATAGATACCTTTTATTACTTCATCTGAAAACTGTTCATATCTTTTGATCATCTATCAATTGGGGAATGGCTCTAATTTTTACATATTTGACTAAGTTATCTATATGTTTGAAAAATGAGGCCTTTATCAGAGAAACTTGCTTCAAATTTTTTTCACAACTACTTTTGCTAACTGTATTTCCCTTCATCCTATTCCCCTCCCCAATTATTCTATTCTCTCTCTCCTTTCACCCAGTCGCTCCTCAAAAGTGTTTTATTTCCGACTTCTGCCTCCCCCAATTTGCTTTTCCTTCTATCACCCTACTCCCTTCTCTTATTCCCTTCTCCTCCTACTTTCCTGTGGGGTAAAATAGATTTCTATACCCAGTTGAGTGTGATGTTATTCCCTCTCTGAGCCAATTCTGATGAGAGTAAGGTTCACTCACTCCACCCCCCATTTCCCCTATCTTCCCCTCCACTATAAAAGCTTTTTCTTGCCTCTTTTATGTCAGATAATTTACCCCATTCTACCTCTCCCTTTCCCTTTCTCCCAGTGCATTCCTCTTTCACCCCTTAATTTTTTTGATATCACTTCATATTCAACTCACACCTGTGCCCTCTGCGTACACATACTCCTTCTAATTGCTCTAATAATGAGAAAGTTCTTATGAGTTACTAGTATCATCTATTCATGTAGGAATATAAATAGTTTAACCTTAAGTCCCTTATGACTTCACTTTCCTGTTTACCTTTTTATGCTTCTCTCAAGTCTTGTGTTTGAAAGTCAAATTTTCTATTCAGCTCTGGTCTTTTCATCAAGAATACTTGAAAGTCTTCCATTTCATTGAATATCAACTTTTTTCTTGAAGGATTATACTTAGTTTTTCTGGGTAGTGATTCTTGGTTGTAATCCTAGCTCCTTTGCTCTCCAGAATATCATATTCCAAGCCCTCCAACCCTTTAATGTGGAAGCTACTAAATCTTGTGTTTTCATGACTGTGGCTCCATGATGCTTGAATTGTTTCTTTCTGACTGCTTGTGATATTTTCTCCTTGACCTGGGAGCTCTATAATTTGGCTATAATATTCCTGAGAGTTTTCATTTTGGGATCTCTTTCAGGAGGTGATTGGTGAATTCTTTCACTTTTTATTTTACCATCTGGTTCTAGAATATCAGGGCAACTTTCCTTGATAATTTCTTGAAAGATGATAGTCTCTTTTTTTTATCGTGGCTTTCACGTAGTCCAATAATTTTAAAATCATCTCTCCTGGGTCTATTTTCCAAATCAGTTTTTCCAATGAAATATTTCACCCTATCTTCTATTTTTTCATTCTTTTGGTTTCATTTTATCATTTCTTGATTTCTCATAAAGTCATTAGCTTCCATTTGCTTAATTCTAATTTTGAAGAATTATTCTCTGCAGTGAGCTTTTATACCCCCTTTTCCATTTGTCCAATTCTACTTTTTTCTTCAGTTTTTTTTTTTCCAGTGAGTTTTTGTACCATTTTTTTCCATTTGGCCAATTCTGCTTTTTAAGACATTCTTCTCCTCATTGGCTTTTTGCACCTCTTTTACCATTTGACCTATTCTGTTTTTTAAGGTGTTATTTTCTTTAGGTTTTTTTTTTGCATGTGTCTCCTTTACCAAGCTGCTGTCTGTTTTTTCATGATTTTCTTGCATCACTCTTATTTCTCTTCCCAATTTTTTCTCTACCTCTCTTACTTGATTTTCAAAATCTTTTTTGAGCTCTTCCATGGCCTGAGACCAATTGATATTCTTCTTGGAGGCTTTGGATGTAGATGCTTTGACTTTGTTATCTTCTTCTGATTATGTGTTTTGATCTTCCTTGTCACCATAGTAACTTTCGGTGGTGAGAATTTTTTCTGCTGTTTGCTCATTTTCCCAGCCTATTTCTTGACTTATAACTCTTTACTAAAGTAGGGCTCTACTTTCACGGTGGAAGGTGCACTGTCCCAAGCTTCAGGGATTTTGTGCAGCTGTTTTCAGAGATAGTTCTAGAGACATGTAAGTTGTCAGTTCTTCCAAAGTAGTATGATCTAAGGAGTGATATGTTTAGTACTGTCCTGGACTGTGCTCAGGTCTGTGAGTGACCATAAGCACTCTTTTCTGACCTGGAACTGTGAGGTGGTTCCTCACTCCAATGTGGCCATGCTCTGATGTGCTAGTTCTCCTCCTTGCCCTGGGACTTCCACCCAGGACTGTGACCCAGATCCGGGTATTGGCAAATATCGTGTCCTGCCCCCAGTGCTAGCAAGGAGACCCCTGTAATCTCCTTCTTACCAGTTATTCTACCCCCCTTACTATCTGTGGGCTGAGAGTTCCAGAAGCAGTTGTTGCTCCTACTGATTATTAGAGCTTCAGGGACATTTGCATGATCAGGTACAATTTAGCAGAAAGAATGATGGAAGTTGAAAGGACAACTAGATAGGGGTGATATCTATCTGCAGTGTCAGGAAGAATAAGCAGGAGGTGCTGACCATGTGCAGGCTTGAGGGTGGGTGCCTGTACTCCCAGGAAAGGAATAGGTGAATGGAATCATTCCCCAAATTCAACTAGGATGAGGTCTGGGGCCTGACATCTGAGAGAGGTAAGTCAGAAATAGTGCACAGAATACACTGGGTGAGGTCATGAGACAAATATTACTAAAGCATTAAACCAAAATAATGATATGGTTTCAGGGTTGAGTAGGATATCTATTACATAGAGAAGAAGTAAAAGATCATGAGTCCTGAGCACCTGAGAAGAGTGGTAAAGGGGTGCCACCTTTGGGAATATGACAAGGGAAGGAAAAATAACGTGTTGCTGATAGCAGTGGACAAAAACTCTCCCTTGATTCACAATTTCTCCTAGGTTTCACTGTGTCAGCTAATCTTAGTGATCAAAGTCCATAGTGGGTACCTTTATGAAGTTAACCCTAATAGTTCTGTGATTTCCTCACTCAGTGTCAGGATTCATCTACAGACCTTTGACTTGCTTGTGACAATTTTCCACATCTGTTCCCAGCTCCTAGAACTGCCTTTACCCAACAGGCTTAAACAAAACAGCGCAGAGACAAAGCACTTAGGACAGAAAATCAGAGGCATTGGATTTGCCATCAATCCTCCGGTATAAGGCTAAGATACATATTTATTGCTATGATCTGGTAATTCTCTGCCATTCTGACCTTATATAAACAAAGAGTATTTTTTAAAAAGTGACTTCATATGAACTGCTAGTGTCCAAATGAGTTTGAGGGATTGCAGTTGCAGAGACAGCTTTATCTGTGTGTGAACAATTCTTTAAAAAAAATTGTTTCAGGCAAGGAGAAGTGCCTGTGCCCTAAGACTGCAGCTTTATTGAGACCCCACACATCCCTCTGCAAAATGGTCAATATAGCTTTTGCGCAGGGGCTTCTCAGGGTGGATACAAAAAAACCCTCTTATCAATTATTCAACCAGTCTGCATTTACTGAGCACCTACCAGACATATGGTAGGCACAGTGGTAGGTGCTGGGGATATATACAGAAAACACAGTAAATCCCAGGCCTCAAGGAACCTACTTTCAATCAGTAGAAGCAATTTGTACACCTCTGAGCAGATACAGCCCACATACACAAAGTAAAGACAAGGTAATCTCAGAGTGTGCATGGAGGAACGGGGGAGGCATTAGCAGCTGGAGGAGATCAGGACAGGCCTCATGGAGGAAGTGCCCTTTCAGCTGAGCTTTGAAGAAAGCTAGGAATTTGTGATATATAGAGTTTACAAAAGCACATTGTACTTTTGTTTCAGGCAAAAACAGATATGTCAGTACTGAACTTGGTTTAGAGTTAACTGATGGGAATTTGTTTGGAAAGTTTAGCCTTTGGGGATGGGAGGGAGCAGGCTTTTATAAAGAGGGAGAAGGAAACCATACCACGAGGAAAGGACTCACCCTTAGTGGAAGTGAGCATGTGCATATGCGCTCGCTCTCTCTCTCTCTCTCTGTCTCTTTCACACACATACACACACACACACACACACACACACACACACACACACTTGCAGAGCATCACATGACACAGCTACATCTTGCTAGGGTACACAACCTAGAGATGGCATTGGCCCAGAGGTTGATCAAGCCTAAGGAAAGCCTGAGGAGAGATTTGAGTCCCAGCATCTCAGCTATGGGGATTTTGCAAATAATCATTTGAAATAAGTAGTGTCAGAAATTGGGCCAGATGTTCTAAGTCTTCAGGAGAAGCCCGTAGGGTGGAAGGTGAGGGGTGCGGTGGAATGGAGGGAAATATAGAAAGATCTCTCTTTGCTCCATATGAAGATGGAGATGGGATGTCACGAGAGAGCACAGTAACAGAGTTTCAAGATTAGGTGGTCTTAATCCATAAAGGTTTCTGGGACTTCGGAGACCACGGTGGAATTTCTTTTTCCCAGATTCCCGTAGCCTTTGATTTGCACAACTCCGTTCTGTTCTTTGATCTGGTCTTTCTTAGTTGTTTCATATGTACATCTTCAGTGAAAGCACTTTGCACTCTCCTACTCCTCAATGAGGGCTGGAAAGGACTTTAGAGTTGACCTAATCCAATGCCTTCTGATAAGGAATCTGAGGCACAGAAAGGTTGAGACTTCACCAAGGTAACTCAGGTAGCAAATGGTGAAACCAGGACATGAACCCAGGACTTTCGACTCCTGGTCTCATGTTCTTTCTACTACATTATGTTATCCTCCTGCTCAAAAAAAAAAACGTTCCATTTTTTTGCTTCCTTTAAATCACCTGGACATTAGGTCAGAGGTCAGGGGGTAGGGGTTGAGCAGGCTTCATGGTGGGATTTGTCATTCGATATACTGAAGGGAGAGAGGGATGGAGAGGTTTATGGTTGTAGAGTCAGAATTCAGGGGCCTGCAGGTGGTGGGAAGTGGGATAGATTATACTAGGGGTGGGGAACTTGCAGCCTCGAGGCCGCATGTAGCCCTCTAGGTCCTCAAGGTCCTGGATTATGCATGTAATGAAGAAGGTCAGTTATTGGTTGGGCCAGTACAGAAGCTGAGAAAAAGATGGAGGCAAAAGGGATATTTACAGACTGAGAAAAAGGTCAGCAACAGAGAATCTTTGACAAAGCAAAGATCAACAACAATCAGGTTAGAAGGCAGAGTAAAGGACAGTATTTGAGTTTAAGTAAAAAGAGTATGCAATTTGCTATGCTCAGCAAGCTGAGCCCAATTGCACGCTTTTCATCTGGAATGTGGATAGTCTATTCTATTACTCCCTTCCTGCCATTTGTTCACCCAAATGAGCCACAGATGTGAATGATTCCCCTGTGCATACCACCACCATCATCTTAATGGGAGGTCAGCAGTGTGTGCCATAATTCTTCATTGTCAAAACTCCTAAATCCTCAGTGTGGCTTTTAAGGCTGTCTTCACAATTGTTCCCATCTTCTGGCTTGAGCCTTATGTCTCACTATTATTTTAGAGAATTCTTTGAACTGATCTGTTCATCATTCCCTAAAAGCGCCAGGCACGTCCTGTCCTCCACTTGTGTCTGGATACTTTCTTCCTCCTCTCCAATTGTCTAAGACCTACTGCTCATATGCCTGTACCAAGTCCCTTATGTTCCTGCTCCAGCCATCCTAGCTTTCTGTCTACTTAGGGATCCATCTCTGACCCTGTGTCTTTATATATACCACTCCTTTTCTATCATTCCTATTCCTCTACGGTTATCAGAATGGCACCATTTCAAAGCCTACCTCCTCCTTAAAGCCTTCTTTGACTTGAGAAGCATGGTGATATAGTGGACATATCAATGGATTTGGGCCTGGTTTCAAATCCTGACTTTCCTAGTGACTACTTACATGACTTTGGTTGAGTCACCTTCTCTGAGCTTCATTTTTTATTCTGTAAAATGAGGGGCATCAGATTAAATAACTCATGAGATCCCTTTTATCTCTAAATCCTAGGATCTGTGATCCTGTGATATCTTCAGTACTTAATGACCCTCTCTGATTTAACCTCCTCATGCACTCAGTCAATGGTCAGGTATTTCACATATGCTCTACATTGTATTATCAGGGGTGTGTGTGTGTGTGTGTGTGTGTGTGTGTGTGTGTGTGTGTGTTTTAAGTTTATGTTAAGTGTTTGCCCCTGAAGGGTAGGATCAGTGAATTATATTTCATCGTAAGCTGAATATGTAGTCCAATACACTGAATAAAACAGCCATGCAATCAATGTTTGTTGCTGAGGATGTTTTAAAATGTATATTCCTAAGTGGTAAAGGGAAAACCAAGTGCACCATATTGCCAAATGATGAGTTAGTCCTTCATCACACTTTGTGGTATAAGGTCAGAATTACAAGTATGCCACACTTTGTTCTGTTCTGAGAACGCTTGACACAAGAGTTGGATTACTTCTTGCGAAGGAAAATCTTACCAAGTCACATGTACCATAGCCTTATGACTTAGGCAGACAAGGGACTTTTCCCCTGGAAATTAATCATAAATGTGTTAGCATTTATAAATTAATACTTTGAGAGGCAGCACGGCTTTAGTGGATAGGGAGCTGGCCTCAGAGCCAGGCACATCTGGATTCAAGGCCAATTTCTGACACATATTGACTTTTTGAACCCTCAGCAAACCGCTTAACTTGTCAATGCCTAGGCAACTCTCTAAGACTAAGCTGCAGAGAATGTGTCAACTTGCCTTGATAGAGAAATTTCCTCACTGGGAGCCCTTTATACCAATGAAACCATATATCCATTTCCTATCTCTAATAGTAATAGTAGTATAAATAATATATCCTCACTAAACACTTTTAGAAAATAATTAATCATAGGGCATATGGAAATCCAATGCCACAAATACTCTATGATTGGTTGGAAAGCACAATACTTTTGAATGTGTTTGTAGTTTGGTATACTTGAATCATTAATAGTAAATAGCAAAGCTGTGAAACCTTAGGCATTGCCCTCAGTAACACTCCAGATTGCCCTAATCAGATTAAAAGGTGGAAATATTAAACAATAAATAAATAAAAATAAAGTAAACATGTTGTTGAATTGTTTCAGATTTGTTTGTTCTTCTTCAGTCATTTTTTCAGGTGTGTCTGATTCTTCACAACCCCATTTGGGGTTTTCTTGGCAAAGATATTGGAGTGCTTTTCCATTTCTTTCCTCAGCTCATTTTACAGTAAGGAACTGAGGCAAATAGGGTTAAGTGACTTATCCAAGGTCACACAGCTAGTAAATGTCCAAGGACTTATTTGAACTCAAGTCTTCTGGACTTCAGGCTTGGTGTTCTATCCACTGTACCACCAAGCTTCCCAAAACAGAACATAGATAATATTAAATGATTTTCTAAGTCAGTATGTGGCTGACAGGCATTCTTATGTATAATTTAGTGGTCCTATTTCTGATTTTGACCAGATCCCTGTGAACCAAATCCTTAGGTACATATATGCCCATTGGGAACTTCTAGTTCCTTGTGTATAGTGTGGGTTTTTTGGTTGTTTGTTCTTGGTCTGTGTGTATGTATTTATATGTGTGTTGTGAGTGTGTGTAAGTACGTAATCTGGACCTGTGATTTCATGTATGGAGTTCCTTTTGAGAAAACTCTTGCTATCATTGCAGATTAGTAATTATCCTGCAACTTATTGTATTAGAGAGTTTCCTGGGTGATAGGTGAAATGACTTGCCCAACACCCCCCACCCAGGATGTGTCTTAGGCAGAACTTGAACCCAAATCTTATTCACTTAAAGGTTCGCTATCTACCCATTATTCTAAACCATATTTGTGCAATATAGAAATATTTTAACTTGCATTACAGTTACTTCTCTATCCTTCCCACTAGATTGTAAGTACCATGAGGGTATAAATAATGCCATTTTTAATTTTTGTATGCAAAGTATGTTGCACGTACTTTAAAAGACGCATGATTTCATTGGTGTGAGTTTTCTACTCACTTCACCAAATCAGGTCAACAAACATTTGTTAATCACTTACTGTGTGCCAAACATTGTGTTAAGTGCTGATCAAATCTCAGTGTCTGCATGCCAAAACACAGATAGTCTTCATGGGTTGCTATGGCCAAAATAGCTGATTACATGCTTTCCAACCTTCTGGTGATAAAGCTCTCTGAACCTAGCTTGGCTGGTTCAAAGGTGACAGAGATAGTCAATCACATTGCTTTCACTGATTTCAAGTCCAGGATTGCTTCCATGCTGTGCTGACATCGAAGGACAACTTCCATGGGCAACCTTACATATAACAGGAACTTAGAAAATGTTCCTTTACTTGAATCACTGCTTCTCTTACAGATATCTAAACTTGGGGACAACTTGATATGACACAGTTTATCACATGGATGTCAGTCCTGTCCACTAATAACATTGTTATGGACGTATTCTACTGCAATAGGGAAGGGGATTTCTGCATAGTCTCTTTCCAGCCCTCTAGGAAGCTAGCTCATCACAGGTGGATTCTAATTAAATTAACAAGTGTCTGGATAGTGCCATTGGGACTACCAGATATCATTATTCTCTGAGATTGTCCCATATTTCACTGTCTTATTCCATTAACTGGTTTTTAAACTCCCTTAGCACTAGACCATGTCTTATTTCTTTATATCTCCTCCAGCTCCTAGCATATTGTACACAAGTAAATATTTAATAAATATTTATTAAGTGAATACATAGGGGTATATAACAATCTGATATGTAAGTTAACAGAAAGGAAGAAAATATAGATCTGTTACCCTTATTTACTATAGAGAGTTGATGGAAGAAAGGAAAAAGAATAGTTGTTGACATACTCATAAGTTCACAGGAGACAGAGCCCAAGAAAGGAGTCCGTGGTAAAATCCCTCAACTCAATTGTCTATATACAAAATCTCTAAGCTTAGGCAACAAACAAGAAGAGCTAGAGATCCTCATACAAGGAGATAAGGTTGAGTTCACAGATCTCGCTGAGACTGTGGGATAAAACTCATGACTGGAATAATGTTCTATATAAGTATAGTTTATTGAAAAGAATCAGAATAGGTAAAGGGAAGGAGGTAGTATCATATATTAAGAAGGCATGCATATGTAAGGAAATCAGGGAACTTGAGGGGCAAAGCTTGGTGAAGATTACTTGGGTGAAGATCAGTTGATGGAGAAACCCAAATGGTTTTTGTTACTGGAATTTACTACAGACCATATGGACAGAAAGAAGAAATAGATGAGGCATTTGAGAAACTTATCATAAACCTGGCACAAAGACATGATTTAATAGTGATGTAAGACATCAGTTATCTAGACATCTGTATAGTGCTCCCCCTGCCAAAGCAGAGGAATTGATGACATTGATTTGCTTTAACAATAATTTCATCCTTAAATGGAGCAACAAGCAAAGGGAACTTCTACTGTAGATCTGATTCTCACTAACAGAGATGAACTATTTGGTCAGGTAAAAATTATGGGCCCCGAGAATGAAGTGATCCTTCTCTCCTAGTATTTTGTGAGAGAGAAGAAATCTGAGCAGAGTCTGATATAAATGACCTAGATATGGGTAAAACAAATTTTAAAGTGTACAGAAGAAAGACAGATGCAATCTTATGGGTTAAAATTCTATGAGAGGAGTCAGGATGGGAAGTCTAAGAGATGCTCAAGAATGAAGTGGTGAAGTTGGAATTGTGTAACAGATCCAAAGAGGAAGAAAACTAGGGGTTGCCTAAAGAGACAAGTAGGAATACACGGAGAACTCATTGACCGGCTTAGATGTTAATGAGAAATGCACAGAAGATGGAAGCAAGGTCAGGTAACAGAGGATAAAGATAAAACATGGCATGGTGTCAGGAGCACTAAATGTTAGAATGAGTCAAGGCTAATGGGAAAGCTAAAGACAACAAAAAAATTTAGTCTTTTAAAAAAAACTGTATTGGGAGAAAAAGTATCAAAGAAGGAAGTGTGCCTCTGCTTGGGATGGATGAAATGATGATAACTGGCCAAAAAGGGAAGGCAGAGATGCTCAATTCTTATTTAGCTTGTATCTTCCCTGCCAAGGAGAATGACTTGGCATTGATAATGACAGATAAAAAATTGCAGATGGGGAGTTGCACTTGATGAATTTCAGTCACCTTTCCCATATGAACTAAAGAACTTGCAGGTGTGATTGTTGGAGCAGTATTTGGAAAAGGGAGAGCGACCAAATATTGGAGAATGTCAGCACAGACAAGGTTGCACAGAATTGCAGAAGGGAAGATGTTATCGCGTTCAAATGATGGACCAGTGATCTGTAAATGACCCAACGCTGGGAAGGATAGCTAACACACTAGATCGCAGATTTCAAAAATCCCAAATAGGCTAGAGCATTGGACTAAATCTAATAAGATGACATTCAGTAAAGATAGATGTAAAGTCTTGCAGTTGAATTAAAAAAAATGACTTCATAATTTATCATAGGGGAGGGGTGGTTAGATAGCTGTTTTTCTGAAAATGATCTGAGAGACTTAAGGGAATCACATACTTAGTTTAAGTCAGCAGTGTGAAATGGAACCCCAAAAGTTAATGTGATCTTTAACTGCATTAAGAGAAGCATTGCTTCCAGGAATAAAGAGGAGACAGTCCCTCTGTACTCTACCCTATTCAGAATAAATCTAAAGTCTTTTGTTCAGTTCTTAAACTGTGAACATTGATAAGGTGGAGAGTATCCACATGAGAGCAACCAGAATGGTGAAGGACTTTGAGTCCATGCCATATGAGGAATGATTGAAAGAACAGAGGGTGTTTACCATGGAAAAGAGAAGATTTGGGGAAAATATGATAGCTTCAAGTAGTTAAAGGGCTGTCATATAGAAGGATTGGACTTTTCTAGGAATTCAGAACTAGGAATAATGAGTAGAAGTTGTAAAGCAGGGAATTTAGTCTTGGCATTAGGAAAATATTCCTAACCCTTTCCAAAAGTGGAATTGGCTACCTCAAGAAATGATGGGTTCCTCCTCCTTGGATATCTTCATGCAGAAGTCTGGATGACTCCTTGTGAGGTTTGTGATGGTGGGGATTCTATTCAGGTCTGGGTGGTACCGAATGGCCACTGAGGATTCTCAGATTCTCTGATTCATCTTTATTCTGGTTAGTTGTTAATCAAGGAGCTGGTCAGTCTGACTACTCTGACAACACTCTGTAGCCTTCACAGATTCCCCAGATTCTGAACATCTGTCATTGTTCTCAATTCTCAAGATCTCAATTTGGGAACCCCAGATACTATCCAACCATTTGTGACAATTTTTTAATCAGCTATCATAATGACCAAGTACTGCACAATTAATCAATGACCAAAACAGGCCTTGAGAGCAGAAGGAAGTGAGGGGATGTTATATAGATCTGTGAGCTCTACATTATTCTAAATCATTTTGGAGCCAGAAAGCTATTTTATTCATCACAGAGCTTAGCAAAACAATGAACTCATTGATCTTAATTCTTTTTTTCTTCATATAAATCATGTCAGAATCTGAATGCCCTTACACTTATCAGAGAAATTATAAACAAGATGAATTGGATTCTGACACTGGCAAATCTTAGAAACATTCTTCAGAAAAAAACTCATGGAAAATATTGTGCTAAAATAATGAAATAATTTAGTGTTGTTTCAGGGGGCACAGCTCTATAGAGGTTTTGTTCATTCATAGGTAGAGGGGAAGGGAAAGTAATAAGCATTTATATAGCAACTACTACGTACCAGACAATTTGCTAAGAACTTTTACAAATATGATCTCATTTGATCTTCACAAGAACCCTGATAGATAGGTGCTATTATTATTTCCATTTTACAGGTGAGGAAACTGAGACAAACAGAAGTTAAGTGACTTGGCCAGGGTCCATAGCCAGTAAGTATCTGAGACCAGATTTGAACTTAGTTCTTCCTGACTCCAGACCCAGTGCTCTAATGACTATACCACCAACTACCTCAGATAGATATTGAATCAGCAAGAACAATACAAGTTTTAATGCCTTGCCCTGTCAGATGTCTCCAACCTGTCCTTAAGATTATAGTGAATAAAGGATTCATCTTCCTTGGACAACTTCAGTCTCTAATCGAGTCTCCTAAAAACATAGATAATTATGATGAGAGGAAGATTGCTGTAGTGGAAAGTATGCTAAACCTAGAGTTAGGAGATTTGGGTTAAAATCCTGGCTATTACACTTAGCACATTGTATATAAGTATTTGCCGATTGAACCTTGGAAACGGTACTCAACTAGAAAATAGGGAGTCAGAAGATGGAGTATCTTGTCCAAGGAACAGAAAGGAGGGCAGTGTCACAAAGTATGAGAAGGAGATTTAGGGTCAAGTTTTGGCTCCCGACACTCACTAGCTGTGGTGCATTGGGCAAGTCATTATCTATTTCCTCATCTGGGAGTATTAATAGTTGTACTGCATACCTCACAGGGTTGCTGTGAAGAGATTGCTTAGTCGACAGTAAAGCATCATAAAAATGTTAGTTGATTATTATGAAGGGAGAGGTTGGGGCTGCTTTCATAGTTGAAAGCCACATCTTTATAGTCACAAAATTGACTGAAAGGTGTAAAAAACATAGGAGCTCACTGAATTTATTGTTTTGTTGACTACAAAATAACATTTGATTTGGTAGAGGAAAATACCACCAAAAGGACTTTTCCCCCCAGCACAATATTTTCCATGCATATATCAAAATCATATAAAAATCTTGGAAGATAATACAACATGGTGAAATTTGTTCATTCACCGTTAGATTAATCATATCAAGCAAGGCATAACATAAGGGAGATATGCTTACCAAAAGTGTTTGCCACCATCACGGAAGACCCCCAGTGCAGGATCTACATAAAAGAGGTTTTCCTTTGAGTTGGTAACAGCCTCCAGATGTTCCTGTTTGCAGATTAAATTGTGTTAGTTGCATCAAGCCCTGAAATATTGCAGACTCTCCTGAATTAGACCCTTAATCACCCAAATGTTCAGTCTAACTATCCACACAGGAAAAACGAAGTGAAAGAAGAATGCCTATTGCCTGGATTGTAATAAATCTTGGGCAGATGCTATGTTTCGTTAATGAATTGGTTCCAGAATTGAATAAGAGGAGGAGAGTGGGCCAGATTGCCTTTGGGAAATTTTGCATTGCTTTTATTGCCCTTAAGCTTCCCCTGAAACATAGGTCTGTTTTGTTAACATCAGTGTTTTTCTATTGATATTATATGACTGACAGTCATGAAATTTCATAATCCCCAAAAATATAATGTTGCAGATCTGAAATTGTGTTAAAATGGACAAGATGTCATTGCCCTTTGGCTCAGAAGCCCAGCTTCTAGGCAAATACCTCAAAGAGGCTAAAGATAGAAATGTCACACACACACACATATCAAAGTATTCAGAGCAGTACTTTTTATAGTAGCAAAGACCTTTGACAGGGGAATGGTTGAACTGGTTGTGGTTCATGAATTAATGGAAAATATAACTATGTAAAAGTATACCAAACTACTATGGTCTTAGGTGGGGTTGGGCCATTTTCTTTCTCCCTATAAAGAAGCTTCTACTTATGGACCTGCACATGTAAGGAGAGTAGAAAGGTACCCAAAGTATAATGTAGATTAGGACAGCTATTTATTTCACACACATACACACACACACACACGCACACACAACACACACACATTCACACGCACTGCTTAAAACACAAAGCAGTCACAAGCATACATTGGCAAAAACTTAATTATGAGGCAATAATTTACAGTTACTACTTAAAACATCAGACTATGAGGTATTTTATGAAACTACTGAATCAGCATTTCACCTTCACCTCAACACTGCACTGATAGCTCTCTTTAGGTAATTGTCATCTGGCAAGCCAGGCCAGAGATTGGCTTCTTCTCATCTTCTCTAAGAAATGATGTAGTAACTACAGGGGCTTCCTCCCAAAGGATAGCCAGTTATGGGGAACCCAAGTTCTTCTGAGCTCCTGAGGTATGTCTTCTAAAAAGTCCATCTCTTATGATCACTATTTGGTCAGGGACAGAAATACAAAGGAGAGATAGCAGCCCAAAAGATCAGGCTCATACTGGACTAGGCAGCACGCATGTTCAAAGCTGCTATAACTGCTGTAAGTAAGAGTGGGGACAGTGCTCTCTCTATTGCTCACAGAGATTCCCAGAGAGAGATACAGGATGACATAATATGGAGGGAGGAAGAAGAGAGAGTACCATAGAAGGTGAGTCGTTCCGTTATTGACTGAGATGCTCTTCTTGCCTTTCTGACCAAGTTTCTTTGATATATCCTCTTTCCTGCAGCCATCATGAGAGCAGACTGCTGAATGCCAACTCATTTAGCATATAGCTGGCACATAAAGGAAAAAGCCAAGGCAAATGTGGCATTGGAAGGGACCCAACTCCAAGAACATTACATATAATACCGGAAGGTATCCAGCTCTAGAAATGCTCCATTGGGTATATTTTAGTCACAGCAATCAAGAGAAGGGAGATCTCCTGATTATACCTCTTATAACTGTGCTGTAAGAGACAACCAATAGGAACAATTCAGGAAAGCATGGGAAAACTTACATGAACTAATGTGGAATGAAGCAAGCAGAACCAGCAAGACAGTGTATACAGTAACAGTGACTGTAAATGGAAAGAATAACAATAGCAAAACCAAAACCTGAATGCTATGCAATTATAATGACCAATTATATATTGCTATGTAATTATATATTACATATTATATAATTGCTATGCAATTATAATGACCAAGATTGCTACTGATGTACCTACCTCCATTTTTTACAGAGATGGGGGATGATGGTTGGTAAATTACATATACTCAGTTTGTTTTGCTAAACTACTTCTCTCTGTCTCTCTTTCCTTCCTTCCCAGCAAGGTCATCTGGGGTCATCCAAGAAGTAACAAGGCTCCTGATAGGTAAGGAAGGCAATATACCTAAGGATCTGAGTTGGTATTGGTGGTTTAGGGGAACTCTGGCTCCCTGAGGCCTTTTATTCTGGAAAACTCCAAACTATTTTATTGTTTTTACCCCTCAGCTTTTAGGACTTTGACTGGGCCAATTACATCAAGAATTCTTAAGAGAAGGAGAGCTTTTTTCTTGTACCCAAAGCCATCCTTATCTGTATGTCTCTGCACAGCTTTGGGGTTCATCCTGGAGTCTGTGGATCCTATAGCCTCCCTTGGGGCAGACCCCAGGGTGAATGATCCCAGTCTAACAAATGAGATTCAATTTCTTGATCATCAGAATCCTAATCTTTGTGACTTAGCCTGTTTCTAAATTTAGAAATCCTGAGGCTATGGAAATTCTAAAGGATGTGAGAGAGATTTGAATCCTAACCCTTTATTTTATAGTTGAAGAAACTGAGGCTTATGGAGAAGGGAAGTAACTTATTCAAAGTGACACAGTTGCCTACTGTCAGCACCTGTTTGCAAAATAGGAATTAAAAATTGCCCACAAATAATCAATATCTTTAATAAATGATCCCATTGTAATCACTGATAAAAGTTTTGTTTTCTTTTTTTCCCTCCTGAGAGCTCTTTTCAATTCTGAAATGGAACTGAAATGTTGACTCAGAGAACTAACAGCCGAGGCCTTATTAAAATTGTTAGGCAACATAAAATTATATCCCTGTGGGTCTATGCTAAATGCACCATTTAGAATTAGTCAATATATAGAAGATATGCAGAACATATATCTTACCATATTTGCTCAAACTCTTCAAAAATACCTTCTGAAGAGAGGCCCAATGAATTACCCAGAGATTAGAGTTCCTCCAAAGAATGCCTCAGGAGACCATTTATTGGAAAACTAGATCACATGTCATTTTGCAGTCTACTAATAAGCTACACATTCAAACTGTTAAATTTTCCTTAAGTGGAAGGTCTGACAGCTTTAGCTTGAGCTCTCCCAGGGCAATTTTTTACAACTATTATGAGAGTCTAATGGAAAAGGCTAAGGAAAAAACTCCTAAGAAAGGAGATTTTTCAAATGAAGCTCAAAACTTTCTTAATATTAAACTGTATAATATATTTCTATTGTCTTAGGACTTGAATTCACAGGGTTTGGAGCAGGAAGGGACCTCGGAGTTCATCTAATTAAACCATTTCATTTTCAAGAAGAGGAAAATTAGACCCAATTGTCTGGGAAGTAGCTTACCCAAGGTCACACAGTTAGTAAATAGCAGTGTTAGCATTTGAACCCAGACCCTCTCACTCTAAATCCAATATTCATCCTATTTCAGCACAGAATTTCAGAGTTTAGAAGGGATCCCAGTGGCATCTAGTCCAACTCACATCCCCTAAAAATCCCAATTACAAGTTGGATTGAGGTCCAGACTTTGCTTGAAGATTTCCAGTAAAGAGGAATGCATTACCTTCCCAGGCAGCCTATTCCACATTCAGATAGTTCTTTTTTGTTTGTTTGTTTGGGTTTTTTTTGTTGTTGTTGTTGTTTTTTTTTTTTGGTAAGGCAATTGGGGTTAAGTGACTTGCCCAAGGTCACACAGCTAGTACGTGTCAAGTCACATTCAGATAGTTCTAATGATTAGGAAGGATTTTTCCCCTATTATTCTCAACCCAAATTAGATTTTTTGCAACTTGTACCCATTGCTCCCTACCTTCTGGGGCCAAAACAAGGTTAATCCTTTTTTTTTTAACACATAGGCTTTCAATCACTCGAAGATAGTGATCCTGTCCACTCTTCACTCTCCTCCACAATCTTCTCTTCTCCAGAGTAAACAGCTCTATTTCCTTAACAGGTCCTGGTCACCTTCTCTGATACCAGAATGAGAGAGAAAGAGAGAGAGAGAGAGGAGGGACAGGCAGACAGACAGACAGAGGCAGAGAGATGAAGAGAGGGGGGAGAGAGAGACAGAGATAAAGGGGGAGGGAGAGAGAGAGAGACAGAGAGATGAGAGAGAGACAGAGATAAAGGGAGGAGGGAGGGAAAGAGAGAGAGGAAGAGAGAGAAAGGGAGAGAGAGACAGAAAGAGAGAAGAAAAAGATGAAGAAGAGAAGGGAGAAGGAAAAGAAGATGAAGAAGAAGGACGAGGAGGAGAGAAACATAGTCTATTTTCTTTTGTACACTATAGGGAGAGGGTGGCTTTTCTGATAAGAGTCCAAACACCACCCCCCTCCCCGACTCTTGGTCACCAATCACAGTGGAAGTAGCCCCAATCACTAGGAGCCAATTGGAGGAGCTCCCTGTGTCCTCTGAGCTAGGCATGCATTCATACCTTCAGTACACTCTTCAGATTCTTCCAGAGAAAGACGCATAGTCACTAATCTCCACCAAATTACTGAGTAACTGAGGGGCCCCCTGATCAACTTCTCTACACATTTATTTAATTTGAATCCTACGACAACCCTTTGAGACAGATCATACATTATAATCTCTATTTTAAAGATGAAGAAATGGCCTGAGGTTAAATCAATGCTTTGTTTTACTCTACCACATTGTAGAATATTCCTTGAAAATTTTCACATGGCATAGTTCTCAGAGAATCTTATTTAATGTTGCTTAGGGTATCACTCTATGAGGAGAACACCCATGTGAAAGGATTTCCATGTTACAGTAATATAAACAGAGGCTCTATACATCCCTACAAACATTCCAGTTAAATATCAACTCCTTGAGAGTAGGGAATGCTTCAGGTTTGTCTCTGTGTGCTCGCACCTGGCACAATGCTTAACACTTAATAAGCACTTGATAAATATTTGCCAAATGAATGAGTCATCATTCTGAAAGTAATTTGAGCAGCAGTCTAACCAACTCAACCATATACATTTTTAAAATGAAATTCAGTTCTGTGTTTACTTCTAAATTTATTGTTATTCAGCATGGTTACCATGGTGACAGAAAGAGGTCTGCTGGTATGTGTGTACCTTCTCATATAAAACCATGGCCCTGCCATACAACAGGCTCAAATGAAGCCATTTAGCCATTTATTTTTCTTTTTTGGTTGTAGCAACATAGGATCACCATTAAATTGATAGAAATACCAGTCAGTCAAAGTCTGTGGATCAATTGTATCAGGCTTCCAGCAGTTTCTGCCATTTTTGACACTGGCTTTGGTCACTGTTGTGAAAACAGAAGCCAGCAGTGGAATAGACAATTAGGTACAGTCACATAAGCAAAACCCCAAACATCTGGATGGAAGCAGATTTATTTTCCTGAAAATTAAATGAAATCTGGCTCTATTTTTAATCCACATTTAAAATCATGTCACAGCTTGAATTTTAGTCATAGTTGCTTTGAAAGTGAAACATCTCCCCTTGTCCCTCAACCCCACCTCCCCACCAGCCCAACTTTGACCATGAAGTATATGTTCAGAAATGTAAATGAGACAATTCTTCTTTCCACTTCTCTTCATAATTTTCATGTAGAGTAATCTTTCTCAAAAGTGCCAGCTGTTAGGAATCTGGAGATTTCCAACTTCTCAAGAAGCATTGCTCTATCTTCCATAATGTTAGGACTTCCTATCTGTTGATTATCTCCAATTTATCCTGTCCATAGCTTGTTTCTATAAAGTTGTCCACATGTTATCCTTTCCGTTAGACTACTTGAGAGCACAGACTATCTTTTGACTTTCTTTGTATCTCCAAGTGTTTAACATAGTGCCCAGTGTGAGGTAAATGCTTAATAAATGCTTTTTAATTGACTAGAGAGATCAAGTGGAACATATAGTGGGAAGAGGACTGAAATGGAAATCTGGACACCTGGCTTTCCTTTTCAACTGTGTTGTTGTTGTTCAATTGTTTCAGTCATGTCTGACTCTTCTCAACCCCATTTGGGGTTTCCTTGGCAGAGATACTGTAGTGGTTTGCAGTTTCCTTCTCCAGCTCATTTTATAGATGAGGAAACTGAGGCAAATAGGGTTAAGTGAGTGACTTGCCCAGGGTTACACAGCTAGTAAGTGCCTGAGACCAGATTTGAACTCAGGTCCTCCTGAATCCAGGCCCTGCATTCTATACACTGTGTCACCTAGCTGCTATGTGTTAAATGTTTAAGTTCTAAGGGTACACTGGAACCATCTCTACTTGGTTTTTAAGAGTTGATTGTTAAATTTTCAATCTAAGCATTTATACCTTGGAAATTGGCAAACTACAAATCAAGGCTTGATTTATTGTTTTCTTGATTGTCTAGACTTAAGAAAGTGATGGAGAAAATGTTAATAATACAGAATAAACTTAAAAATAAGTCTAGCATACATTCTCCTTCCCCTATTCCACCAACTGGTTGTTAAATGTTTACCAGCACACCACTGGGTGTTCCTCTCTCTGGATCTCAATTTCATAATCTATAAAATGAAAGGGTTGGACTTCTCTGTCATGGGCTTCTATGGCTTTTTGGTGAAGCCTATGGTTTCCTTCTCAGAATAAGGTTTTTAAATGCGTAAAATGCATAGGAATATAATGGAAACCAATTACATTGAAATACATTGATCAAAATATATTTTAAAAATCTTCATGAACCCCAGGTGAAGAACCCTGGATTAAATGACCTCTATGTGGATAGTGACCCCAGGTTATAGATGAAGGCAGGGCCAACTCTTGACAAAAATGTAAAGTTGGATTTGGATTTCCTTTCCTTTTCTCATACATCCCCCACTGCCATAGACCCAGCTCTATGATGCTCCTCCCTGCCCCCAACTGCCAAAGAATTACTAGTATAATTTCCTAACTCTGTATCTCCTATCTCTACCCCTTAATTTGTTACATCTTTTTATTTAGGGAGATACCTTCAGTGGCTCCCTGTCCCTATAGGATAGCATAAAACTCTTGAATTCATCATTTGGAGTACTACCCTTCTGTCCCCAGCCCACAATTCTAGTTTTGTGTCGCATCATTTCCCTCTATGAACCCTACTTCCTGACCAAATCAAATAACTGGTGGTTCCCTGATCTCAAGCTCTCCTTCCATGTCTCCCTACATTCGTGGAGACTATCCCCCAGGCCTAGGATACTTCCTCTCACTTCACCTTTTAAACCCTTTCTCTTCCTTTAAAGTTCTACTAACATAGCCCTCCCCCACCCCCCACCCCATTACCAGATTCTATCCCACCTCAATCTTTCATAGAGTGTTTTGAATCCTTTTTTTTAAACCTCTATCACATTCTGCTTTTTATTATTCAATTAAAAGAGATAGAAATAGGGATTGGACCTATGATGTCACTGCCATAAGGAACTCCAAGCTGAAGAAGCTCCCTCTACCACTGAAAGTCAGCACCTTCCCTATAACTTGCAGTCCTTGAGAGATGCCCTTAGCAGTTAAGCAACCTGCTGAGAGTCACACAGCCACCCTGCCCAGAGGCTATACTGGACTTCAGGGCTTCTTGATTTAGTGGCCAGATCTCTATCCATTATATCATGGCTGCCTCTATTGAATTATAAACAGCTTTTATCATTCTTTTCTGTGACTATTATATATCCCCTAAGTAGACTATAAGTCTTTTGAGTGATTATTGAACTTTTCCTCTTCATATCTCAACGTAGCACATTTACTGACATGAATTAAGTTGCTTTCAACTATCTGGAATTCTCGAAAGAATCAGATAAGTTCATTTGTGCAAAGATATGACAGATAATAAGGTATATAATTGGGCCAAATATGCCTAAGAACTTGCTCCTGATTATGTTTGGGGTCAATACCAGTCAGTCAGTCAGTCAGTCAATAAATATTTATTAAGAACCTACTACGGCAGGTAGATGGTGCGATGGATAGAGTTGCTGGGACTGGAATTAGGAAGACGACTTCAAATTTGGCCTCAGACACTTACTAGCTATGTGACCTTGGGCAAATCACTTAAACCTGTTGGTCTCAGTTTCCTCATCTGTAAAATTAACTGGAGAAGGAAAAGATAAACCTCTCCAGTATCTTTGCCAAGAAAATCCCAAGTGGGGTCATGAAGAGTCGGGCGCAACTGAACAATAACAAAGCACCAGGAACTGTGCTAAGCACTAGGGATCCAGATCCAAAGAATGGAAGTATCCTGATTCATAGCGCATTTACATTCAAGGGCTGTATTTTACTGGGGAGGGACATGCAACATACACAAATATGTCCACAGAATCACAGATTTAGAGCTAAAATAAATTTTAGAGGTAATTTAGGCCAATCTTTTTGTTTTACAAATGAGGACACTGAAATCCATAGAGATTAAGTGGACCGTTCCAAGGTCACACAAGTAGGAAATAGTGGACCTGGGATTTGGACCCTAGTCTTTTTACTCCAAAGACATCATTTCTTCCAACTGTGTCTAGGCATATAAGGAAATCTGAAGAGGAATAGAAACTACTGGCTGGGTGGATCGGGGGAGGCTTCATAAAAAAATGTGGTGCTTGAGTTGAGCCTTGAAGGGAGATAAAGATTCTGAAAGGTGAAGATGAGAAGAGAGTGAATTCCAGGCATGTTGTGAATCTTGTGCAAATGTACAAGAACTCATGGGAGAGTGGGAGGGAGAACTCATGTTGAATTTTGGAAACAACCACTGATCCAGTTTGGCTCTACATAGCTACCAAAGTGAATTTCATTTTAAAGCACAGGTCAGGTCATATTGTGTCTCCTGCACAGTAAACGCCTTTAGCTCCCTATTATCTCTAGGTTCAAATAAAAATTCTTCTGTTTGGCATTTAAAGCCCTTCACAACCTGGCTCAAATCAAACTTTCTAGCCTTAGTATACAATACACCATGCATTCTATGATCCAGTCAAACTAGTTTTCCTGCTATTTTCACAGGGACAGACAAACTCATTTCCTTGCTTTTGCTCAGGCTGTCCACCATGCCTGGAATGCATTTCCTTCTCATCCCTGTGTCTTTGTGTCTTTTGTCTTTCTTCAAAGTTAAGCTCAAATGCCACCTTCTACGAGTGATGTCTTGACTTGTGTGTAAACTGGTTTTAAGTGAGGCAGAATTGCATGGTCATTGGACTCACTCTCCCAGAGTCATTGAAGTCCAGTGGCAAGATAAAAATTAAGATGACTGGCGATGGCCCAGGGTGCAGTAGATGACCTTGGTGTCTTTGATGTCTGACCAAGCTCTAAGCACTCCACAGAGCCTGCTTCAGCCACCTTCATGGCCATCAGGACAAACTATTCTCTTCTGCCCATTCCTCAAGGGAAGTCTTCACATGCTTGGGGCAGACATCCCCTTAATTCATCTATAGGTTTGAGGCCTGTTGGTTACCCTCAGCCTGGTTTAGTCCATCTGTCAAGACAGTTTTACTGAATTATAGCTGCTGTGCATGCTACATGCTTCCCACCCAAAACTGAGTTGTATTTATTTTGTATATATTTTTCAGCCCTATATAAATGGCAGCTAATGATGATTATGCACAATGATGGTGCTCATATTTTTTTAATGTCAGAATGTTTTATTCACTGTGACATATATAGCTTTAGAGTTAGAAACTGTTTAGAAGTCTTCTAGTCCAATATCCTTATTTTACAGGTGAGTAAGCAGAGGCTTAGGTTAGGTAACTTGCACAAGTCACGTAGGTAGTAAGTAGTAGCACAGCTTGAATTCAAAACCAGTTCCTCTAATTCTAAACCTGGTGGTATTTCCCATCTGTCATGTTGCCTGAAAAGCCTGTTTTCAGTGAAGGCAGATGGTGAAAACACAAACTTACCTGGAGTCTACAGATGCCTTATCTCCCTTTGACCTATCTTCCTTAGATCTGGGCATGGTGAGTATTTCTTTCCTCAAAGATTTGTAGCATTACATAACTCACTTCAATCTTACCTTTCACAGAACCATGGAATCATTATGAGAATTAGAAGGGATCCCTGTGACCCTCACTCATTCATTCAACCATTCAATCAACAAGCCTTTATTATCTAGCCTAACCCATACCTAGAAAGAAGTCCCCATAATATACCTAAATAGTACTCATTCAACTTCTACTTGAAGACTTCCAATGAGGGAGAACACTATTCCCTTCCCCCCAAAATAAGTGCTTTGTAACAGCACTAATTGTCAGGAAATTATTTTTTCCTTGACATCAAGCCTAAATTTGCATCTTACTCCTATTTCTGCCATCTGGGACTAAACATAACAAAATGAATTTTTCTTTGACTTTTTCCTTACAGAGGCCCTCCCTTTAAACTCATATAGTAAAACACAAAACAAACAGATTAAAAAATCAGCACATTGACCATGTTTGAAAATGTCCAATGAACCACTAGGCCATCATGTTGCTTCCAAGATGTGATAGCCATTCTCCATTATCAGGCTTATGAAGTTATGATTGGTGACTGCACTGATCAGAGTTCTATAATAGTTCAAAATTACTTTCTTTTGCATTATTATGGTCATGCTGAAAATTGTTCTCCTTATTCTGCTCATTTCCATCTGAGTCGGTTTATGTCTTTATATGAATTGGTTTCTATGAATCTGTCATAGTCATCATTTCTCACTGCTCAGTAATAGTCCTTTACATTCATATAATAATTTCTTGGGGCAGCTAGGTGGTGCAGTAGACAGAGTGCCGGCTCTGGCTTCAGGAGGACCTGAGTTCAAATCCAGCCTCAGATACATAACACTTAGTAGCTGTGTGACCCTGGGCAAGTCACTTAACCCCACTGCCTAGTCAAAAAAAAACAAAACAAAAAAAAACAAAACACAAAAACATGTAACAATTTCTTTATTCTTCCCCCAATTGATGGATACCTACTTTGTTTCCAATTCTTGGATACAACAAAAAGTGATGTTATAAGGGTTTTAAAATTTGGTATATATAGATTCTTTCCCTCTATCTTTGGCCTTTTGTGACTGGTAATATTATTTCTGGATCAAGGTTTAGTGACTTTTAAGGTGTAGTTCCAAATTGCTTTCCAGAATGGTTGAACTAAATTAAAATTTTTGAGACTCAGTTTTCTCTCCTGTGAAGCATGGAATTTGGATTAAAGGTAATGACCTCTAAGATCTTTTCAAACTCTAAAATGCCATGATAACTATAAAATTATAACATATCATATTATAACTATAGTATTGTATTATAAGTATGTATATGGTTTCTATAGTTATAAATATATACTATATATAATTTCATAACTCTAAAATTATGAAATACAAGTCTCTGGTATTCTGCTAGAAGCTTCTGAGTGTTCCAGAAAAGTTCCACATTATAGGCTTCCTCCCCACCATGAATGCTCTTTGATTTTTTTTAATTTTCCAATGACTCCCAAATGGGGAAAGAGATAAATCTTCTCCTCCTCTTCCTCTTCTTCTTTCTCCTTTTGAACCAGTGATGGAATTTAGGTCCTATGATTTAAAATCCAGTTCTCTATCCTTGAATCTGCAGGAATGGAGCATTTCAGTCAACACTGACAATTTTGTCAGTCAAAGTTTGTACTATCTTCATGGATAAATTAGAACCATGCTTTGTATGCAAGTAAAGCTGCCTGCCATCTTTGTCAAGGAGTTAAAGATTCTTTTACCTGCCCTACATAGGGCTGATGAGGTCAAAATTGAATTCTATTCAAGAATTAGTTGAGTGCCTCCTATGTTCCTGGCACTTTGTTGAATGTTAGGAATTCTAAGACAAAAAAGAGAGTCCCTGCCTTCAAGGAGCTTACATTCTACTGGAAAGTGTATGACTAACTTTGATACTCTTTTACAAGGTCTTAAGTATCAATTCAAGGCATTTCTGCCTTATATATCCACAGTGAATCACAGCAACTCATGAAGGCCATTTACTAAGGTCCAGACAGGGTTGTGAAAATACCTATACCTGAAGAAGTCAAAATATGCTCACAGTACAATATTGAGAGAAGCTGAGCAACAGTTTTTTTTTAAACTGCTAATTTGCCATGATTCACCATTTCCCTATGGCTTACATCCAATTTTTTGACTTTGGATTGCTCATGCCTTTCATTAAGCCCCTGGAACTAGTTATCAAGTTACATCTTTTAGCTATTGTCAACTGTTCCCAAGTCAGCCAATACAATTCCTTCACTTCCAGAAAACCCCTTTCCCTCACCTCTTCCTCCCCCAACTCCCACAAGGCAAGAAGACAGGTGCTATGAAGATCTTTTTGGAGGTAGGGCTGATAAGGCTCAGGTTCCTCAAAAGGAGTCTCATTTCATTTATCTGTTCTTGCTCACAAGCTAATTAAAATTGTTCTTTCTCAGCTAGGGGGGAAAGTTTTGTTCTCTATTTACAATGTAAATTGGTAAGCCACATTTTTATCACATTGTGTGGAAAACTGTAAATCAAATTAAATCATTCTCTAAAGCTATAGAATGAATCATTAGCATATGTTAAAAGCATACTCTTTATTAATATAATGAAGTCAGCATTAGCTGAAATCTATTAACAGCAGCACTAACATTCTCTGCAAATAAGATTCATTTGGATCCATATTATTCTTTCTTCATCCAGTGCAATAAACCTAGAATCAAATATTGAGAGAGATTCAATTAAATTCAATTTAATAAACATTTATTTTAAGTATTATAATATCAATAAATAACATTTATTAATATCAGTATTACCTATTATGTTTCAGGTACCACTGGGATTACAAATAAAAAAAAAAGACCATCCCTGGACTCAAGGAACTTACAATCTAATGTGAGAAGACAGCACAAAAAGAAGCTAGATTCATTCCTGATTCTCTCTTATTTTCTGCAGGGGATCATTTAGACTAGAATACTTTAGGAATAGATTTCTTTGCAAGCCCTTCCTTAGCAACAATTCACCAATCAGAATGCCTTAATGGAGATAGTAACTTGTAACGAATCAGAAGACCTGAGGTTAAGCCCAAATCTTCCCATTTACTTGTGGTGTGGCCTTGGATAAGTTACTAGACTTCTCAGAGCATTCGTCTCTTCATCTATAAAAAAAAAGAAATAATATTTGCACTATGGATAAGGATTAAATGAGAGTGTATGGAAAGTATTTTATGAGTATAAAGTGCTACACAATGATAAGTGAATGTTAGTCTTTACCTAACACATAAAACATATAATTGCCAAATCTCTGATGGCATGAAACAAAGAATAATGTGTTATAAAGAATGAATGAAACAGAGTGTAGTAGTAATTAAATTTGTGTAGAACCATTCAACTTGAGGCAACATGCACATAATAAACAAATTTAAGACCATTAGATTGTAAGCTCCTTGAGGGCAGGGACTGCCTTTTGCCTAATTTTTTATCCCCAGTGCTTAGTACACTGGCTGGCATGTAGTAGGTGCTTAATAACTGCTTATTGAATGATTAAAACAAAAAATTCATGGGGCTTGGTGATGGGGGTTGGGATACCATCACATAACTTTTCCCAAGACTTGTTTGTTCCTTGCCTCTCTTTCTACATTGCATTTATAATCATTTCACTGGAATATTCTAGAAGAGATATCATAAAATCTAATATGATGGTGGGAGGTATGAATAATCCAAGAATGTTAAATCCTATGTCTCACAGAGAACTGTTTATGTATGCCTGGTCAGCTGCATGCCAGGATGACTTAAAGTTTTCCATCTTCAAACCTCTGCAGTTGCTTAGAATGTGATCTTCCCTTCCCTCTACTTATCCACACCCTGCCTAGCCTTCAAAACATAGCTCACATCTCACCTCTCTGCTCTGATTACCTCTACCAGAAGTGATTTCTTTCTCATCTGATCTCTTTCCATGGTTACTTACTCACTTAGTACTTTTATAATCCTTTCTTGTGTTAGTGTCTCTGTGTGTATTTCTTCTCCCCATTAAGTTTTTAAACTCCTGAGAATAAAGGTTGTACCTTATAGGAAGGAAGGCAGGCAGGAAGGAAGGAGGGGAAGAAGGAAACAAATATTTATTAAATAACTACTATATTGCACTGTACTAAGCGCTTAGCTAATATTATTTCCTTTGATCCTCACAACCACCCTGGGAGGTAGGTGCTATTACTATCCCCATTTTACAGTTGAGGAAGTAGAAGTTAAGTGTTTTGCCCAGTCACATAGCTAGTAAGTGTCTGAGGCTATATTTGAATTCAGGTCTTCTGGACCCAGGCCTAGTGCTCTATCCATTGTGCCACCTATCTGTTTGCCTAGTTCTTCGTCTCCTTCAACAACACCTGGCCTTGCACTTTGTAGATATTCAGTGTTTAATAAATATTGGTTGACTAAAGAATAGGAGTGATATTTTCAACTTTAGGTTCTTGGGGTTTAACTCTCTCTGATGAACATTCTTCTTTTTTGTAGTCACTCATGGAACATAAATGATCCTTCCTATAATCTGCAATTTTCATCTGCTGAGTCACTGGCTCTCCACAGTCTTTTCAAGCCAACTCTGATTGTTTGTTTGTCTACACAGGTCCAATGAAGTAGTGAATATAAGCGACATTATGAGTAAATAGGAGGTGGGAGTGAGGAGAAAGTTGTTTTAATCTAGTTTGGGGCCTGACTTATCTAGATAACTATATCCAGTGTTCTATAGTCAAATACACACTCATATGATAAAGTCTATTAATGACAGTAGTATATGTTAATCCTTCTCTATTCCTTTTCCATTATCATCTTCAGGTAAAAGATCAGTATGAGAAGTTCCTTGATCAATTGTATGACTTTATAAATATGTAAAATATATTATAAAAGTTGGCATACTTGAATGCATCTTCCCGTAGAAGGAATAGACTCCCAACTTTGTTGGAAGTACTAAAGATAGCTCCTAATAAAGTCCATTGATGAAGAATGCCCCTAGGATGAATTTTCCTGCTTGAACTCTTAAAAGGATGGATTCTGTAGGGGGGAGCCACCTTTGTTTATAAATGAGAATTTTCCTTGAAGACTAGGTTTATTTCCCTTTTTCACTTTCTCCCAGAATGATCCTAAGAGATCAGCGGGTAGTGAGGTTCCCTTGCCTCCAACAGCAACAGAAGAACATGGTTTTGCTTCAGACCAAGAAAAAAAGTTTTTGTGCTCTAGATCTCTAACTGCTCTGTGCCTTTCTTTCCCCCTTTCCTCAGAGAAATAAAATGTGAGTTTTCTTAGTCCAAGAGACAAGACAAAAGAGTGGGAATTATACCTGACTCTGTTAATGATGGTAGGTTGTTCACATGTAGGGTTTGATAGGAAAGCTACCCTGAGTGTGTTTCCCTTCTGGGAGAGCTCAAACACTCTGAATAACCATAAGCCTGCGTGTGGAAGTCTTGGGAGGGGGGTGGCTTTCTGGGTTAGTAGTCACAAATTCAACTCCTTCAGAAGGTTATAGGTATTTCAGAGCAGTGCTATTAGTGTGGAGGACTTCAAGACCTTGGGGACAAAGAAGACTCAGCAGAAATAGATAACTTGATTATTTATGGGCTATTATGAGTCCCCCTATATGTCATCTATATTTGTATATGGATTCGCATGAGTCTTTTACATTTTATGTATCATATTTGAGGTGGGAGGAAAAAGTCTGTCTTATCCCCAGTATTTGAATTGTTACCTCGAGTATTTGATGGACTCTACAGGGCCTTCTTGCCTCTATATGTAGAGTTCTAGGTATGAATTATATTTGGAGACTTTCCCATAGTAAACTCCAGGAAAAGGGTTAATGAACCAAATAATTATTTATATATTTTTAACTCAGTTCCTAAGCGTGTCTCATTCCTGTAGACCTGGAGTTTGGGAATGTGAGCCAGAGATTCCATCTATTTTTTATAAAGACTTTTACGACTTCTAATACTAATAAGAGCTTGCATCCACAATGTACTTTATAGACTACAGAACACTTTCACTATTTCAGCATTACTATATGTAAACCAATTTTGGATCTCTGTTTTTGCCCAGAAGATTCATCACTTTAAACTTCAAAGTCATCAAGTTGAAAGTTAGCTGATAACTATCAAAACTTCTCATAACTGTTTCTACCACCACTTCTTTGTGTATTCCATATCACACAGATGAAAATGTATTGTCTGCCTCTGAGGTCATAATCAATGGTCTGGTCAGTGACTTTGCCTACAGATGGCACAGGCAGAGTTAGCTGAGCTCTATGCTACTTCATAGCTCAGCAGAGGCTGAGCTCTCTGCTCAGGCTTCTGCCTACCAGGAGGAAATCAGTGGTTGAGAAAAAAAAAAGAGCTATGAATCCCTTTACCTCTGCTCCAGGTCCTCAGTGGGAACGTCTCTCTTTAGTAACAAGAGAAAACAAAGACCAGCACAGTTACTGAGCTCTATGCTACTTCCTTTCTCCCCAAGCTAACTCAGCAGCTGCCAGTAACCTTTTTCTCTCCCCTACAGAGACGAACTCTATCAAGTTGTTGTGGTTGTTGTTTGTCCTTCGTTCTTGAAGTTAAGCCACGCCATAAGCGCATCTCAGTTTTCTCATGAAGCACAAGTGAGGAGAAAGAGGAGAGATTTGAATGTAAGCTAAAGGTATTGCCTCCTGAATGAAAGGTCATTAGGGTACCTTTCAGTGAATCACTGTACCAGGCAGTGATCTAAGTTTGAGATACGGGTTTTTGAAAAATCTCTCTCACCTAATCATCTTCTGAACCATTATATTCAATTCTGTTAATAAGGGTAGGTAGACTAAAATATCTCATGTTTCAGTCACAAAAGCTAAGGAATAAAAAAAATTCTCAAGTGACCTTGGGCAAATTGTTTTCCTTCCCAGGGTCTCAACTCTTTTTATTTGCAAAACCAGAAGATTGGACAATCATGACACTGATGAAGATAGAATTATCGAATCCTTAGAAATGCAATGAGTTTTGCCCAAGTCCCTCATTTTATAACCAATGAAACTGAGGCTCAGAGAAATTACCATGGTTTCCCCAAGGTCTTACAAATGGAGAAAGAGCCAGGAAAATAACCCAGGTCTTCCAAGTTCCAATCAAGTGTTCATTATGACACACAATGCCATACTGACTTAAGACCACTAAGGCTGATAGAACAACCCCATAAGGTTGGATTGTTATAGATACCCTGAGAGTTTTGTCTGCATATATTTGTAAAGAATCAAGTTGCAATTATCTCTACTAACACAATCTTTGAAGAAAACATCTAATTGGCTACAGATTTAATGATGCAGTAGTATAATCAGACATGAAGCATTGGCTTTTCACAGTGGTGAATGATGCAGTCAGGCCTAAAGTCCAAGTGGAGTTAAAAGGGGAGACCAAGAGTTTCTATCCAGAAGCGTCTTCTATAGTCTTGAACAAGATGCAGGGAATTGCTAAAACTTAGCTTGGGAAGACTATCACAAATGCTGTTGTCATGTACCAGCCTACATCAATGATTCCCAATACCAGGCCACCAAAGATGCTGGAACCATTACTAGTCTCAATGCTCCAAAACATCAATGAGCCAACTACTGCTGTTATTGCTTATGGCTTGGACAAAAATGTGTTGACCTTTGACCTTGGAAATGCTGTGTCTCCATCCTTACCGTTGAAGGTGGCATCTTTGAAATCAAGTCCACAGCTGGGAACACCCACTTGGGTGAGGAAGACTTTGACAACCACATCAACAACCATATCATTGCTGAGTTCAAGTGAAAACACAGGAAAGACATCAATGAAAACAAGTGGGATATTTATCATCTGTGCACCAATTGTGAACGTGCAAAACACACCCTCTCTTCTAGTACCCAGGCCAGTATTGAGATAGAGTCTCTTTATGAAGGTATTAACTTATAAACTTCTATCACCCATGCCTGTTTTGAAAAGATGAATGCTAATCTCTTCTGTGGCAGACTGGACCCTGTGGAAAAGGCCAGCCTAAGAGATGGCAAGCTAGATAAATCACAGATTAATGACATCATTACAAATGACTAGTGAACTGTACCTTTCATTGAATAGAGACATTGTGTTTGGGAAATGGCAAACATTGTTTAATGACCTCATGCTTCTCCCTGGGCAAAAAAAAACTCTTTTAAGCACGAATATTTGTTGAGTGATTTTTATGACTTTTTTATGAATCATGGAAACCTATAGTCTCTCAAAATTGAGTCAAAGATCACCCAAAGGATACTGACAAAACTCACGGTGAAATACATTAGATACAGGGAATTACACAGTGGGTAGGGGGCTGGGGAGTAGTTTGAAGGGTGTCATAAAGAAATTTGTGATTGATAGGTGGTTCCACTTGGATCCCCAAAATTCAAAAGCTTTTGCAGGACTTCTTCAATGGTGACAACGTTCACAAGAGTATCAATCCTGATGAAGCTGATGCCTATGGTACAGCTATCCAGGCTACCATCTTGTCTGGAGACAAATCTGAGAACGTGCAGGACTTTTCTGCTGTTGGACATCACTCCTCTTTCCCTTGGAATTTAAACTGCTAGTGGAGTTACGCCATTTCTTTTTTTTTTATTTTTTTTCCCAATTGAGTGTCTATTTTATTCCTTCCTTAAGCCAAATCCGATGAGAGTAAGATTCATTCATTCCCTCTTACCTCCCCCCTCTTCCCCTGTATGGTAAAAGCTTTTTCTTCCCTCTTTTATGTGTGATAATTTACCCAACTCTACCTCTCCCTTTCTCCTTCTCCCTGTGTAATCCTCTCTCACCCTTTAATTTTATTTCTTAGATAACATTCCTTCATATTCAACTCACCATGTGCCCTCTGTCTATATATATATTCCCTCCTACTACCCTAATACTGAGAAAGGTTTTACAAGTTACAAATATCATCTTTCCACATAGGAATGTAAACAGTTCAACTTTAATAAATCTCTAATGATTTCTCTTTCCTGTTTACCTTTTCATGCTTCTCTTGAGTCTTGTATTTGAAAATCAAATTTTCTATTTAGCTCTGGTCTTTTCATCAAGAATGCTTGAAAGTCCTCTATTTCACTGAATATCCATTTTTTCCCCTGAAGAATTATACTCAGTTTTGCTGGGTAGGTGATTCTTAGTTGTAACCCTAGTTCCTCTGACCTCTGGAATATCATATTGCAAGCCCTCCAATTCCTTAATGTAGAAGCTGCTAAATCCTATGTTTTCCTGATTGTGTTTCTGCAATATTTGAATTGTTTCTTTCTGGCTGCTTGCAATATTTTCTCTGTGGCCTGAGAACTCTGGAATTTGGCTATAATATTCCTAACAGTTTTCCTTTGGGGATCTCTTTCAGGAGAAGATTGGTGGATTCTTTCAACTTCTATTTTACCCTCTGGTCCTAGAATATCAGGGAAGTTTTCCTTGACAATTTCTTTTTTTTTTTTTTAACATTCCTATTAAACATATTTTCACATTAGTGATGTTGTAAGGAAGAATTAGAATTAGTAGGAGGAACCACCAGAAAGAGGAAACAAAACAAAACAGAAAAAAAAAAGCAAATAGTATGCTTTGATTTGCATTCAAACTCCACAGTTCTTTCTTTGGATGTGGATAGCATTTTCTATCATGAGACCTTTGGAGATGTCTTAGATCCATGCATTGCTGAGAATGGCTAAGACTATCAATGTTAGTCATTGCACAAAGTGGTTGTTATTGTGTACAATGTTCTCTTGGTTCTTCTCACTTCACTCAGCATCAGACCATACAACTCTTTCCAGGTTTTTCTGAAGTCAGCTTGTTCATCATTTCTTATAGCACAATAGTATTCCATTACATTCATATACCACAGCTTGTTCAGTCATTCCCCAATTGATGGGCATCCTCTGAATTTCCAATTCTTTGCCACCACAAAAAGAGCTGCAATAAATATTCTTGTACATGTGGGTCTTTTTCCCATTTCTATGATCTCTTTGGGATACAGTCCTAGAAGTACTATTGCTTGGTCAAAGGGTATGCACATTTTTATGGCCCTTTGGGCATAGTTCCAAATTGCTGTCCAAAATGATTGGGTCATTTCACAACTCCACCAACAATTCATTAGTGTTCCAATTTTCCCACATCTTCTCCAATATTTATCATTTTCTTGTTTTGTCATCTTTGCCAATCTGATAGGTGTGATGTGGTACCTCAGAGTTGTTTTGATTTGCATTTCTCTAATCAATAGTGATTTAGAGCATTTTTTTCATATGACTATAGATGGCTTTAATTTCTTCATCTGAGAACTGCCTGTTCATATCCTTTGACCATTTATCAATTGGGGAATGACTTGTATTCTTATAAATTTGAGTTAATTCTCTATATATTTTAGAAATGAGGCCCTTATCAGAGACACTGATTATAATAATTCTTTCCCAGCTTTCTACTTCCCTCCTAATCTTGGTTGTACTAGCTTTGTTTTCCCAGCAGTTTTTGTCAGAGTGCTTATCCCGGAAGCTGGGGTCTTGGGGTTTAGCAAATAGTAGATTACTGTAGTCATTGACTACCATGTCTTACATACCTAACCTATTCCACTGATCTATCATTCTATTTCTTAGCCAGTACCAAGTAGTTTTGATGATTGCTGCTTTATAATACAATTTAAGATCTGGTATAGCTAGGCCACCTTCCCCTGCATTTCTTTTCTTCAGTTCCTTTGATATTCTGGACCTTTTGTTATTTCAAATAAATCTTATTATTTTTTCTAGCTCTATAAAATAATTTTTTTGGCAGTTTGATTGGTGTGGTACTGAATAAGGTAGGTGGAATTGTCATTTTTGTTATATTAGCTCAGCCTACCTACGAGCAGCTGATGTTTTTCTAATTATTTAGATCTGGCTTTATTTGTGTGAAAAGTGTTTTATAATTGTGTTCATATAGTTCCTGGGTTTGTTTCAGTAGGTAGACTTATAAATATTTTATAATGTTTATAGTAACTTTAAGTGGAATTTCTCTTCCTTATCTCTTGCTGTTGGGTTTTGTTGGTAATATATAGAAATGCTGATGATTTATGTGGGTTTATTTTATAGCCTGCAATTTTGCTAAAGTTGTTTATTATTTCAAGTAGTTTTTTACTTGATTATCTAGGATTCTCTAAGTATATCATCATATCATCTGCAAAGAGTGATAGCTTTGTTTCTTCTTTGCCTATTCTAATGCCTTCAATTTTTTCTTCTTCTCTTATTGCTAAAGCTAACGTTTCCAGTACAATATTGAACAACAGTGGTGATAATGAACATCCTTCTTTCACCCATGATCTCATTGGAAATGCTTCTAGCTTGTCCATATGATATATGATGCTTTCTGAAGGTTTTAGGTAGATGCTATTTATTATTTTAAGGAAGACTCCATTTATTCCTATGCTCTCTAGTGTTTTAATAGGAATGGGTGTTGTATTTTGTCAACAGCTTTTTCTGCATCTATTGAGATGATCATGTGGTTTCTGTTAGTTTTGATATTGATATGATCAGTTATGCTGATAGTTTTCCTAATATTGAACCAGCCCTGCATTCCTGGTATAAATCCTACCTGGCCATAATGTATCATTCTTGTGATAAGTTGTTGTAATCTATTTGCTAATATTTTATTTAAAATTTTTGCATCTATTTTCATTAGGGAAATTGGTCTATAATTTTCTTTCTCTGTTTTGACTCTTCCTGGTTTAGGTATCAGCACCACATTTGTATCATAAAAAGATTTTGATGAAACTACTTCTTCACCTATTTTCCCAAATAGTCTATATAGTATTGGAATTAATTGTTCTTTAAATGTTTGATAGAATTCACTTGTAAATCTATCTGGCCCTGGAGATTTTTTCCTAGGAAGTTCATCAATGGCTTGTTCAATTTCTTTTTCTGAGATGGGGTTATTTAAATATTTTATTTCCTCTTCTATTAATCTAGGCAATTTATGTTTTTTAAATATTCATGCGTTTCACTAAGATTGTCAAATTTATTGGCATACAATTGGGCAAAATAGTTCCTAATTATTGTTTTAATGTCCTCTTCCTTGGTGGTGGATTCACCCTTTTCATTTTTGGTACTGGTAATTTGGTTTTCTTCTTTCTTTTTTTAAATCAAATTAATCAAAAGTTTATCTATTTTATTATTTTTTTCATAGAACCAGCTCTTAGTTTTATTTATTAGTTCAATAGTTTTCTTAATTTCAATTTTATTAATTTCTCCTTTAATTTTCAGTATTTCTAATTTAGTGTTTAATTGAGGATTTTTAATTTGTTCTTTTTCTAGTTTTTTTAGTTGTATGCCCCATTCATCGATCTCCTCTTTTCTATTTTATTCATGTAAGTATTTAGAGTTATAAAACTTTCCCTAAGAGCTGCTTTCACTGCATCCCATAAGTTTTGGTATGTTGTTTTATGCTTGTCATTCCCTTGAATGAAGTTAATGATTGTTTCTATGATTTGTTGTTGGACCCATTCATTTTTTAGGATTAGATTATTTAGTTTCCGATTATTTTTAGTCAATCTTTCTATGGCCCATTGTTACATATAATTTTAATTGCATCATGATCTGAAAAAGATGCATTTAATATTTCTGCCTTTCTGCATTGGACTGTGAGGTTTTTATGCTCTGGTACATGGTCAGTTTTTGTGTATGTGCCATGTACCACCAAGAAAAAAAGTATATTCCTTTCTGTCCCCATTCAATTTTCTCCAGAGGTCTACCATACCTAACTTTTCTAATATTCTATTCACTTCCTTAATTTTTTTCTTGTTTATTTTGTGGTTAGATTTATTTAGTTCAGAGAGGGGGAGGTTGATGTCCCCCACTAGTATAGTTTTAATTTCTGTTTCTTCCTGTAATTCCCTGAACTTCTCCTCTAAGAATTTGGATGCTGTACCATTTGGTGCATATATGTTTAGTAATGATATTACTTCATTGTCTATGGGGCCTTTTAGCAGGATGTAGTTTCCTTCCTTATCTCTTTTGTTAAGATCTATTTTTGCTTTTGCTTGGTCTGAGATCAGAATTGCTACCCCTGCTTTTTTTTTTAATTTCAGCTGAAGCATAATATATTCTACTCCAGCCTTTTACCTTTACCCTGTGTGTGTCCCACTGTTTCAGATGTGTTTCCTGTAAACAACATATTGTAGGATTATGGTTTTTAAACCATTCTGCTATCCGCTTCCATTTTAGGGAGAGTTCATCCCATTCCCATTCACTGTTATGATTACTATCTCTGTCTTTCTCTCCATTCTATTTCCCCCATTTATACTTTTCTTTCTCCTTTCTCTCTTTTCTTCCTCACTAGTGTTTTGCTTTTGACCACCACCTCCTTCAGTCCCGCCTCCCTTCTATTAGCACCTTCCCTTTTCTTCCCCTTTGCACTTACTACTTCTTCCCTCCCTTCTATACTCCCTCCCCTTTCTTTCCCCTTTTCCCTTCTATTCCCTATAGGACAAGTTAGATTTCTATACCTAACTGATTATGTTATTCCCTTCTTGAGCTAAATCTTATGAGAGTAAGATTCAAACAATGCTTATCTCCCTCCCTTCTTTCCCACTACTTGTAATAGGTTTTTGTGCCTTTTCCTGTAAAGTAGTTTACCCTTATCTGCCTCCTCCTTTCTTTTTCTCTCAGTACATTTTCTTAGTTAGATCAGATTAATCCACTTACTTAGATCCATTTAACCCACTTGATTAGATTTTTTTATCATTACATCAAAGTCAGCTTATACCCATCCCCTCTATGTATATTAAAATGGTATAATAACAATACAGTTCTCAAGGGTTACAAGTGTCATCTTCCCTTGTAGGGATGGAAACAGTTTGCCTTTATTAATAACATGCTGTTGTTGTTTTCTATCCCATTTACCTTTTTATATGTCTCTCTTAAGTCTTGTATTTGAAGATCAAATTTTCTGTTGAGCTCTGGTCTTTTTATCAGGAAGATAAAAGCCCTCTATTTCATTGAATGTCCATCTCCTCCACTGAAAGATCATGTTCATTTTCGCTGGGTAGTTGATCCTTGATTATAATCCAACCTCCTTTGCCTTATGGAATATCGTATTCCACACCCTACAGTCTTTTAATGTAGAAGCTGCAAAGTCCTGTGTAATCCTGATTGTGGTTCCATGCTATTTAAATTTTTTCTTTCTGGCTGCTTGCAGTATTTTCTCTTTGACCTGGTAATTTTGGAATTTGGTTACTATATTCCTTGGAGTTTTCAATTTTGGGATCTTGATTAGTGCATTCTTTGTGTGAATATTTTACCCTCTAGTTCTAGGACTTCAGGGCAGTTTTCCTTGATAACTTCCTGAAAGATGCTGTCCAGGCTCTTTTTTTCCTTGTGATTTTCAGGTAGACCAATACTTTTTAAATTGTCTTTCATGGATCTCTTTTCCAGGTCAGTTGTTTTACCAGTGAGGTATTTTACATTTTCTTCCATTTTTTCATTCTTTTGTTTCTGTTTGACTCATTCTTGCTCTCTCATAGAGTCATTAGGTTTCATTTGCCCAATTCTAATTTTTAACAAATTATTTTCTTTTATTAAATTTTGTACCTCCTTTTCCATTTGACTCATTTTATTTTTTAAGGAGTTTTTCTTCTCAGTGGGTTTTTTTGTCTCCTTTTCCATTTGGCCAATTATGCTTTATAAGGAGTTGTTTTCTTCAGTGTACTTTTTTTTTTCATTTGGCCAATTGTATTTTTTAAGGACTTGTTTTCTACAGTTAATTTTTGTCCTTCCTTTTCCAAGCTATTGACTCTTGCAAACCTCTCTCTCATTTCTTTTCCCAATTTTTCTTCTACCTCTCTTATTTGACTTTTAAAATCCTTCTTGAGCTCTTCCAAGAAGGCTTTTTGGGCTTCAGACCATTTCGTATTCCCTTTTGAGGTTCCAAATGTGTTGTCCTTTTCAGAATTTTTGCCTTGATTTTCACTGTCCCTGTAATAAGAATCTATGGTACGTTTCTTTTTGCTCATGGCGTTTGCTTATTTCCTGACCTTTATAAAAAATTGAGCTCTCCTGCTGGGGAGCAGGGGCACTGACCCAAGCTTCTTCTGTTGGGAGCCTGGGGCCTGGTCACTGGCTTTGTGTACTGGGGCCTCAGATGCTGGCAGTTTGATGCTGTAGGGTTCTGGCAGGTTACTTGGTATTGGACTAGAGTCAGCAACACTGGAACTTTAGGGATAGGATTGGGTAGTCTGGCCCCTGGAGGTTGCCTACTCACCTGGGCCTTTCCTTTCCCTCCTTTCACTTTCTTTGGCTCCTTTCAGATGGATGTTTCACTGCTGCAGGATGTTTCTCCACCTGGGGCTTTCCCTCTTGGAGCACTTCTCAGAGTTTTGCTGAGGCTCTGGGAGACTTGATTGCTTTAGAACACCGAGCCATGTGGTGAATTTCTGAGTTGATTTCCACTGGTTCCCCTGCCTATACTGAGGGACTCGGGGATCCTAGTGTTGGTGTTTCCCTGCTCTACCACCTGGGCTTCAGCATCTCTCCCTGGTATGCTGAGATGGGGCTTTCTGCTAACTTGCTGGGAGCCTCCTGTTCTGTACTGCTCCCCTTCCCCCAGGGCAAAAGGGGCCTTTCCCATTAATCTCTCAAACTACCTGGGCTACCAGACTGCTGCACCCTGTCTTTCTTCTAGTTCAACTGTTTCAGGATTTTTCCCTGGGGCAATATTTTCTTGGCTTTTAGAGGTTAATAAGGGAGGGAAGAGTGACTCACCTCTTACTCCACCATCTTGGCTCCCAGAAGTGGAACTCCTTGATAATTTCCTGAAAAATGATGTCTAGGCTCTTTTTTTGATCATGGCTTTCAGGTAGTCCAATAATTTTTAAATTCTCTCTCCTGGATCTATTTTCCAGGTCAGTTCTTTTTCCAGTGAGATTTTTTACATTGTCTTCTATTTTTTCCATTCTTTTGGTTTTGTTTTACAATCTCTTGATTTCTCATAAAGTCATTAACTTCCATTTCCTCCATTCTAATTTTCAAGGAATTATTTTCTTCAGTGAGCTTTTGGACTTCCTTTTCCATTTGGCCAATTCTTCTTCTTCTTCTTCTTCTTCTTCTTCTTCTTCTTATTCTTCTTCTTCTTCTTCTTCTTCTTCCTCCTCCTCCTCCTCTTCCTCTTCTTCCTCTTCCTCTTCTTCCTCTTCCTCTTCTTC
>NW_020954611.1:6941568-6972362 GCF_900497805.2 Vombatus ursinus
TCTTCTTCCTCTTCCTCTTCTTCCTCTTCCTCTTCTTCCTCTTCCTCCTCTTCCTCTTCTTCTTCTTCTTCTTCTTCTTCTTTTTGGCTAGGCAATGGGGTTAAGTGACTTGCCCAGGGTCACACAGCTAGTAAGTGTTATGTGTCTGAGGCCAGATTTGAACTCAGGTCCTCCTGAATCCAGGGCTGATGCTCTATCCACTGTGCCACCTAGCTGTCCCTCCAATTCTGTTTCTTAAGGCATTCTTCTCCTCATTGACTTTTTGGACCTCTTTTGCCATTTGGGTTAGTCTATTTTTAAGGTGTTGTTTTCTTCATTATTTTTTTGGGGTCTCCTTTAGCAAGCTGTTGACTTGTTTTTCATGATTTTCTTGCATCACTCTCATTTCTCTACCCAGTATCTCCTGCGCTTCTCTTACTTGTTTTTCAAAATCCTTTGTGAGCTCTTGCATGGCCTGGGACCAATTCACATTTTTCTTGGAAGCTTTGGACATAGGAGCTTTGACTTTGTTGGCTTCTTCTGGTTGTATGTTTTGATCTTCTTTGTCACCAAAGAAAGATTCGGTGGTCTGACTTTTTTTGTGCAGTTTGCTCATGTTCCCAGCCAATTACTTAGCTATTAAACTCTTTGTTAAGGTAGGGGGTCTGCTTCCAGTGTGGACAGTGTGCTGTCCCAAACGTCAGAGATTTTGTGCAGCTATTTTCAGAGATACTTCTAGGGACCTATAAATTTTCAGTTCTTCCAAGGTGGTATGATCAAAGGCGAGGTGTTTATTCCTTTCCTGGTCTGTGCTCTTGTCTATGAGTGACCACAAGCACTATTTTCTTCTAGGAACTGTACAGAGGATTTCTTCTCCAACACTGCCACAAACTTCATCACATTAGCACTCCTCCTCACCCCAGGACTGCCACCCAGAACTGTGACCCAGATCCAAGCACAGACAAAGCAAGAGAATCCTGCCTTAGCACAGCAAAGAGATTCCTGCAATCCCCCTCTGATCAGCTGCTTGATCTCCCCTCTGTCTATAGGCTGAAAGCTCAGGAAGCAGCCTTCACCCTGGGTCTGCACTGGGACTAGGGCTGGACCAAACTCCTCTCTCACCCAGGTCCGACAGACCTTTCCTACTGACCTTCTAAGTTGTCTTTGGTGTTTGTGGGTTGAGAAGTCTGGAAACCACCACAGATCCTTTTGATTCAGTCTCCTGAGGCGTGCTACAGGTTCACTGAGGCCCAGTCTTTGCCTATGCAGCTTGCGTGGCCCATGCTGAACTGTGCTCCTCTCCCAGTCCGGTGCAATAGACCTTCCCGATCAACCATTCAGGTTGCCATGGGCTGGAAATTTGTTTCACTCTGTCTTTTTGTGGGTTCTGCTGCTCTAGAACTTGTTTAGAGCCATCTTTTACAGGTATTTGGAGGGGTTTGGGGGAGAGCTCAAGCAAGTCACTGCTTTTAGTCTGCCATCTTGGCTTTGCCGCCAGTTGTGCCATTTCTGATGAAATGCAATGACACCATCCCTGCCAAGCAGAGGCAGACCTTTACCATCTACTTGGACAGCCAGTTTGGTATCCTTATTCAGGTTTATGAAGGTGAGAAAGTAATGACAAAGGATAACAACAGTTTTGGCAAGTTTGATCTCACAACAATCCCCCTGCCCCTAGGAGAGTTCCTCAGATTGAAGCAACATTTGACATTTGACATGATGCAAATGGCATCCTCAATCTTTCTGCTTTACATAAGAGCACAGACAAGGAGAATAAGATCACCACCAAGGACAAAGGTCATCTAAGCAAATAAGACAAAAAAGACCCTTGAATCTTATGCTTTCAACAAGAAGGCTACTGTAAAGTTTGAGAAACTCCAAGGCAAGAGCAGAAGATCCTTGACAAATGTAATGAAATAATCAACTGGCTGGGTAAGAACGAAACTGCTGAGAAGGAAAAATTTGAGTATCAGTAGAAAGAATTGGAAAAGGTCTGCAGCCCCATCATTCCTACGCTATACTGGAATATAGGGGGCATGCAAGGAGGCATGCCTAGGTTTCCAGGGGTGAAACACCCCCATCTGGAGGTGCATCTCCCAGACCCACTATTGAAGAGGTCAACTAAACACACCAGAAGAAAGAGTATTCCACACAGCTTTCCAAAAACTGAAGGACTCTAATTTATAGCTAAGACAGTAGCAGTTTAAAAGTAGCATTTAAGGTACTGTGTAAATTGGAGCATTCTGGATACTTGAATGTGTGTAGAGAGAGAGAAGTGAACAACATTGCACTTTATCAGTACTATAAACAAGTGTAAATGGAACTCTTGTCCTGGAGAATAAAATCCATTTAAAATCGGCACCATAAAGAAAAAGAACTTACAGTTCCTTAAAGGTGCAATGTCCTTCAGCATTTACATTATGGAAAAGATGCCAGAATAAGAAAGTTTAGTACCAATATATGCTCTTGTTTCTAATTTACTATCAGGGAGAGAACTGGACACTTGGGAGACTCCAGCTTCTGAATCAGTAAGAGCAATCACAGCTTTATGCCATTGTAGACATGAGAATTAGAAATTTATCACCATCCCCAAATGAAACCCAGCACATTAAATAGAAATCTTCATTGTCAAGAAAAATACTCTAAATTAATTTGGAAAAATGCTTTCCCTCTGCTTACACATAGATAACTTGGAAATGGTTTAAAATGTTCTCACATCCTTATTATCAGCACAACACCAAGGATATGTGAGCCAACCCTTTCCCTTTCAGTTAGCTAATCTTGTAATAAAAATCATCAGTTCTTAAAAATAGTTATTAAAATCAAGAAGAAAAGTTTTTGCATTAAATAATTCAGTTGGATTCTCTGACTTATGAGTCAGAAGCCTGGCTAAGTAAATGCACAGAGGGAAGTCCTCTGAAGTAGGAGAATTCATCTCCCCCACATACTCCCCCTCTAATCCATCCCCCCTTTACACACATACACATAGAAACAGCGGAGGAAAAATGTCATCCCTTCTATAGCTCTGGAAAACTAGCATTTGCACCCTGAAGAGCCAGAAAGGAAAATTGTCAGTGGGATGTAATGAGCCCAAGTATTGTCTCTTCCTATGGCTACATATGAAATTATCAGGACAGTACAGATGAAAACATTTTCTTAAATAACTCAGTTTAGCCACTTATGTTGCTCCAGGGTCTTAATGCTTCTAAAGAAAGGAGACTTTTATTTCCTTTCTTTGTTCTACTGACAGATCGATATCCCTTTTTTTCTCATGTCCTCAGTGAACCAGCAAATATTTTGTTGAGTGCTTACAATATACAGAGTAGTTTCTTAGAGACAGAGACAGACAAGGACACACAGAGAGACAAAATTAGATAGATAGATAGATAGATAGATAGATAGATAGATAGATAGATAGATAGATAGATTTCTCAGAGATGGAGACAAAGACAGAGAGAGACAAAATTAGATAGATAGATAGATAGAGAGATAGATAGATAGATTTCTCAGAGACAGACAAAGACACAGAGAGAGACAAAATTAGATAAATAGATAGATAGATAGATAGATAGATAGATAGATATAGATAGATAGTTAGACCGACAGAGACAGAAAAAGAAAGACAGAAACAGATAAATAAATAGAGATAGAGGAAACCTAGTTCTATAACTAACCCCAAACTATACTTCTTCCTCTCTGTCTGTCATCCTTACCTGCTCCTCAAAGGAAGGTTCACAGTGCCCTATAGTCCTGGACTCTGCCAGGTGAGCTTTCTCCTTACATTGGCCAGTCAGATATCTACCTCACTTCCTGCAGCCACCAGCTCCAAGCCATTGCTTCCATGTAAACCCCCTTTCCTTTCTGTGTTTTCATGCTCTACTAGAATGTAAACATTTGTATCCCCAGTACTTATCACTGTGCCTGGTACATGTAGTAAGCACTTAATAAATGCTCTACCTATTTATCAAAGTAAGGTATAGAGGGATTGTTGTTTATGTAAATAGAGGGACTGATGAAATAACACTGATGAAATAACAGATCTTTTGGGGTAGATATTGAAATCATGACTACTTAATGGTAACAAAACACATTCATATACCACTCTAAGGCTTTGAAAGCATTTATCTTTCACCTAAAAAATTTTGACCCAAAGTAAATGGCTTGCCCACTAGTAAATGGAAGAGGTAATATTTGAACCCATGGTTTCTTAATTCCAACTCCAATGCTCTTGCCACAATATGGCTGTCCCATGTGACTTTCACCCATGCCCTCTCAAAAGTTTATGTTAGGTGATCCTTCCAATGTGCTACTGTATTTCCTTGTATTCTCTTGATATTGAAAGGATACCAGAGGCAGCTAGGTGGTGCAGTGGATAGAGTACAGGCCCTGAAGTCAGGAGGACCTGAGTTCAAATCCAGCCTCAGACTAAACACTTGACATTTACTAGCTGTGTGACCCTGGGCAAGTCATTTAACCCCAATTGCCTAACAATAAAAACAAAAACAAAAAGGATACCAGTGAAGTACATTACTTGTCTGTTGGTTGTACTTCACTCTTGCCATGTGACCAGCTCATTTTATTTTTTCAATCACAGATTTCTTTATGACACCCTTTAAACTACTCCTCCTTTGTAGTTTCTTGTTTCTAATGTGTTGCACCATGAGTTTTGTCTAGGGGTGTGGAACCTGTAGCCTTGATGCCATATATAACCTTCTATGTCCTGGGTGCAGTCTTTTGACTGAGTCCAAGTTTTACAGAACAAACCCTTTTATTAAGGGGATTTGTTCTATGAAGTTTAGATTTAGTCAAAGGGCCACATTTGAGGACCTAGAGGGTCACATATGGCCTCGAGAGAAGAGGTTCCCCACACTTAGTTTTGTCAATATTCTTTGGGTGATCTTCGCTTCAATTTTGAGAGACTATAGATTTCCATGATTCATAAAAAATCATAACACATCACTCAAAGAATATTGGTGTTTAAAAGTTTCTTTTTTCAAGGAAAAACATAGGGTCATAAACAATGTTTGTGATTTCTCAAATACAATCCATTCCATTCTTTCTATTCAAAGAAAGATGCAGTTCAGTAGCCATTTGTAATGATTCTACAATATACATACACTGATGGATAAGTCCTATAAGTTGTCCATCAAACTACACATCATAGTCTGGACAGTAGACATTGTTCATTCATTAAGATTCTTCCTCAGATGATGACTCTCAACTCTTTTGCGTGATTATGGATCTCATTTAAGAGGCTCTGAAATGTTCCAGGATTTGATGTCATTGGCAAATAGGAGCATCTGGAGAAGCTCCCAATCTATAGGAAATCCATATTACATTTGGACTCTGTGTTGGGTCTCTTCCAAGACACTGGTGAACACCTTTGATGAGCATATGTCTCTCTGTTATGTGCCATGATGGATACTAATAATCACAGAGTCATTGAACAAGGTCCTTGTATTATTGTGCCTAAATGTGTTGTTCAGAGATTCTGCAATAGAACATTGACAATGTTTTTGTTTATGCTTCTGAACTAAAGCATTTTGAAGATAGGCTTAAATTCACTTCAGTTACTGACTTCCCTTATATAATAAATGGTTCCTAATCTCAAAAATCTTTAAATATGGTTGTAAGACACATATGTGAAAAAGAAAGGAATAAAACAATAGCTGTTGACAAGTATTATATGTTCCATGTGGACAATAAATGCTCAAGGAGTTAGGAAAGGAAGAAATCAGAATGGGAGAAGGTTTCAGGGAAGAGGTGAAACATTATCTATGCCTTGAAAGGTGAATAAAACTGAAGTAGATGAGAAGTACAAATAGGGTAGAATGGATATGGCATTTCAGGGACAGTGGGTAGGACTGTCTAGTTGGAACAGAGAATTTGTGTTGCAGAATAATGGGAAATAAGGTTTGAAAGCTAGGTGATGATCAGATTGTGAAGGACCTTAAATAGAAGGACAAAGAGTTTAGCTTTTGTTTTGTAGGCATCTGGGAGCTATGGAAGGTTTTTGAGTAAGAAATTGTTATGATGAAAGTGACATTTCAGGAAAACTAATTCGGCAACACTATGTATAATAGATTGTGGGTGAGAGAGATTAAAGGCAGAGAGACCCACTGAGGAGTATATGAGAAAAGCTGATATGATATATGGCAGTAGGAATGGAAAAGGATTTGACCAATCCAAGAAATGCAAAGAAAAGATGGAACTACAGATTTTATACATGTCACAAGGGAGAGAACAAATCAAAAGTTTTGAGTCTGAATGATTGAAGAATGGATAGATAGAATTATTAGAATTGATACAGGATTGATAGAAACAAGAAGATAAGGAAGGAAAAATCTTTTATGATGAAAACAATGAGTTCATTTTTAGGTAGGCTTTATTATAAAAAGGAAATTCTGGTTATGTAGCTGGAGAAGAGAGACTAAAGCTGGGAAGAAAAATGAGGCCAGAAGAAATTGCTTTGAGAATCATAAAAAGGACCCTTGGAGTCATGAGAGTAGATAGATTCTCAGAGGTGAAAAACAGAGAGCTAAGGATTTGACCTTGTAGAACCCTGCTCCCTTGCTCCTTCAAAAGAACGAAGAAAAAAGAGGGAGTGTGAAGGTGAGACTTGTCTTCTTTATATCTCTACTGATCAAAGCCATATTTATCAAGGGGCAAAAAAGGTTTTGCCCCCAAGGTGCCAATATAGGTACAGGAAGTTGGAAGCAACAGTGTGCATCCTTCCCTAAAAGGACATGCTTTTTTATCTAGAGTGACCTCCATCCCCAAACTTCCTTGCTGTGTGGTGCAAGAAGTCCTCCTTCCAGTTTCCACCAGGATTCTCTAACAGTGTTGTCCCTCCTAAAGCCTGTCCTCAAATCCTGATATAGGTAAGAGTTGAACCTACCCCTTTCCCAATTATATAGGAGGTTAGGATGACTTTACACTGCAACCTTCCCACCTTGAAACTGTTTTTGCCAGGAGAAAAATATTCCTGATTCGGCTGTGTTTATACCATCATCCCTCTCATTAAGCCCCTTATTATTCTTTCAATATAGTCAAGGCTCCTAACTGGTCTCCCTTACCTCTAAACTCTCCCCTCTCCAATTCATCAAGTCATAATAAAATTCAATAGAAATCTTTGGTTACTAGCAATAGCACTCTTTGTTGAGTTTCTCCAAACACAAGCCTGATCAGGTCATTCTGATCTCAAAAAACTTTTAATGAGTCCCTATTGCTTATTGAATAAAATCTAATTGAATAAATTCTAATTCCCTTAGCCTAGCATTCAATGTTTTTGCAATCTGTTCCCAACCAATATGGCTCACTATTTCTCTACAAAACATCATTTAAGGTACCTTTCATCTCTAAAATTTGGTGATTCTGTGTGTACAGTACTATAGCCTCATTGGATTGTTGCCACTAACAGAACATGACTTGCATTTTTTTTCTCTTCTCCATCTTTACTTTCAATTTCCTCTGCTTACAATCTTTTTCCACTGAAATTCTACCCATTTAGGAAAAAAAACTTTTTTATGAACTTTACAATCATGGATAAGATTTAAATATACAAGAAGATCACTGTACATGAAACTAGGAACTTTTGTTATGTAGATTGTTTCAAAGTCTATTATATTTAATAAGGTAGTAGTAAAATTGATGTTTGTATACCCATCTGAACATTTTTTGGTTTTCTTTGTTAGTAAACATTTTTAGTGGTTAATAAACATTTACCAAGTGCCAACTATGTGCCAACAGTGTGCTAAGTACTGGGGGAAAACATGAAAAAGAAAAGAAAGACAGCTTCTGCCTTCAAGAAGCTTACTATCTAGAAGACAACACACAAAAGGAAACTGAAAAGAGTATAGGAGAGGACCTTAATTCATGGGCATAGTGGAGAAGTCAGAAACATCACAAAGTAGTGCAGCCAGGAAGGAAATGAAATGTCAGAGCTGAGCTCCCTCCTTAAATGGAGGTTTTGGAATTCATGGCATTACCCTCCAGTTAGAAGGGCAGAGGGTAGTGATAAGGTAGAGTACTGAAGCTGATGCGTTCTCGATGAAGTTTTCCCAATAATGAGTTTCCTGACAATATTTGTAATATTCTAAGAATGCTTTTTTCTTTCTGTTTTAATGTCTCTGTCACCACCCATTAACTCAACTCCCCCCATAGAAGCTCTGCCATGTAACAAATAAATACAGTTCAAAGAACAGTTCTATCCACTCTTTTTCTTGTTTTTTTCTTTTATTTTCTAGTGAGGCAATTGGGGTTAAGTGACTTGCCCAGAGTCACACAGCTATGAAGTATTATGTATCTGAGGCCACATTTGAACTCAGGTCCTCCTGACTCCAGGGCTGGTGCTCTATCCACTGCGCCACCTAGCTGCCCCAATTCTATCCACTCTTCAAAGTCCCACTCAAGTGAAAATGCCTCATAAAATATCTTCTAATCAGTCTGGCCTAAAGTATTCTCATCATTTTCAGAACAATCATATCATTCTATTCATCCGTCTCTGGTGGCATTTATCCTATAAGGCCAGGGACCCATGATTTCATCAATATGAGTTCTCCTTCCAATAGCACGGATCATAATTGGGACTTGCCTTTTCATCTTGTTTAATTTTTATCCATTTTCCTCCTATGAATTCTAAATAGAAGCTCTACCTGGTATGCTATAGACCTTTTTAAGGTATTTTAACATCCCCCAAGTACCATTGCTCCATTCAAACTATCTACCTATGATCTTCTGCTGGAGGATTTATATGTTGTCTGAGTGATATCATCATATCACTTTTTGTACTTGATTGTAGTGTACTTATATCCACCAAGCTTTTTTCCATTGCCTTTTGGGTAACTGCTAGTTTTGATTATTCAGAGATTGTGGATCCTAATCATTCGTGGCATTATTGCATCCCTGGAAGATTATTGGTGTTGAGATGGGCATTTTTGTCATAGATCCACTTGGGAAAGGGAAAGGGAACAAGTATGTATTAAGTGCCAACTATGTGCCAGGTACTGTGCTGAGTGATTTACATATATTATCTAATTCAATCCCCCCAACAATGCTGGCTGGTAGGTATTATTATTTGTTTTATAATTGAGGAAAATAAGGCAGGCAGAAGTTAAGTGACTTGCCCAAGGTCACACAGTTAGTAAGTGTCTGAGGTTGAATTTGAACTTAATTATTTCTGACTTCAGGCCTAGCATTCTATCTCTTCATCATTTAACTAACAGTCTGTGAATGAAAGCATTGTACAATTAATAAAAGGCAAGCCAGCCTATTCTCTTTCTCCTATTTAATTCTGGGCCCAACTCACTGCCCATCTGTAGTGCCTGTACATTAAGCAATCAGTCAATAAACGTTTATTGAATACCTACTATGTTCCAGGTACTGTACTAAGTGCTGGGGATACAAAAAGAGGAAAAAGACAGTCTTTGCCCTCAAGAAGCTTACAATCTAATGGAAGAGATAACATGTAAACAAATATGTAAAAAGCAAGCTATGTATAATATAAATAGGAAACAATTAAGAAAGCACTATTAAAAGTGGTTAAGGAAGGCTTCCTGTAGAAGGTAGAATTTTATTGGTACTTAAAGGAAGCAAGGGAAGCCAGTAGGTGAAGTTGATGAGGGAGAGAGTCCCAGGCATGGTGGACAGCCAGAAAAAAATACTGGTAGTGGAGAGATAAAACATCTTGTTCATGGAACAGCCAGGAGACCAGTGTAATTAGATTGAAGAGTACATGACAGGGAGCAAGGCAAAAGAAGACTGGCAAGGTAGGAGGGGGCTAGGTTATGAAGGGTTTTAAATGCCAAACAGAACATGCTGCATTTGATCCTGGAGGCAACAGGAAGCCCTCGGAGTTTATTGAATAATGAAGATTAAGTGATTGGACCTAAATTTTAGGAAAATCTCTTTGGTGGCTGAATGGAGGGTAGATTGGAGTGAGGAGAGACTTTGTAGGCAGGTAGACTCACCAGCAAACTATTACAATAGTCACCAGAGTGATGGTGGTGTTCAGTAGAATGGTCTATTCGGCTACCTGTCTGACTGGTGTCATAGTCTGGAAATTCTTTATCCATTTGGCTTTTCCCATGCAGATTATGATATGAACATCTATCCAGATTATCCTTGAAAATATGAGATGGGGAAAAGCAGATTTTCATAATGATTTTCTAAAGTAGACCATGTGTGCATTTACAATCCCACTATTGATTGAAAGCTGTAGAAAATATACGCTACTGCTGTGCTTTGTTTATTGACTATAAAAAAGCATTTAGATTGATAGACCAAAGCAGAGCCTTAAAGTCTCTCCTCCCGCAGTCTCCCACACACACATTAAGATCATACAAGTTTTCTTGTTAGATACAATCACTTCATTCAACTATCCTCTGACTAGTAATATCAACCAAGGCATAAAAATACATAAGCTCAACAATTGTTTGCAATGTCACTGAGTAAATCTGGGAGGGCATCCAAACAGAAGAATGATTCCCTATGGATTATAAGACCTCCAGATGCTCCTTCTTGCAGGTGGCATTGTACTGACCACCAAAATCCCAATATACTACTTTGGTATCCTGAGTGACATCTATGACCACTTAAAATAAATGTGCTGAATAGAGGATACATTTGTGTACATGTTTTATTTTTTAATTAAAAATTTACATTCTAATGAAGTTTATTTTAATTATATTTTAATTTATTAAATATTTCTCAATTACATTTAAATTTTTTAAACATTTGTTTTTTAAAAATTTGAGTTCTGAATTCTCTCCCCCCCACTTCTCATTGAGAAGTCAAGCATTATATCAATAATACATGTGAAATCTTGCAAAACTTATTTCCACATTAGCCATTTTGCAAAAACACATATACAAAAACAGAAAAAAATGAAAGTGAAAAAAGTATACTTCAATCTGTACTCAGAGTTCATCAGTTCTCTCTCTTGAAGTGGATAGCATTTTTCATCATGGGTCCTTTGGAATTGTCTTGAGTTGTATTGATCAGAGTAGCTAAATCTTTCACAGCTGATCACTTTGTATAATGTTCTCCTGGTTCTGCTCACTTTATTTTGTATCAGCTCATGCAAGTCTTCCCAGGTTTTTCTATGTGTGTATATTTTAGTGCTTCCTTTTACTAGAGTGGAAGTTCCTTAAGGGAAGGAATCATTTCTTACTTCCTTTTTTATACAGAGGGCATTCGTGTTCAATAACTATTGTATAAATCATCTATCACCTCCCCCTCTGATAACATTAAAGGGATCTCATAGATGGGAAGGCTCTTAGGGACCAGCTAGTCCAATCCATACCTGAATAGGAATTCCCTCTTTACATCCCAGTCAAATGGTCATATAACATGTACTATCAGAGGGGAACCTACTGCCTCTCTCTTTATGTTATTAGCTAATTCATTAGGAAGATTTTCCTTACCTCAAGCCTTAAATTGTCTTTCTGAAATTTCTATCCATTGCTTCTATTTCTGCCCACTGGAGCTGAGCAGAAAGGCCTAAACATTCTTCCATATGACAGTCCTTCAAGTACTTGAAGACAGTTACCACACTTTTCCCATGTCTTCTCTTCTCTTTCAGTTCCTCCAAAAAATTTACATATGGCATGAAATCCAGGCCCTTTGCTCTCCTGTTAATCCTCTTTGGATGCAATATTGTTAATGTCATTCCTAAAATGTAACAACCAGAACTGAAAACAATAACCACAGCATCCTGCATTTTTATATGCATCACTCATTTCCAAAATTACATATATTTCATTGGAAGTTTTCATTTAATTTTTAAAGTATGTCTTATGCATGTTTACTATCCTCCCTAACCCATCGCTAAATAAATAAAAAGCATCTCTAGAGTCAAGCACACTGCCATTTCCTATAGACACACTGAACTAAAATTTCTCTTTTCTCTTCTCTGAATCTCCTTGTTCTTTCCTTAGAGCCCTGTATGTGGCCTCTACTCCTCTGCATTAATATTCAATATACATATCACATATTTCTATTGTCTGTTTGGCCTTACATGTGTACAGATCAAATTAGTCCTTCAAGGCTTCCATCAGTTCTTATTTTCATTTCCCCTATGAATCCTTTCCTTTCTTCCAACTTCATCCGTTTGGTATATGTTCTATGTCACTCTCTCTCTGTCTGTATTTCTATTTCCTCTTGGGAGCCATTTATAATGTGCCCTTTTTTATTGTTCCACAAGCTTTATTGACAGCCATAGTTTACAGAGCACAAATAGCTGGTTCCTTTAAGAAGAAACACAACACATGAGATTCAAATGTATTTATATGTTCAAGTTTAGAATAAAGCTTTATGTTATAGGGTAAGGAACACTGGATTTGTATCAGGGATCCAGGGTTCAAATCCCAGCTCTGTCATTTAGTACCTGACGTTGGTCAAATCATTTAACCTATCTTGGTCTCAGTTTCCTTATCTGTAAAATGAGCAGAATGGACTATAATACCTGTCAGATATCTTCCAATTGTAAATCCTCAATTCTATGATCCTATGATCTTTACTTAAAGAACCAATTAGTCTCAGGAAGTGTTATCTCCAGCTGAAACTTCTCAGTCATCCAGTCTCATATGTACTCTAACATTGTTCTTTTTTTCCTTCATTTTTCCTTTCTTAATGTTATAAGATATCATTTTCCCCCACTAAAACTCAGATAGGAATGGAGAAGTAGTCAAGAGATCTGGTTTTTATTCCCACTTCTGGCGCTGGCCAGCTGTGTGAACTTTGCTAGGTCACTAACGTCTCTGGATCTCATTCGTAAAATAAGGGTGTTTGGCTTAGGATTAAAAAGGAAGTTGATTATATTGAAATATAATTGTCTATATCTATATATTATATGCAAATGAATATATTATATGTACATATATACATATATGTATAAATATAGATGTACAAAAGTTAACATAAAGTGCTTTGCAAACCTTAAGTGCTGTAAAATGTTCCCCATTATTCTTATTATCCCAACTAGGTGGTAAACTTCTACAGGATAGGATAGGGATTTATCTTATTCTTCTTTTATATGTTCATTCCATCTGTCTCCTAGTCTTATTCCTATTTATTTCCCATCTACCAACTGCTCTCTCTCCTTCCCCTCTTCATGCTCTCTCTCCTTGTCTTAGTCAAAGAACTTCCAGTGACTCTTTTTCCATCTATCATTACCCTATCTAAAATAAGGTCATTTCATAAACTTAAAAAAAATTGGAAAAGGGAAAAATATGAAACAATGGAATCATTTAGGCATGCAGTAAATATTTTTGGACAGGGAAAGAGAATCAGAAAAATGGTAAACTATCAGCATCATAAGCAAGGCTATATCTACTGGGGGTGATGAAAGTGAGCATCCTGTACAATGATACTTACTAGTTAATATCACAGAAATATTCTGAGTCTAAATTAACATCACCTTTCTCAAACTCCAAGCTTTCAAGTCACCAAGGTTCCAATCTCAATTGTGTTGTCCATGAAGAATCCTGCTAGTACCTTGACCTTCAGCAAGCCCTCCAACATACATGATATTCCATTTAATTACCCTTCTCTTTGTGATAGGTGTCCTGGGAATCTGGACGGTCTCCATGCAAAGTTAGAAATAATGGTATTTTTCTTAGAAGCTGGAAAGGCTGGTGGACTTTTGAGGAAAAACCATCGAATCATAGTATCTATGCTACTTGAAAGGTTGCAGGATATAGTGCATAGAGCCCTAGATTGAAAGTCAGGAGGACTTGTGTGTGAATCCTGTCTTGGACACTTTCTTGGAAGGTCACTTAGCCATTCTTAGCCTCAGTTTCCTCATCATAAAGTGGGAATAATATTAGCACCTGCCTTACAGGGATCAAATGAGATAATTTATGAAAAGCACTTTTTCAACCTTAAAGCATCACATAAATGTTAGCTGTTAGTATTATTAAGCCTCCTGGAATAGGAGGGGACCTCAGAGATAATTTAGTCCAGTTTCCTGATTTTATGATGGAAGAAACTGAGTCTCAGAGTTGAGGTGACTTGCACAAAGTCACACAAACACAAGTAGATGATAAAGAATCAGGACTACAATTTAGGTCTCCTCACTCACACTCCAGTCTTTGATTTATCAAATCTTTCTCAAGGGCATAATATCATGTGGGGTATAGTTACACAAAGGACATAATGGTGAATAAGAGACTTTGCACTTAAAAGCACATTAAGGGATGAAATACTTTTTACTTTGAATTATTCCCTTTTTAAAGAATGTGAAAATTCAACTTTATAAAGCCTGATAGGACAAATTTTTCAAAAATACATTTGAATTAAATCCTTATTTGCTCTGTACAATTCCATATATCTAAGTATCCTTAGCTCTTGAATAATACAAGAGTTTGGCCAAATAGCAATACACCCAGTAGGGGGAGGGATAGCCTTTTTAGAGAAATGGACAGGGAATACAGAATTTTTTCCCTGAGAATTTGATTTATAGGAAGGGCCCACAAGGACTGATTGTATGTCCAACTGAAAATGTAGGCATTCCTGTCTCCAAGAACTGCTCTTCCCAAGTGCATCTGGCCACACACAGAGCAGAGACCTTAGGGAAGCTGTGCTTGTGTATTTAACCTTGTATCTGGCCATTTCATCATAGGAGAAAGTATTAGGTTTGTTTTTGTTTGTTTGTCTGTTTGTTTTTGCTGGCTAGCATCCAGTAACTTCTTGAGCTCTGCCTTCAAAAAACAAAAATAAAAAACTAACAACAACCAAATAAGACCAAAACATGATGAAATGCAATAGGAGCCCTCGGGCCACCACAGTGATGGCTTCTTATTAAACTTTAAAATAAAATATAGTACCGGGAAAGCATTCACACTGACTGGGGAGTGAGGAAAAGCAAATTAGTTTTCCTCATCATCTCTTGGCCTGCCAGCGTGTTGAGCCTTTGAATGTCACAGTACTCCCAAGTGAATATTAAGATTTGGAGGAGCAGACTTTCAGGAAAACTAAGGGGTGGTAGGTCAGGTACTGCTACTGATTCAGGAATAGTACCATGCCTTTGATGGCACAATGGCTGTGGAGGATATAAAGGAATCAGAAGTGACATGACCAGTTAAGGTGAGAGCAAGAATAAAATTGCTGAAAGGGCTGAGTGTCCAAAATGTTGCTGTTCAAAGGCCACTTTGTCCCTGAGAGATGGGTGGTGGCAAAAGAGAGTCAAGCAAAGCCCACCATGTCACCTGTTAAGACTGAAGAATGTGTATTGCTTTCTACAGAAGTGAGGAATCACAGAGCCATGGATGGGCTAGGTAATGACCAGGAGAGGACAACATCCAGTAATGCCGCCCCTCCCCCTCTGTCTAGTCAAGCCATTCCTTTTTAGGTAGGATCCACCCACTTAAGCCATTGCCAAAAGGGAAATTCAGTTCACTCCAATCCAATATAACTCATTGCCTTACAGACTCAGTGGTACAGGAGAAAGTGCTGGATTTGGAGTCAGAGGACCTTGATTTGAATATTGACTCTACCATTTACTAGTTGGGTGTCCAAGGATAAGTCACTTTCACTTTCTGGCCTTACTTTTGATCTGTAGAATAAAGCGGTTGGACTAAGTGACTTCTACGACCATTTTCATCTATAAATCTATGATCCTAATTCTATTAAACAAATATTTATTAAATGTCTGCTCAATTCTAAGCACTGTGCTGGCTGCTGGGGATATAGAATTGGAAAAAAATTACACTATCTCCTTAATTGACTCAAGGAGTTTATAACCTAATAGATGGGACAAGGTATTAGCAGAATGAAGAATGTGTTAAAGGCAAAGGAGGGGTACAAACTGCTATAAGAAAGAAGAGATTTCTTTTCACTTGGGGATGAAAGTGTGTCATCCGAATTAGGTAACACTTCATGGAAGATGTGGTACCACGGCTGAGCCTTAGTGAAAGAGCATTTCAAAAGGTAAATGTCAAAATAACTCTTTCAGGCATAAGGGACAACCTTTGGGAATGTGGAAGGTACAAAGGGGAGAAGAAATAGAGATTAAGAAAGGTGAAAAAATGGTAGAAAAGTAGGTTGAAGCTAGGTTAGAAGAAGAGTACTTAATACCACACTAAAGAGACTTGTTTTTTCTTCCCCAAGAAAGGCAAGGTGACCATTTAGGGTTTGGGGAACATTTACTTGAATGGGGATATTCAATTCAAATTCCCATACATGACAAAGTAGCTACTAATCCTTAGCATTCTATTTATTTAAAAGTTTTATTAATGGGTTTTGTTTTTACATTACATTTATAGATCACCCCCCTTACTTCATGAAAGATCTCTTATAACAAACTGAAAAAATTAAGTATAATTGCAAACATTTCACATCTGTACAACCCCACCCCTCTATTTTTTACATTGACAGAAATCTTTCTCTCTCTCCTACCTCTTATCCTATTGGGAAAAAAAAACAAATTCCTTGTAACAAATATACATTGTAAATCAAAACAATCCTTTCATTTGTTGTGTGATGTAGATATCTATATCTATATCACATATATGCTATATAGTACATATAATATGCACACAGTAGTTTAAAATATATTAATCATATTATATTACATCATATTATATAATTTATATATGTATAGTAACATATAAAACTAGCTCACATATAGCATGATATATATTATGCAATATGATATGTTGCATATCACATTGCATATTATATATAAATCATGTATTATATAATGTCATAAATAATATATTATGACATATATAAATTCTATATCTGATATTATATTGCATATCATATTATGTACATCACATTATATAACATCATTATATTATATCATGTTATGTATAAATATGTCTCATTCTGTACCCTAAATCTATCACTTTTCTGCCAGGAGGAAGATAGCCTGTTTCATTATCAGTTCTCTGAAATTGTGGCTGTTTATCAGATTGATCATAGTCCTTAGAATTTTCGAAGTTATTATCTTTACAGTTGTATTGATATTGTACAAATTGTATTCTTATTTCTGCTGATTTTATTCTTTATCATTTTATAAAATTCTTCAAAATGGACTGTTTTTTATAATATTAGTGTTACAGTGTAAATGTTTCTAGTTCTGCTTACTTTAGATCACTTCATATATCTTTTCATGTCTCTTTGAAATCATCTCTTTCCTCATTTCTCATAGCACAATTGTATTCTACCACATTCACATACCACAACTTATTCAGCCATTTATCAATGATAGCCATCCCTCTATTTTTCAGTTTTTGGTTACCATAAAAAGGGTTGCTATAAATATTTTTATACATACAGGACATATTCCAATTACTTTGATCTCTTTAGGGTAGAGGGCTAGCAGTGATATGAATGGGCTAAAGGGCACACATTGTTCAGTAACTTTTTGTGTATGCTCCATATTGCTTTCCAGAATAGCCATACCCATTTGTACATCTACCATCAGTGTGTCAATGTGTCTATTTCCCACATTGAATTCCATATTTACCATTTTCCTTTTTCTTTTCATGTTTGTCAACCTGATGGGTGGAATCTTAGAATTGGTTTAATTTTCATTTCTCTAATTAGTAGGGATTTGGAGCATTTTTTTCCCATTGAGCCATAGATAGCCTAAATTCCTCCCCTTGGGAATTGTCTATTCATATCCTTAAGACATCTATCAATTTTTTTTCCATTGAGCCATAGATAGCCTAAATTTCTCCCCTTGAGAATTGTCTATTCATATCCTTAAAACATTTATCAATTGGGAAATGGCTTCAATGAGTCATCATTGCTGTGGCTGAATTCATTGCATTGAATGCTAGGGTGTGAGATGTCATTCTTTCTGTGTGCTGTGTATTTAATTTGTTCCACTACTCAATTCCTCCATTTTTTAAAACTAGTTCTAAAGAGTATTTTTGTGGAATATTGCTGTGAAGGGGAACCAACCAAGTTGTCCTTTCTTCCTCTCTAGTGGTCTCTTCTCAGCCAAACTAAAGGAGCTCATTAAAGATTCTTGCCAAGGAAAAGAAAGACTATGTGTGTTACTTTTCTTCCTTTGCTGATTTGCCTGGCAGTATATTAGAGCCTGTGCCACAAAGGCCAGCATGAGCAAGTAGAAGTAAAGGAATGTCCTAATTAAAGGAAACCATGGCTTGTTTATTTCCTCTTTTCTTCATCATTACAAGACAGCTATACTTCCTATTTCTCTTTTTTAAAAATGGTAGGAGAAGTCTGGTCTTCTAAGAATAACTCATTATTATCAGGGGGAAAAGCTAGAAAGAAATCATAAAAAAAACTTACAGCTCCATTAACTGCTTCCTCATTAACCTGCACTACATGCAACCTCAGAGCCAAACTTTTAGCCAAAAGGTGGTGGATTGAGCCCTGGTATCAGAGATGGAAGAGCTAGCTTCTAGTTCTTTACTAATTACTAGCTATGTGGCCTTAGATAAGTCATATAACCTCACTGAGATTCAGATTCATAAAATTGGGATAATAATACTTTCATGATCTACCTTGCAGAGACATTAGCAAGAAGGCATTTTGAAACCCTTGAAGTAGTATATACATGTTATTTTCTGATGACTAAGACTTAGACCCAAATCTTGATTTTTTTAATACTGATTTTCATTTTGTTTGAAGGCTAAAGCTGAGTAACATGATAGAAGGAAGCTATATTAGAAGGCATGCCACTAGAAATATTTCCCTATCCCCGAATTTCCTATCTATTCTCATATAAAATAATTTAACATAATTTATCCTCTGATTACTAGCAAAGAATATCACAAGGACCTCCCTGGAGATAGGGTCACAGAATCTTGGAATATTAGAGCTAAAAAGGGCATCTAGTCCAAACCTCTCATTTGACAGTCGAGAAACCAAAGAGCAAGAGAAGCTAAGTACCTTACCCAAAGTCATACAGAGAATATATGACAAAGCCAGGACTCAAACCTGGGTCCCATCCTTTCAAAAGATGGTTGTGCCCTTTACCATGTGACCTTTAGTAAGTCACTTACCTCTTTACCTCAGTTTACTGCACCGTAAAATGAGGCAGTCGAAGTAGATCACCTGTAAAATCCCTTCTGGCTCTAATATTAGGATCTTCCAAACTGAAAATCAATGTACATGATGCCAACTCCAGATCTCCCATTAAGTAGCCATAGAATATTAGTAATGCCATCCTCCTCTCTTTGCTTCTTCTTCCTCATTTCCCTCATTTAAGACACAAAAGAACGGATCTCTAATATTCCTTCCAGATCTGATATTTAAAAGATCTATTAGAACTCCAGTCCTAGATTGAGTATCATGTAGTTTTTTGCCAGTTGACACAATGGTTGCAAGAAAAACAAACAGAAGATTTTGGGGAAGAAGTATTTCCAGCACCTTCCCTGACTCTAAGTTGGAGTGGAAGGACAATGGGTTGAAAAATGACTAGACTATTGTCTCAGAAATAACAGATAACACATTAAAATATATGTATATATACATACACATACACGTAATACATGTGTGTTGTGTCATATTGCTCATTTCAAAGAAATGAATGCTGCCCTGCTAAAACCCTTGTTCTCTTTTTTTTTTGTCATAGTCTTCTAGTCCCTATGATATGAGACCAGCCCAAGACAACCTGGGAACACTATCATTTGACTCTTTTATTAGTGCACCCAGTATGATTGTCCCCAAATACTTCCTTTCTCCCTTTTATATTTGATGAACCTTTGTTTCCTATGATAGAAGTCATTCCATATTATAATATCACATCTTACTCACTTATTTTAACAGGTGGTAGGGGCCTTGAAAATCACTTAGTTCAATCCCTCATGTTACAGCTGAGGAAACAAAACATTAAATGACATGTCCAGGGTCACAGAGCTAATAAACATCTGAGGTGGGATTTGAACCCAGGATTTCCTGACTTCAAGTCAAGTGGAGGGTCCATTATCCTCTTCTTCTCAAAATTACTCAGAGATAAGACTCCATTCTCAAGGACTCCTGATTCCCAGTAATCTTTTCACTTTGCCGTACTTTTTTTTTTTTTTTGGCAAGGCAGTTGGGGTTAAGTGATTTGCTCAGGGTCATACAGCTAGTAAGTGTCAAGTGTCTGATCTGATCTCAGATTTGAACTCGGGTCCTCCTGACTCCAGTGCCAGTGCTCTATCCACTGTGCTACCTACCTACCCCCTTTGCTATACCATCTTAAAGGGGACTAGGGGACATTAATTACTATAGCAGGGGTATGCTAGAGCCAGATAAAACCTGCAAACCTGCTTGTGAAAGCATATTGTTAAATATCAGTGTGAGCATTTACATTTCAGAAATCAGAAAATGCTATAAATCAGGGCTTAATTTATTGTATTATTGATTGTCTGGCCTTAAGAAAGTAGTGGAAAAAAATGTTAATAATGTAGATTAATTTTAAAAGTATGTTACATGTACATTTTTTAAAAAAATCAGTTGTTAAACATTTACCAGCACACTCCTGTCTGTAAAAGGATGGAGTCCAATCCTGTATGCTCTATGAAGGTGAAATAACTCCCTGAGGAATGCTCTCAATAAATCTCTGGAAGAGGAGAATTTTGTCTTCTTCTTTTTTAATTCCCTCTCCTTGCTTCATCTTGACCCTCTCAAGTGCCAAAATCCCTCTACCTACCTTGTCTGACCATGTCTTCAAATGTTAGCTCTGTAATCATATCACTGTTATTATGTATATCACTGTGTTGTAATGGAGGATCTAAAACCAGTGCTTTCTTAGCTCAGGTCTGATGTTTGGGCAAAATGAAGCACTCATGAGTCACTAAACATTTAACAAAGGAGGAGGCTTACTTTATAGCAGGGACAAGCAACAAGGATACAGTGACACAGCTTCTCAGCACATGGCTCCCCCGTCTCCATGTCTGGTAAGTCCATTTTCAGGACAGGGTAACTCATGTGGTCTCAGGCACCCACCAAGTTTGAAAGGCCATTACCACACTTGGATGGGACCTTTTATGTTGCTAGGCCAGGCAGCTGCATCAGGAAAGTTGGAGTCAAGCAGATTGCCCAGAGCAGAAGTTGTACCAGGATCAGTAAAGCTGCATCAGGAAACTTGTGATCCTATCACATACCACCCTTTGGTGACAGGGACCTAATAATCTTCTAGTGGACCTTCTACCACTTAAATGACTAGATAGTCCTCCTATCATGGGTGTACTAAGGGACAGAAAAGGAGTAAAGTAGAAAAAAAAGACAAACAAACAAAACAAAATGAAAATAAAAATGTGGAATCTAGACATATTACCCCTCCTTTGGAAGGACCAAATCTCAAGTGTTTTATAGAACAGTCCTCCTAGAATGGGCAGTACTAATGGAAAAAGAGGAACAGAAGCAATCAAAACAAAACCAAAAAATTCAGAGGAATGCAAATGTCCTAAGGTTTTCCTTCCTTCTTCAAAAATACTAAGTCTCAAAGTCTCAGTCTGCTCCATATGATAGGCGATGCCACATTTTCAAGGTTCACAGTGAGTATCCTAATGCAAAGTGGTTATGATGAACCAGAGTAGCATGGAAAACATCAGCTCCCCAGCACAAATGGTGAGACCTCCAGTCTAGTTGGAGATTTCTTCTCTTGGTGTGTGGTGGTGATGATGAACAGGACCATCTCTAGGAATATCAGGAGCTCTGTATGGACACTCTTGACACAGTAATAGTTCTTGTCCTACATCAGGATCACCTGCAGTAAAGTGGCTAAGAGGTGATCAGTCTCTTGCAGCAACCTATCCTAGGATCAAAGTTGATACTACACTAACTCAGTATTTCCTGGCCCACCTGTCAAAATCTCCTTTTCCTTGAGTGCTACATCAGGGGAGTGATATAAAACTCTGCTCCCTCAGAGGCCTCTGCTACGCCCTTCTTCTACAGAAATTAAATAAGGACTCTTGTTCACTCTTATCCAGTGACTCATAATTATCACCAAGTCAACTAAGGGCATCTAGGTAGTGCAATAGCTAGAGAGCTGGGCCTAGAATCAGGAAGACTCATCTTCCTAAGTTCAAATCTGGCCTCAGACACTGACTAGCTGTGTGACCTTGGGCAAGTCACTTAACTCTGTTTGCCTCAGTTTTCTCATCTGTCAAATGAGCTGGAGAAGGAAATGGAAAACCACTCCAGTATCTTTGCCAAGAAAACCCCAAAGAGAGTCATGAAGAGTCAAACACAATTGAAACAGCTCAACAATAACAACTAAGGGATCCTGTGATATAAAATTATTAGAAGAACCTGGATTTCTGACCTTGTTAAGCTATGTGTTCCTTATGTCCATCTGCAATACCTTCTGAAATAGCAATCTTGGCATACCAAGCTATTCTTAGCAAAGATCAGTATTCATACTATGACACAAGTTATTAGAAATCTTGAACCCCTAGACCTTTGTAAAATTTTGTATCCCTGGCACCCACTTATACCCTCTTCCCTGTTTCCATAAATCTCCTCTCTCTCTCTCTCTTTCTTTCTCTCTCTCTCTCTCTCTCTCTTTCTCTGTCTCTCTCTCTTTCTCTGTTTGTCTATCTGTCTCTCCCTCAGAATCTACAGGAAGAACTAAAGCTCAAATTGCTATTGAAATGCACATTTATGCACTATTGCCTTCCATTCCCATGATTTGTGAGTTGAATTGTATACAGAACTAAGCAGTTGACTAATAGAGAGCACAGTAGAAACAATTTTTTTAGTTCATCTAAATAAGCAGTATGCTGGGAAAAAAAACCCAAAACACATTAACTTTGACTTTTGATCCAATTCAAACACATTTATTGAGCACCTACATGTAAGACATAATTCTTGCCCTCACAGACTTTTAAATTAACATTGAGTACACATGAAACAGTTTAGTAGCAATACAAGATGCAGTATGGGTAGGTACCAAGGTGAGTTACAGAGATAAGTAGCTCTATAAAATCCTGAGAAGGGAGAGCTCAGTAAGTATCAGATGAGTCTTTATGGAAGAAGTGAGATTTAAACTGTATGTATGTATTTATAACTGTGTGTGTGTGTGTGCGCGCGTGTGTAGAAAGAGAGAGGGGGAGGTTTACAGTACTTTGTATTCTCTAATTTGATTTTCACCACAACCCTTTCAGATGTTATTGTCCCTACTTTACAGGTGAGGAAATAGATGCTGAGAGAAGTGACTTACCCAGGTTTACACAGCTAACAAGTGTCTGAGGCAGACTTTGAACTCGAGTCTTCCTGATTCCCAGCCTAGACCTCTATCCACGATGCCACAATCCACAACTTCATACCCACAGGGGCTGTGATTGGCTTGACAAAGGGATAGCCCATCCAATGGAGCAGCACCCAACAGAAACTATGCATCCAACAAGATCAGTGTGGAGTGGAAACTATGAATATGGCTAAATCTATTCATCCAACAGTCTTTATGTAGAGTGGAGACTATCCTTTAATAGACACTACACATACAGTGGGGGCTATTCATCCACAGGGACAATGCATTCAGCAGGGACTACTGGAGACAACATGCCCCAGTGGAAAACAGTCAGGGGAACAGACCTCAGGGGAGGCAGTACAATGATCTCACCAGAAAACATCAGTGGCCCAGAAGCATCATAAGCGTGAATTGTCCTTCCACGTGTGAGCTCTAGCCACACATGCTCTAGCCACCCTGTGTATCTTTTCTATGGATGTGGCTTTTTACATGTATTCCCTAGAAGGGGTTCTATTCTTCTTACTAATGGCATGCATATTTATGTGAATGTGCCCTGGGTCTATGAGGAAAACATTTTATTGCCACTTTTCTTAGTATGTTATTTCATGAAATGCCTTTACTTCCACCTGTTTATTACTAATAAAATTAAGCATATCATTGGGTTATGAGCTCTGGTTTTGAGTGGATAATGACCCACGGTGTACCTTAAACCTGTGCTAGACTTGTCTTGGGAATCTATGGTGCAAAAGACTAAGATGTACAAGGCACTATCCTAGGTGCTGAGAGTGAGTATTACCTCTGGAGGCCATCAAAAAGATCATCCCCATCATCTCTGCTACAACAGAGGGTTCCTTTTGGTCATTTTAAGGTTGAATCAATAAATTGGGCTGCAAAATGGAGAGCACTGACTGGTAGGATGAAGAGAAGGTACTTGAGATAATGGGGAGCTGAGGCAAGTTTTGGAGCATGTGAGTAGCACACTGAATGTGGTCTTTTAAGATGATTAATCTGGAAGTGATGTTCAGGAGTGAGGAGAAATTGTGAGCAGAAGACTATGAGAGTTATTCAACTACGAGATGATGATAACTTCATAGGAGTGTTGTGGTAAGAATGTAGAAAATGGAATGGAAGTAGTCAACATTTAAAAAAATGTCAGGGCTTGGTGATGAACTAAATATAGGTGATGAATGAAGGCTGAGTCAAAGATGATTTTGCCATTCTGGGGCTGCATTTCCTCTGTCAGATATAGTTGTCTGGTTGCATAGTATAACAAGATGTTCTGAAATGTGTTCTTAAAAGAACATCTTATTTTATTAAAAGCATTTCAAAGGAAAGGTTCTGGATTAACTCTTCAGTTCTTTTTTTAAGAAGAGTAAGATATCAGAACACCTAATAAAATGGGAGCAACCTTCTATGATCCATTTAACCATTCTCCATTGCTTACTTTGTTGACAATTAATATTTTCATCTCCTTATTATTGGTGTCGAGTTATTTCTCTGATGTGATTTCTGAACTTACATCTAAGGGAATCTCTACTTCTAGTGTCTAATGAGTCTGTAGTCACAATCAAAACCCTACCTCTCTTCTTAGATTGAATGTTTTTCTTTGATGTTTGGAGAAAATGTTAATTAACAAGTTAGGAATGTCTTTCATGCACTTTGCTTGTGAATCCAAACAGTATAATCTGTTCATTAGGAGCACTTTGCGTGAATCACTGTAGTAGTAATAGGTTGCTTTGAGAGATGTTACCCAAAATAATGCTGCTGTCCTCAAAAGTACTGCTTTTGTTTCCCTGGAAGAAATTGTGTGATCTGTGAATCACTGCAGCTGAACTGCAGTCATTTTTGTTGTCATAGTAACCACAGAGGTAGCACTTGAAATGATGGTTGAGGCAATCACTGTGCTCAGCAAGAGATCCAGGCCAACCTTTCCCAGGCTGTATTTGTTGCCCATATCCTATAGGAGCAGAATGTTTATGTTTTCATTTTCTATTACTTGAATAACACAAAAGGAAAATAGCTCATATTCATATAGCACTTTATAGTTTACAAAGCCCTGTGAGGTAGGGGAGTGGTAGTAGTATTATCCCCATTTTATAGGTGTAGAAACTGAGGCTCCAAGAAATAAAGTGGCTTGTCCAGAGTTACACAACTAAGAATTGAACCCAAGTCTTATAATTCCAAGTCCTATGATCTGTCCACTACACCATGATACAGAAACTCAAATCAAGTCACTACACCATGACATTGAAACTCAAATCAAGCTTCAATTCAATATATCAAAGAGACTTTGATCACCTACTGTTCACTCAGTATTTCAATAGGCACTGTAGGAGATACAAAAGAAGAATAATACATGATGCCTGCCTTCACGTAGCTTAGAAATATATTGTTCCCTACCTCTCTCTCAATTTTCTTTGTTGAAGAATAGCAAACAGGAAGCTAAAAATCAGAAAGCTATGATGGGTTTTATTCTCTTTTTGGGGAACTATCCTCCCACACAGAGCCATCCCATTTCTGTCCTGAACCAGGAGTGCATATGATTGGAAGAGGTTATCACTCACTGGCACACAGCCAAGGCTCGACTTAGCAATGTTTCCTTGTCTAAAAGGATGGGGAAATGATAAATATTTCAGTCTCAGTGCCTCTTTCCACATTGACAGTCAGAAATGGGCAGCAATAAGTATAAGCAGAGTTATAAGTTATGTAGTGTCATTTCAGGTACAACAGGAAACCAGAACCTGCATTTCCAATCCAAGATAATGCCCACCCTTCTTGCTCTGAAACTGAGAGGCTGAGATGGTCCAGTGGATAGAGCACTGGGTCTGGAGTCAGGAAGATCTGAGTTCAAATCCAACTTCAGATACTTACTAGCTGGCTGACCCTAGGTAATTCACTTAACCTCAGTTTCCTCAATTATAAAATAGGGATCACACTAGCACCTACCTCCCAGACTTATTGTGTAGATAAAATGAGGTAATATTTGTAAAGTCCTTAGCACATTGCCTAGCTCATAGTAAGTGCTTAATAAAAGCTCATTTCCTTCCTTTAACAAAGAAAGTTGTAAGACGTGAATATAATGAATATTATTGGGCTATAAAAAACAATGAATATGAGAAATACACAGAAGCATGGGAAGACATGAACTGATACAAAAAGAAATATGCAGAACCAAGAAAACCATATACAAGGACTACAACAACACAGTGGAAACAACAACAAATCAATCATAACAAAATACTGTGAAATTAAAGCGATCAAGCTAAGTTCCTGGAAAAACCGAGTTTTGTCTTGAATTTCATGAAATGTCATTTTAAGGCACATTGCACCACCTGTAAGAACCTGAAGTTCTTTGGCAGGGAATCCAATAGCAAGAATTTGGGGGAAGGTACTTCCTCTACTTTTTTGCGGAAGTGGTGGACTGGCTGGGTAATACTGCATATAATGTCAGACTTTTTTAACATCTTGGTTAGTCTTGCTAAACTGTTTTTCAGCCCCCCCCCTTTTTATTCTTTGGTATAAGGGTTAACTTTTTCAGAGGAAGAGAGAGTAATGCATTTATATCATCTATATTCACTGGTGATGTAAAAGCAAAAGATTACAAATTTATTTAAAATGAAACAAAAGACAAGCCTTTCGTTATTAAAGATAATACTTAACTATCAGCTTCCTGAAGGCAGGGACTATGTTAATTTTCATTTTTGTTTCTCCAGAACCTAGTAGATAGGGAGCACTTAGATCCACAGCTTCTTGAGAGCAGGGATCACCTGTGACCTTTTTTTGTACCCCCAGAGCTTAACACAGTGCCTGGTGCTTAGTAAGCATTGAATAAAAAGTGTATTGACTGACTGACAACACACAATTGAATTAAATGAATTGAAATACTTCTAGGAAATGGCTTCTTGCTGACCTTAAATTCACACTAGGAAGTAAATAACTCTCATCTGATACTTTCCAGGGAGCAGACTTCCAGAAAGTAGGGAGAAAGGAGGGATCACTGAAGGCACTGGATCACTAAAGGGTGAGGAGAAATACAGAGCTGAGATAAATGTTGAGAAATGGATTGCTTGGATATCCAATGACACATTTTGACCATTTCAAAACTTTACGTCAAACTGATCAGTCAGTCAGTAATGATTTGTTAAGTACCTACTATGTGCCTGTCATTACGCTAAGTGCTTTAAGAATCTAATAACCTTTCTGGGAGGAGTACTGCTGCTGCATGCTTGATAGCTCTGGGTAAGTTACGGTTAAGTTAAATGATAGTGTTATACAAAAAGTGGGGCATGGCTGCCTTGCACTTATGTTCCATATGTGCTGGGGGTGGATTTAAGCATTCTGTGCCCTCAAGACATCTGCTCTAGCCTGCCAACTAAGGAAATGGAGGATTGCTTATGCACAAACTAAAGAAAAATGTAACAAATGAAAAACGTTTCCAGGAAGTCATCGCTTTTCAAAACTGAAAGGGACGTTAGAATTTGTCTAGTCCAACTCCTTCATTTTAGAAGCAGGGAAATTGAGGCCAAGAGAGGTAAAATTATATTCCTAATGTTACCCAGCTAGTTAATGGCAGAATTGGTTGGAACCCAGGTCTCCAGATTCGCTTTCCAGTGTTCTTTCTGCTAAATGATGCCAAAATGTCAGCTTTCGGACACCCCTCCCCAACAGGAATTGCTTTCCAGTTTAGTAACTTTCAAATGACTCGAGGAGCTTGCTGTTATTTGTTCACTGAATTACCTACTCAATGAAGTCAGCAGAATATCCAAGGAGACCATGTGTTCCTTGCAGGCAGGGACTAAATATCTTTTCAAAGAATCATAAAAATGTTAACCCAGAAAAGGACCTGTGTGTATGGGGGTAATGGCAAGAGAAATGGATTTGAAGCTAGAAGACTTCAGTTCAAACCCTGGCTGTACTATTTACTTCCTGTATTGTCTTGGGCAAGTCATTTATCTGCCTTCAGTCTGTTTCCTCATTTATAAAATGAGATGGTTGGACTAGATAACCCCTAATATCCCTGCTAGCTATGTGTTTTATAAGCTAACCATTTAGTGCGTTCTCTTCTTTCAGTCAGAGAGAACGTTGAGACCAAGAGGGGAGCAGTGACTTGCCAAAAGGTTATATGGGCCACTGAGCTGGACCTGAGCCCAGATCTTCTCACTCTTAGTTTCTGTTGTTCAATGTTTCCAAAAAAGTCATAGGAGGTGGTCAGTAATCACATACTGATTGATTAGTCACTTATGGCTGTGGACTGAGAAAGCCAAGGATCAGAATGTAATGTCACCCCCAACATCACTATTTTCCCTCTGTAGGTTGCAGAGTCTACACTATTTTAACTTCCACCGCCACCCCCATTGGCTCTTGGCAGGGACTCCCTATGTCTTTCTCTCTGCTGCTCAATATTGATTTTTTTTTACACTGCAAGTTTCCAACTTCCCAAATGTGTTTGGAGATTGGTGTGAAACTTTCAATTTGGCGGACCATTTGGACAAAAGCCAATCCAACACAGCCAGTGTCATGCCAGCTTCGCTTCCTTGGGCAGCCGTGTTGAAGGGTCATCATGGTCCTGCAATTATTGCTAAATAATTGCTATCTCTTTTTGTTAAGTGCTGCATTTTCCCAAACCTTTTTACTGTGAAATATGTAAAAGGGCTCTTAAAATAACATGACCAATGCACCAAGGCATTTTGGTATAGTGCAGAGGTGGGAATTCACTTGGCCCTTGCCCTGGCCTTGTCACTGGAACCTTTGTGTCATAATATAATGGCCCTGGGTAGACTTGGAGTCTCTCTCCCCACTCCCAGCTATAGTTGCTGGAGTTAGAAGACCAGTGTTCAAATCCTATCTCTGATACATACTAGCTATGTGACTTTGGGCAAATTGTTCAACCTCTTGAAGCTGCAAAAAAGACAGTAATATTTAAGAGGATAAAACAGATAAACATACGTAAAGTCCTTTGATGCTTATTTGAATTGTTATGAATAATATTATTGTGGAACCCTTCATGGGCCTCAGGTACCCATTGTTTCCCCTATCTTTTCCATTAGGCATCAAAAAGATAGCAGCTGGAGGGTGGTATGGGGTGGGGTGGAAAGGCTCTGTTTGTGTAAAGAACAGTGTCACAGAGTTAAGGGAGGCTGAGAACCCAAGTGGGAATGTTAAAAGGGGACATGATATTCTATGATGCTTGTGTGTGTATGTGTGCATGTAGTGTGTGTGTATGTGTGCATGTAGTGTGTGTGTGCATGTGTGTGTGTGTGTGTGTGTGTGTGTGTGTCTTCCAGGATTTAAGTTGGCAATAGTCTTTCCTGTTTTGACTAGATCACCTTCTCCTTTCCTAGCCTTCCATCCCTGTTGCCCTGGCAGCAACCTCCAGGCAAAGTGACACCAGAAGAACATGTTAAAAGGTCGCTGAATAGCAGGGCAAGCACTGAGCAGCAGTTTTACCAATTCAATTTTTCAGTTCAATTCAATAAACATTTATTAAGCACATGCTTAAGGTACTATGCTAAGCGCTGGAGATAGAAGTATGAAGTAAAAAAAAAACCACACACACACACACAGTCCCTGCCCTCAAAGAGTTTACAATCTCTTGGAAAAAGACAACATTTAAAAGGAAGTTGAAGGGGCTGGCCCTAGGAGTACCTATGGGATGGGGGATGGGGGGGGCAGGATGGTCTGTGAACTCGAAGCTGAGCAGAGCTGCTGATGGAAAGCTGAGAGCTCCCTGGGAGTGGCTGGAAGTTTAGAAGGAGCAGCCAGAGAGGTCTTGAGGAGAGAGCTCCTCCTAATCTGACTTTGAAATGGAAGTGGAGGACATCAATGTGGAAAATTCAGCCTCTAATTCAAACTGTTATGTATTATTTAAATTGTTTGCAGTTTTAACATTGTGCCTTTTTACTTCTGACTTCATTTCAGTAAATGAACCTTAATCTACATATAAGAGAGTAGCTCTTCATTTCACTTTTCTATTTGCTGGCACAACAAGAGGCAAAAAAAAAAACCAGGGCAAGCTAAGTGTGTGTGTGTGTGTGTGTGTGTGCACGCGTGCGTGAGCGCATGTTTGCACCTGTGCACGTGTGCAAGTGCACATGCATATTTCTCCTCATCAAAAAATTTGGCTATTATCATCTTCACTATAATTATCTCCAAATCACAGAATCTCAGAGTCAGAATGAGCAAATATGATTACTCAGTCTTATAATGTTGATGTCATAAAACCAAATTCATACAAAAGTGAAAATACTTTGGCCAGGGAATATTCCAGAGAGTCCCACTGGACTATTTTAACATCCAAAATTAACCCACTTTCCTCCCTAGTCTTTTAGCTAACTGATCTAATGTTTGTTCTTATGTTTGTTAAAATCCTATAGGTTTGATCAGGGAAGAGAATGCCTCCTCAACCACCCAGAAGTGAAACAGTTGGTACAGCTCTCTGGATGTGACCCTCAAGCTGTATGCCTGTCCCATGTAGTACTAAATATGGGGTCCAGGGTAAGTTCAAAAGAGAGTATGGGGCAAAATTGTGAAAGCAGTGAATGAAATGCCTTTGGTTCTCTCTCACTTTCCCTTTCGGAGCTTAACCCATGTCTCAGTATCCATCCTTCCTTCCTTCCTTCCTTCCTTCCTTCCTTCCTTCCTTCCTTCCTTCCTTCCT
>NW_020954611.1:6972372-6996907 GCF_900497805.2 Vombatus ursinus
CCTTCCTTCCTTCCTTCCTTCCTTCCTTCCTTCCTTCCTTCCTTCCTCCCTTTGTCCTAGGTATTTCAGTGCAGCTAGGTGACACAGTGAATAGACTGCCAGGTTCAAATTCAGGAAGACTCATTTTCATAAGTTCAAATCTGGTCTCAGACACTTACTAGCCGTATGACCCTGGGCAAGTCACTTAGTCCAGTTTGCCTCCATTTCCTCATCTTCAAAATGAGCTGGAGAAGGAAATAGTAAAACATTCCAGTATCTTTGCCAAGAAAATACCAAATAGGGTCACAAATAGCCGGACATGACTGAAATGATTCAGCAACAATAATGAAAAGGTGTTTTAGGAGATAGGCAGTAGAACACTTATTAGTACCCTCAAGATATTTACATTCTAGGAAAGGGGACAATAAATATTTATTAAACAAATAGATAACATGGTATAGTATATAGAAAAACAACTCCTGTGTATAAATTTGAAATCCACCAGATTTTACAAAAAGTCCCCCAGGGTAATTGGTGCCGCCCATATTCTATGGTAGTTGTGATTTGAATAGAATGATATTGACAAGCTGTGGGTGAAAATTCAAATTTGAAATTTTTATTTTCAGTTCAGACAAAACCACCAAAAGATGACAGCCTACACACTTATTATGAGTGGAGGATTCAATTAAGTCAGATCAGCCTGAGCAACTGCTGCACTCAACATAAATTTACAAACTTCTCTTAGTGGAGCTTAATTACTCACAAAGTACTCCACACTGTGTAGGAAGATATTTTTGGATTATATTTCCTTTATAAGAATTTAATCTTATTGAATTTATCTGACATTACTTGAAGCATTATCCTAGAACTATGACTCAAACAAAGAAATTCCAGTTATCCATAGCCTTCTACTAGATTCACTAGATTCTACTAGACGCACATCTAATTATCATTATTATCATCATGCAATGCTAACAGCTGGCATTTATGTAGCATTTCATGGTAACAAAGTAGTTTATATCTACCATCTCATTTGATTCTCAAAAAGACCCTGTGAGGTAAGTAGTGCAAACCAGGGACTGTTAGTCTCATTTCATAAATGAGGAAACTGAGGTCCAGAGAAGTTAAGTGACTGTTCTCAAGATCATACAGCTAGTAACTGGCATAAATAGATTCAAATTAACTCTTCTGATTCCAGATCTTGAATGCTCTAGAGATAGACAGATAATAGATAAATCAAGAATGAGTGAGATTGATGGAGCATTTATAAAATATTTGCGAAGTACTGTGTCAAGTTGGGGATACAAATTAAGCAAATAAGACATCTCTTGCCCACAAGAAGCTTACATTCAAGTGGGAGGGGAATTTAATGCAAAAAGGGTAGTTGGAAAAGAAGGAGGGCATTACACAGTCAAGATATCCAGTAAGGAAGTCTTATGGAAGTCTGGTTCTGGGTGAAAGTTCACGTATCGTAGACTCAGGGACTCAGAGACAGAGTTCAAGATTGCAGTGTGGGATGGTGTGGGAGGGTGATGAGGACTCTTCCCCAGATTTACTAACTGTGCACTAAATCAATTCAACAAACATTTAAATATCTATGATGGATAGGATACTATATCAGGTGCTATTAGAAAAGATAAAAAAGCAAATAAGACAGTTCCTATCTTTAAGACATTGAGAAAGGGGGAGGAAAATAAGATATAGCCCAATAAATATTATACAAATTAAAAAATGCTAAGTATATGACTATCAAGGGCTGTAGGATTCAATTATGGAGGGACTTCTTCCAGTACTAGAAGTTCTGAAGAAGCCATTATGGAAGATTTAGCATTTGAGCTGAGCTGGGAATACCAGGTAAGCATCAATAGATAGAAATGAGAATAAAGCCTTCCAAGTATAGGGGGACAGAATGAGGAAAGCATAGGGTTGGAAAATCAGTGGGCATTTTTGGGGGGACATAGGTAGTCCAGTTAGGCTGCAGCATGGAGTACATGAGCTAAGACTGGGAAAGTACTTTAGAATATGGGTGTGGAGGGTCTTAGGGTTTGGTTGTTATTGCTTCAGGTAATGAGAAGCCTTTGAAAATAGTACTAAAATTTTTCCTGGGTTAGGCTCTACTCTAAATTGAATTGCTTATAATATCAAGTGTTCTCATAAAGGCCAAACACATTTTGAACATAAGAATACTTTATTTAAACAAAATCATGATGGTTTTCTCACCACATCAAAAACCTAAATATATTAAACATGCTTTTAAGTCCTTGATAATCTCTATCATCTTCAGCAAATACAGAAATTTTTAATGGTAGACTTTTCTTATTCAACAAGAATTTATTGAGAGATTTTTATGTACCGATCATTGTGCTAAGCACTGGAGATAACAAAAAAGTGAAAATATGATCCCTGCTGTCAGAGAACTCACATTCTAATGAACATTTTCTTTTAATTTCTCTATACAGAAAGTGCTTCCTTTATATTATAAAGATCACTCTGCTGACCATTTGACATACTTCTATATAAAGCAATTTTTACATAATGTAAATTTGCCCCTACTCACCCATTTCACTTAGCCTATATAACAAAGCCATACACAAAATATAGCTTTATTCAAGTCATAGGATATATTAAATGTTGTACCATGTTACTAAAAAGAATTATGAAATTAAAGGTATAGCTAATGATAAAGTATGAATAGCACTGAATAATAAAGTTAACACAGGGGTGCAATATATTGTGCCTTCCCCATCCACTGCATCTAGCCTTTTTTAATGGTGGTTGACTATACAACTTTTTTATGAAGCTTGTGAGAGATTTTTGGACAGTGGCTCTCTTTTCTTTTTTCACCTCCTATATCTGATGACAGCAAGCAATATAATCCTCAACTAGTCTTTGAACTTTTAAAAGTCTCAAAATATTTGGATATATCTTTTTAATATAAGAAATAAATTCACTCAAATGATAAAGTGCTTCTGCCAGCTGGGAACCTTTTTGATTTGACTTGGGGTTCCAAAGCTTTCCTTTCTTCTTCTGCAATCTTTGCAGCTAGCAACTCAATCATATCCTCATTTGACAGTTTTTCTCCACAAGACCCAATCAACTCCTCCACATCATTCTCATCCACTTCTAGCTCCAATTCTTGTGTTAATTTTACAATCTTGTTATTCACTTCTTCCAATATCTCATCTTTGACAAATTCATAAAAATTGGGAACAATCTGTGGGCACACTTTTTCTTAAACTCTTTCCATATATGTTTCTGTTACATATTCTCAAGCCTTTCAAAATTATTTATGTAAAGTTGAATTTGTGAAATATGAATTTATGTAAATCAAGAACTGTTTCTGTATTTTTTAAAACTCATTAAGTTTGCTGTGATGAGTTTATTTAAGTCCAGTTCATTCCCAAGAGAAATTGGTCATAGAGTTGGGGCAGTATCATGTATTTGAAAACATCTTTGACTAGACATTAGGGTCAATTCAGAGACTGGGGTTCCAGACCTGGCTCTGCTAATGACTTTGGGCAAGTCACCATCTCTCTGAGTCTCCATTTTCTTTCTGTCAAATGAGAAGGGCGATGTCTAAGGTTCTTTTAATGTTCTATGATTTAGGAGTAAGCATATGTCTAAAGATAGTCCTCATTATTGTCAAAATCCATAGTGCTGCCACATGTTGTCCTCTTTAACCTCCATGATCAAAACCCCACAAACCTATATATCATATTGTTTCCAGCTTGAGAGCCAGTTTAGACAGTTTGCACAGTTGAAAATAGCACCATTGTCATCAAATTTGTGTTAATGATGATTCAGTACTCCATGTAAACATTTTTAAAAAGAGCTTTATTCTATTTCACTGAGGGGAAGTGAATTTTTTTTTGGTCTGTTTGTTTTTTGTTTGTTTTTGTTTTTTGTTGCTTTTTTTTTTCACTAAATGAAGATGTCTCAGGTACCATCCACTCCATTCTTAAATGGATGGTCTCAGCATTCTATGCTGCTCCCTCTCCAAATTCAATCATTTGTACCAGAGGATATCAATTGATCAATCAATCAATAATAATTGTTAAGATGCCTACTACATGCTAGACATTGTTTGTGCTAAGTGCTAGGAATACAAAAGTGGCAAAAGATAGTCTCTACCCATAAGGAACTTACAATGTGATGAGGGAGACAACAATATCTAAGAATTCTTCCAACTTCAACAGTCCATGAGTTGATGGACAATCTCTCTTTCCCCAAATCCTTTAGCTTCCTCAAAATATTATCTTCACTGAGCCCTTACTACTAGTGGTTATCTTTGTAAGACCCAATTTGTATGGCTGGTGAGAAAAGGCTGGAATAATAACCAGCAACAAGGTTGGAAAACACCTTTTTTCCTTTGGTGCCTTTTTTTCCCTTTTATTTCTTCCTACCCCTCCCCACCCTAGAGATGGCTACCATTCGACACAAATGTGTGTTTATGTGTATATATATACATACATGTAAAATCATTATACATACTTCTATGCAGATAGCATCTTCCTTCATAATTCCTTTGTAGTTAACTTGGGTATTATAATAGTTAAAATGACTCATTTGCTCAAAGTTGTTCTTAAAATAATATTGCTGCTATTGTATACAATGCTCTCTTGGTTACGCTCATTTCACTCTTCATTATTCTGTGTAAGTTTTTCCGTATTTTTCTAAGATCACTGAGCTCATCATTTCTTATAGAACAGTAGTATTCCATCACAATCATACATCACAATTTGTTCAGCCATTCCCCAACTGATAGGCATCCCCACAATTTCCAGTTCTTTGCCACCATGAAGAGAGCTACTATTTTGGAACATCTGAGAACATATAGGTTCTTTTCCTTTTTCCCTAATCGCCTTTGGAAATAGACCTAGTAGTGGTATTGTTGGGTCAAAGGGTATAGGCAGTTTAATAACATTTTGGGCATAATTTCAGATTGCTCTCCCAAATGGTCAGATCAGTTCACAATTACACCAACAATGAATTAGTATCCCAGTTTTTCCACATCTTACGGGAGGAGAACATTCTATATCTTCTTCACCCTTGCACAAAAGCACTGCAGATAGAAAGGTAGCATGGAGGAAGTTAGGAATGTTTCCAATTCTCAACTAAGTGACTGACAGGGTTATATGAGATGGCTCCAAGAAGTTGTAGCATGCATAGTGGCCATACCCCAGTGAACCATCTTGGCAGGTCGGCTAGACCAAGTTGAGGACACCTTCCAGGTCTCAATTCTGTTGGTGAGTTAGGGAAGTGTCTTCCCCAAGCATGTAAACACTTTTCCCCAGTGGAATGGGTAGATGAGAACAATTTTTTCCGGTGGCCATGAAGGCTACTGAAGCATGCACTGTGGAGACCTTAGAGTTTGGTCAGCCATTGAAGACACCAAGGGCACCCACTGCATCCCAGGCCATTGCCAGTCATCTTGACTCTTGCCACTGAACTTCGATGACTCTGGAAAAGAGAGTGAGTCTGATGACTTTGTACAACTCTGCCTTACTTAAGTCCAATTCATATACAAGTCAAGACATTCCTCATAATGTCATTGGTCCCCTCCAAAAACAACAGATGAATAACAAGTGACTAACAAGTTCCAATTAATTTACCTGGGGAATCATAGTTTAAAATCCAACATTATGGCTCATATACAAGTGGAATGTTAGAGCTGGCAAGAATTTTAGAAGCTACTTAGCTCATTCTAATAATTTTAAATTCTCAGGGAACTGTGGCCAAGAGAGAAATGACTTACCCAAGGACATGCAAATGGTTAATCTTAGGGCTGAGACTTCATTTCTAATCTTCTGATTCCAATGTTCATGATCATTCCCCTATACCAAACTACCTCGTGATAGCCCAATAAGTGCTCTACTTTAGCTAATTTTAGAAGTATAAATTATCCAATTTAATTCTTATCTGGGAAAAATTCTATTTATGCCAGTGTTTATCAAAAGTACCCCTTTCCATGACAGATGCTCATGTGTTTATCTTTTCCCTAAAACCCCCCCCCAAATATTCTTCCACCTCTTCATAAATCCATGGAAGATCTAAGTATTCAACCAGAGATACAAACACACTGATTATTGATCACATTCATCTCCTAGCAGGGACCTATCACTTTCCTACAGAGCTCAATCTTTCATAGAGGAAAGGTTGCCATTTGGGTGAGCCTGTATGACTTCAAGATAGAAACTTCACGCCAGGAAATTCATTGCCCCCGTTCCTTCCAAGTTACAGCAGTGTAGAAATAGAGACTCACAGATTGTGATGTCAACAGCTTCTACCTCTCTTGTATGAGACACACAGAGGATGTTTCCAGGTCAGAGGGAGCTGCGTACTCCATTTTGTGGTTTGGCTGTCATTCAGTGACTAACACTGATGCTAAAGCCCAAATGGTCATTGGTTGGCATGTCTAAGTTGCTTCTGAGTGCTCAGAGACAATAGATTAAGTGTTTAAGTGATTGTTTTAAAGGATCCTGTCATATCAGGAAGTCAGCTATTATCTTCCTTTCAAAAGATAGATTGTGGTAGGTCAGACTGACAAGCCCCAATCCAATATGTACTTTGGGAGCCTCTTTTATAGAACATGATTAAATTGATCACAAGATCCCTCCAGGTCAGAGTGATATTTCAATATAATAACAATAATAATGGCATACATTTACATCGGGGGTTTGCAATTTATGTGGCACTTTCTCCATAACAATTCTATTAGGGAGTTATTGTTGCAGATGTTATTATCCCCACTATGCAAATGAGGAAAATGAGGCTGAAAAGGTTAAAGGACTTTCCCAAAGTCATACAAGTATAAACGGTAGAACTAGAATTCAAAAAGAGTTCTTATGACTCGGTTTAGTGCTCTTGGCATTGTAGTCAGTCGATTAATAAGAACTTACTGAATACCTACTATGTGTCAGGGGGCAGCTAAGTCAGGAAAATTCATCTCCCTGAGTTCAAATCTGGCCTCAGACATTTACTAGCTGTGGGATCCTCAGCTAGTCACTTAAGCTTGTTTGCCTCAGTTTCCTCATCTTTAAAATGAGCTGGAGAAGGAAATGGCAAACTACTTCAGTATCTTTGCCAAGAAGACCCCAAATGGTGTCACAAAGAATTGGACACAACTGAAATGACTGAACAGAAACAACTACATGTCAGGCACTGTGGTAAGTGATGTAAAAAAAAAAGGCAAAAATTAGTCTCTGCTCTCAAGAACTCAGAGTCTAGGGGAAGGAGATACAATATGAAAATAACTATGCGCAAGCTCTATACAGAGTAGATTAGAGATAATTAATAGAGCGAAGGTACTCGCATTAATGGGAATTGAGAAAGACTTCCTACACAAGGTAGGATATTAGCTGGGACTTGAAGGAAGTCAGGGTTTTCCAGGAGGCAATGATGAGAAAAGAGCATTCCAGGCTTGGGGAATGGTCAATGAAAATAGCCTGAGTCTAGAGACTGGAGATATAAGGATGCAGCCAGCTTGTGAAGGGCTTTGAATGCCAAACTAATCAATTATCCACAGATGGCATATCCCAGTTCTGATAACCTCATGGTTTTTGGGGTGCCAAGGAAGGTCCTTACCTACTTTGTTGCACAAGGAGAGTACTCTACACCAGTAAAGACACAGTAATAATCCTGCACAGAATAATATGGCTGAACACTGGTCCAAACCCAGGGTGCTCAAAGTACTGGTAGGTAAGATCACTGAACCACTATCAGTGATCTTTGAAAAGTCATGTAAAACAGGAGGGCAAACAGTGCAATTTTAAAGAGAGTAGAGTCTGAAAACTATAAGCCACTGAGCTTGATTTTTAACTCCTAGCAAACTTCAAAAATACATTATTAAAAAGATAGTTAGTAGATATCTAGAAACAGAAGCAGTGATCACAAAGAGCCAAAATGAAATCAACAAGAGCCAGCATGTTTCATCAAAGAATGGGCAAGTCATATCAGAAAATACTCATTTTCTTTTTTGATAGTTACTAGGATTGTAGAACAAATTAATGCCATAATTTACTGAGATTTTAATATTTGGCAAAATCTCCCATTCTAGTCCCAAGGACAAAAGAGAGAGATGGAAAGTAGACAGTAGCACATTTAGGAGACTCCCCAAGACTAGATCCAAAGAGTCATCATTGGGGCAGCTAGGTGGCACCATGGAGAGGGCACCAGCCCTGGATTCAGGAGGACCTGAGTTCAAATCCAGCCTCAGACACATAACACTTACTAGTTGTGTGACCCTGGGCAAGTCACTTAACCCCATTGCCTAACCAAAAAACAAACAAACAAAGAGTCGTCATTAACAACTCAATGCCAACTTAGAATGAGATCGCTAGTGGAATGCCTTAGAAATCTATGCTTGGCCCTGTGCTAAATTTTTTTTAAATTTATGGAATGAAACAACTATTTCTATACCGTGGTATAATAAAAAAGATAATTGCACATGAAACTGCAAATCTATTGTGTACAACTTGCTATTCTTTTTAAATATATAATAAAGTTATCATGTACATTTTTTCCTTTTTTCTTCCCTCCCTGCCCCCCACCCTAAAGAAGGCTACCATTAGACACAAATAGGTATGTATGTCTATACACACATATGTATATGTATACAAATATATATGTATATTTTTGTGTGTATATATGGGAAATTAGTCTATATATACTTCTGTTTTTCATTTCTTTTTCTGGATGCAGATAACGTCTTTCTTCACATGTCCTTTTATAGTAACAGCAATATTGTTTTAAAAATTATTTTGAGCAAATAAGTTATTTTAACTATTATAAATACCTATGCTGCTTAACATTTTTATCAACGACTGGAGGAGATAACAACAATAAGAGTAATGATAATAACTAACACTATATAGACATTTAATTTCTACCAAACATTTCACATGTATTATCTCATTTGATTGTCGTAACAACCCTGTGAAGTAGGTGCTAATATTACCCCTATTTTACAGTTGAGGAAACAGAGGCTTGTAGCCAGGGTTATAACCAGGGGTGTTGTGAGGCTCAAATGAGATAGTTCATGTAAAGCAGTAACACTAGAGTGAGGGCAGCTAGGTGTTGCAATGGATAGAGCACCTGTCCTAGAGTGAGGAGGACCTCAGTTCAAAGTCAGCCTCAGACACATAATACTTACTAGCTGTGTGACTCTGGGCAAGTCACTTAACTCCAATTGCCTCGCTAACAATCAAACAAAAAAAAAAAAAAGACTAGAGTGAGGAGAGACCTGAGGCAGGAACACCAATAAAGAGGCTATTGCTTTAATCTAAGAGGTGATGACAGCCTGAATTAGGGTAGTAGCCTTGTGATGGGAGAGAAGGGAGTCAGAGAGACACAAGTGATGCTATGGGAATACAATTAGCAAGACTGGTATATGAGGGATAAGCTAGAGGGAAGAGCCAAGGATGACTTCAAGGTTTCAAACCTGATGATTTTAGACAAGTAATAGGGAGTTTTTGAGCAAAGGAAGTTACTTGATATAATTAATTCAGTAACAGGATTTATCAGGCATGGTATGCACAATGAATTTGTGGCGAGAAATCTGAGATGGTGACTACTTCAGTAAACCAGGTGTGAAATATTGATATTCTAGTCTAGGGAAGGGATATTGAGGACATGAAAACAAAATGGACATAGGATTTGAGAACTGTCTGGATGTGACACTGAAAGGAAAGCATTGACAGTGATACCAGGGTGGCAAACATGAATTATCTGGAGATTGGTTGTGCCCTAAACAGAAATGGGGAACTTACAAAAAGAGATGGTTTTGTGGAAGAAGAGAACAAGGTTATTTTGACATATGAGTGTGAAATTCCTGTGGGACACCTGGGTGGATATGTCTAGAAGGCAGTTGGTGAGGCCAGACTAGAGCAAAGGACTAAGATTAGCGTTAAGTGGTCTAGCAGATAGTGTGCTGGAGTCAGGAAGGTCTGACTCCTAATCCTGCCTCAAACGCTGGACAAGTCACTTAACCTTTTTCAAGTTCAGTTTTCTTATTTGTAAAATGGAGACAAAAATAATACCTTTCTCACAGGATCATTGTGAAGATCAAACAACACATGTAAAAACATTGTAAATCTTAGAGCAACTACAGAAATACTAGATATCACTATCATCATCTGAAAATGGAGATGATAACAACAACCTCAGAAGATTGTGGTGAAGCTCAAATGACATAATATGTATAAAGCATTACTTAAACCACAAAGTGCTACATAATTATTAGCTACTATTTGATATGTATATTTTGGAATCATCTGCATAGAGATGGTGATTAAACCTATGGGAGCTGATAAAATCAAATGTAGTTCTAAGACAGAGGCCTGGATGATCACCAGTAAAGAAAACTGAGGATGAGTAGTAAGATGAGGAAGTGACAGAGTATCCAGGAGGAAAAAAGTGTTTGATGATGTCATATGCTGCAAAGAGGTCAAGGATGACTAAGAAGAGGCCATTGGATTTAGTGAACTTATAGAGATTAATTTTGGTTGAGTGGCCATATCATAAACCAGATTGAAGTGAGTGGCATAAGAGGAAGTAAAGGCAATGAAAAGAAATAGCTTTTTCTAAGAGTTTTGCCTGTGAAAGGGAAGGAGATATAGGACAACATTTCAGGGGGATGGCAAGGTCAAGTAAAAGGTATTTTTTTTTTAGTTTTAAGGATGGAGTAGATCTGGGAATGTTTTTAGTAATAGGGAAAAAAATCAATAGATAAATTATCCATTGGAGTGATGTCAAGGTGTCTAGAGCTCATTCAAGCAGAACAAATAGTCTAAAATAATATAAAGCATTAACTCAGTAGTAAAACCAAGCATAGAGGCTGCAGCCATGAACTATTCATTTGTTTCCACTCTGTTTCCCAAGATTCATTGCCCAAATATCCCATTTGAGCTAGATGAGATTCAATAATATAAGAAAATATAGGGTGAACTTAAAATCTCAAGTATCCTTTGTACCTTGAGAAATGCTCAGTTGAAAATCATATTTGATGGAATGCATGAGTAGAAACCCTAATTCTAACTTTAGTTATGGGAAGCACAGTAATGAATAACAAAAAGTTCCCTGTGGAAATATAAAAGCTGTTCTTTTATCAAATAAGATGTTTTTTTAAAGCACTTAGCACAGTGCCTGGCACATAGTAGGTGCTTCATAAATACTTATGCCTTCCCCTTTATCACGGTACAACCTCAAGTTCTTGGACTCTTTGGAACATCAGTATATCATTAGATCTACAATGCCATCTATGTACCAGTGTTTCCAATGGTGCAGATTACATTTTATTCACACATTCATCTTGTCCTTGCCCTCCCATACATCCTCCATAAAGAATACATTCCATATGCTGGAGCCTCTTCTCTAGAGCATTTGACATTGTTTGAAGACAAGGGGAAGGGGAGGAATGCTGGCCAGTAATGGCCTAGTCTTTGGAGCATGCCCAATCTGCTCTGTGTGGTGACAAACCAAAAACACTTGGCAAGCTGGTGTCTGGAAATGCATGAGGATGTGCAACAGAGGTCCCTTGCCCCCATTCAGAACACATTCTGCTTTTCTGTGACTATTTCTTATCTGTTATGATGTGGTGGAGAAAAGCCTTTTAATTAATTGTGAGGATGAAATAAGATAACATTTGCAAAGAGCTTCACAAACCTTAAAGTGCTGTATAAATGCTGCCTATTATATTTAGTGTCAATGGTTAGTGCCATTGTGGAGAACACACCAGAATGAGAGCTTAAACTAATAGCATTAGAAAGATACTCCCAAACTCTCAGGGGCACTCTGAGAAGAGGTAGCTAGCCATACTGTGGGGACCTGAACTGTTGAAAGAGGGCTGGAAGAGTCAATCCAGAGTCTTATTACATGTGGAGACCTATAGAACCTGTTGGCTTTCCATGAGTGATATCTCACACTGACTACATGGCTAGCTCACCCCTTTTTCTAGTTTTACAACTCTGATGATGTCCTTTTTGTTGCTTCTCCTGTGCAATTCTTCATTTGTAATAGGCAGGCTGTAGTCTTCTCATGACCAATATGTTGACCTCTGGGACACCCACAATTCTTTGGACATAGCTAGATTTGATTGCAAGTCATTTCACAACTTTCAACCATACAGCATCATCAAAAGAATACTAATGATAAAAAGACTGCCTTTTGTTTTAGAGAGGCTTAAGGGCATTACAAGCACTGATCAATTTCCCAAAGGCACACCAACCTGCTCTCCTCCTCTTATTCTGTGCCATAGGATAAAGGAGTGAAAGTCAGTCCTTTAGAAATCCATCTATCCCTGCTGTAAACTACATATTTGATATCTCATTCACATGCCATAGCAGGCTGTATGCTTCCTTTGGAAATCAATGTGAGATTCTTTGCAGGGGGTTTGGACTCCCTGGGAAGAATACCCAGCAGAAGCAGGTAGATGCTACAGCAACAGTAATACTATTTCCCTAATAGTAATGCTAGAAGCTGGAACCAAACCCATTTCATTTTTAAGCTTTCTTATGGCTCAAAGAGTGATGACAAAATGTGAAGTTTTCTACAGAACTCATTCAAACAACCTGCTTAAAATAAGCCCCTTTCTCATATGTCACCCTTTCTTTATGAAATGAATGAAAAATGAGATGGACCATCCTAAGGATTGTAGTTAAGGTTCATTGAAAGTGATTGAATGAGACTGAACCCTTCTACTAAGCTCATTTATACAATATGCAGAAATGGTAATTCAGGGCAAGATCTGGGCAGCTCCATAGAAGGTGTGAAATCTTTAAATCTACACTTTTTAACATACATATATGTAGGAGTCAGAACAACATTTTAGAGTCTACTCTATTGTGTATGAAATCTATTTCCAACCTCCATTCTTTTGCACAAGTGGTCCCCTATGTCTACAATGCACTCCTTCATCACCATTAGAATCTCTAAGCTTCCTTCCAAGCATAGTTCATATGCTTGACTTCCCAGAGGTCTTTCTCAATCACCCCAGTTGTCAGCTCTCTCTCTCTCTCTCTCTCTCTCTCTCTCTCTCTCTCTCTCTCTCTCTCTCTTTTCATTATTTTGTATTTACTTACTTGTGTCCATATTGTGCCCTCTTAATAAAATATAAGTTTCTTGAGGGCAGGGGCTACTTATTTCTGCATATATATCCTCAATGTCTAACATAGTTCCTTGCACATAGTAGTTGCTTAAAAGTAATTGTTAAATTGAATTGGATTAGGCATGAAACCTATCATGGAATCACATGGGCATGACAAATCAGAGTTATGTTCGGGGTCCCAAGACTAGTCTCTTTAAGATGCCCAAGTGAGTAAATCCAATATTCAGTACACTTTATATTTTAAGTCCATCCCTTCTCCTCCATTCCTTGTTCCAATTAATTGTATCATCTTCCTCTTAGTCATTCAGGTCAAAACCTTAAGCTATTCCCTTCATCTCCATGCCCACATTTACTCACAAAGTCCTGTCCATTCTACCTTTCATCTATCATCTTATTTTTTCTCCCACTGTCATTATCCTAGCTCAGATCCTTGTTACCTTTTACCTATACAAAAGCTTCCTAATTGGTTTCCTTGCCTCTAGTATCTCCACCTACCCACCACCCTGATCTATTTTACACTCTGGAGCCAAACTACTTTCCCAAAATATAACTCTAGTTGTACACTCTATCAATAAAATACCTTCATTGACTACTCCCAATTGCCTATTAAATAAAGTCCAAATTCCTTCACCTTGCATTCAAAGCCCTCCAGAGTCTGCTTCTAACCTGTCTATTCAGTAATATCTCATACTATTCTTCATCATGTAAGGCACATTCCAGTCAAACTAAACTATGTGTCATCCATTCCCTGGACACATTCTATATGTTCTCACGTCTATGTTTCTTCAGACTGTTTCCTATACTTGCAATACCTCACTTGCATTAAGTGCTGGGGATAAAAGGAAGGCAAAAATAGTCCCTGCTCTCAAGAAGCTCACAACCTAATGGGGGAGACAATCCTCAAGCATTTGGGTACAAACAAGATATATACAGGATAAATTACTGATATTCTTAAAGAGAAGGCACTAGCATCAGGAAAGGCTCCTTGGACAAGGATTTTAGCTAGGATTTTAAGGAAGCCAGGGGAACCAAGAGGTGGAGATGAGAAGTGAGAGAATTCGAGGCATGGAGGACAGTCAGTGAAGATGAACAGAGTCAAGAGATGGCATGGTTTAGGCAATGAACAGTAAGGAAGCCAGAGTGACTGGATTGTGGAGTATGTGGAAGGGAGTAAGATATGAGAAGAAAGGAAAGGTAGGAAGAAGCCAGGTTATGGAGGGCTTTTAAAGCCCTCCATATTTGATTTATACTTGATCCTGGAGGAGCCATTGGAGTGTATTGAATAAGAGGGTGAGATGGTCTGACTTCTGCTTTAGGAAGATCAATTTGATAGCTGGGTGGAGGATGGATTAGAGCAGGCAGAGGCTTGAGGCAGGGAGACTTAACAGAAGGTTATTGCAATGATCCATGGGTTAAGTGATGAGCTCCTGCCTTAGGATGTCAGATAAGAGAAGGGGACATTTATAAGAGATATTGATTCTGAAAGCAGAATCAATAGGACTTGTTAACAGATTAGTTATGGGATATTAGAGTAAAAGCAGCTAAATGGTGCAGTGGATAGAATACTGGACCTCGAGTCAGGAAGACTAATTTTCCTGAGTTCAAATCTGACCTCAGACCCTTACTACCTGTGTATCCCTGGGCAAATAACTTAACCCTATTTGCCTCAGTTTCCTTGTCTTTCAAATGAGCTAGAGAAGGAAATGGCAAACCTCTCCAGCATCTTTGCCAAGAAAACCCCCAATGGGGGCACAACGAGTTAGACACAACCAAACAACAACAACAATAATATAAGATAGAGTAAGGAGTCAAGGACAGCAGCTAGTTAGTAAGCCTGGATGACTGGGAGGACAGTGACCTTGACCTTGACAGAAATAGGGAAGTTTGGAAGAGGGAAAGGCTTATGTGAAGGATAACAAGTCCTCTTTTAGACATTTTGAGTTTAAAATACCCACGGCACATCCAGTCCAAGATTTCTAGTAGACAGTTGTAGCTGTTGAGCAGGGTCAGATCTGAGAATCATTACCATAGTAATTAAATCCATGGAAGCTGAAGAGATCAGTTAGCCAGTTCTCAAAGGTGAGTTAAAATGCCACCACTTGTAAGACCTTTGTTCTTATTTTGAATCTCATCCCTTCTCCCTCCACTAAAAGTTGATCATATTCTTCCTTCCTTCCCCATTCCAACTCTTATTGTTATTGCATCATACTGGTTGTTAGCTCTTTGTGTGCACAGATAGTGTGGTGCTCATCTTGGTGTCTTTCTCTCTAGTGGGTGGGATGAGGGGGTGTGATGATTGAGAATACTATAGGCTGTTGAAGAGAGGAGCAAATCAAATCAAATGCATATGGAGAGAAGTTACCCTTATCAAGGAGAAGGACCACTTCTTGTTCAGTTTCTAATTAGGGACATGGAACACCTACAGGTAATGATGAAATCTAGTGTGTTATCATGTATCCCTAGGTGCGGCTGAGGTGGAGTGAAGGAGCTGGGCTGGGATTTAAGAAGACTGAGGAGGGACAGCTAGATGGAGCAGTGGTTAGAGTGGCAACCATAGAGACAAAAGGACCTGAATTCAAATCCAGCCTCAGACACTTATTAGTTGTGTAACCCTAGTTGTGATCACCTCAAAAAAAAAAAGACTGAGGAATTGTAAAAGTAGGGAGTTTGTGGGAACATTGCCATTAATATTAAAGTCCTCATCAATTGGGGAATGGCTGAACAAGCTGTGGTATATGAATGTAATGGAATATTGTTGTGCTATAAGAAATGATGAACAGGCTGACTTTAGAAAAACCTGGAAAGACTTGTATGGTCTTACTCTGAGTGAAATGAGCAAAACCAGGAGAACGTTGTAGACAATAACAGCCACGTTGTACAATGACTAATATTGATAGACCTTACCTTTCTCAGCAATACAAAGATCTAAGACATCTCCAAAAGCCTCATGTTGGAAAATGCTATCCACATCCAAAGAAAGAACTATGGAGTTTGAATGCAGATCGAAGCATACTATTTGTTTTTTTTTTTTTCTTCTGTTGTGTTTTGTTTCCTCTTTCTGGTGGTTCCTCCTATTGATTCTAATTCTTCCTGACAACATCACTAATGTGAAAATATGTTTTATAGGAATGTACATTGCAGAGCCTATATCAGATTGCATGCCATCTTGGGAAGGGAGGTGGGGAGGGAGGGGGAGAAAAATTTAAAACTCAAAAGCTTATGGAAGTGATTGTTGATAATTCAAAATAAATTAATTAAAAATTTAAAAAAGATAAGTCTGGAAAGGTTGTTCAGTATGTTAGGGGAAGGAACTTTTGCAAAGTTCATATCTTTAAAGTTAAAGGTTAATTGTTAATTTTTAAAAATGTTTGTGAAATTTTAGTTTCTCTGCACCTTCCCCCCAGGGTTTTTGTGCTGACAAAATAAGATAATATTTGTAAAGTGCTTTGTAAACCTTAAAGCACTATATAAATGCTGGCTATAATTATTATTAGTTTGAAGAATAAAAATAATGTTTTGTATTATTGAGTGTTCAATAAACATTTACCTTAAAAATATTAAAGTCTTCTAATATAAAAATAGGAATTGAGGAGGAAAGAAAGTTGGATGAGGTAGGTGCTGAACTTGAGAACAGAGGGAGAATGATCTAGGAATGGGTATATTATGGTTCCAATAATTTTAATTGGGTGGGAAATAGTCTTACAGTTATATTTGCCTATTTCCTCTTTCTCACTCCCTCCCATATACAACAAGTTGACAAGTCTTGCAGATTCTCCTCCCACAACATCTTTTACATCCAACTCTTTCTCTCCCCTTATATGGACACCAAAATAGCTCAGGTCTTCATTATTTCTCACTTGGCCTATTTCAGTAGCATCCTAATTGATCTTTTAAATCAAAGAATCAACAAGTACGTATTAAATGTCTACCTTATGCCAGGCATGGAGCTAGGCACCAAGGAAACATACAAAAGTGAGACAGACAGTCCCTACCCTCAAACAACTTCCCTTCTACCAGAATTCATCCTTTGCTTTTGTATTTCCCATCTCTAATCCATGCCTCATATAACTGCCAAGGCAAACTTTCTAAGGCACAGGCCTAATAATGTCCCTTCTTGACTCAAAGACCTGGAATGGCTCCTTTAGGATGAAATACATTTTTTTTAGTCTGGCATTTAAGGCCTTCCACTATCTGCCTCCAACCTACCTTTACAACTTCATTTCACATTACTCCCCTTCATACACCCCAAACGCCAATTGATCTGAGCTACTGGCTGTCTGCTAAATTCAATTGGCCCCATCTCCATTCTTTATACATTTGTGTAAATGGTCCTATTCATGGAATAGGCACCCTCCTTATTTTTGTCTTTCAATTTCCTTGTCTTTCTCATAGGATCATCAAATACCACATTCTCCAGGAAGCCTTCACTGTTCCTCCTCACTTATTCCCTCTATAACCTGGCTTCTTCTGCCTTTCCTTTCTTCTCATAGCTTACTCTCCTCCACATATTCTACAACCCAGTCTCTCTGGCTTCCTTACTGCTCATTACCTAAATTATATATTGTCTGATTTTTATCTTTGGCCTGTATTATAATTACTTGTACACTTGTCATATCTGCCCAATAGAAGAAAAACTTCATGAGGCCAGGGACAGTTCCATTTTTATATTTGTATATCTAGTGTCTAACAATAGCATTTAAAAAATGCTTATTGATTTGAGGGAGTAATTAGGATCGTTGAAAGTGCTTCAGTTTCATTTATTGTCTGCCTCCAGTGCCTTGTTTTTTTTTTCATCTATAAAATGGGGACAATAATAATAATACCTATATCTCAGGGTTATTGTGAAGATCAAACAGCTGATTTGTAAGTCACTTTGTAAATATTAAAGTACCACATAAATGTTAGTTGTTTTTATTATTTTTATTACAAAGATAAATGTATTGCTAGACTAACTCAATTTACCACACATGTACATGCAAATCATAATCTGACAATTCATCTACTTGGCTTTTCCTGTGTACATTTTTAGGCCAATTTTGTTTTTGAATTTAGTGGCTGTGGATTGAGGAAGCCTGCAGTTGTCTGGAGTCTGATGCAATCAACACAATGTGATTGGCAAACTGGAGTACCTAAAGAACATCTCTAGGAAATCCTGCTTTGTTTTGTGTCTACTCAAGATCCTCTATGATACAGACAAACATGTCTGGTGAGCAGATGTCTCATTTTGCATCTTACTTGATATTTAGATGATTGGGATTGTTGAACAAAGTTATCTCTGTGGTGACATCCATCAAGGAACCTTACATAATTATACATGCACGGGAGACAACTTGTTGGAGAAGAGCCCAAGAGTTGGAGAAAAGAGTCTATTTTGTTCCAATGAGCTTGGTAGATTTTTGTAATTAAAAAAAATAAAAGCAAATGAGCATACTGGGATCTTGCATCCTCTTCATCTTTCTCTGCATCCTGTATTTCTCTCTGTGCCTTTGGAGATTTTCCCTATAGGACAGAATTACCTCTTTCATATTTATCAAGAATACCCTTGATTCATCTATAGGCATTCTTATAAAGAATAGAGGTAAGAGAGATGAGAAATTATAAATGATAGACATGAGAAAGTAGGCACGTGAGCTAGTAGTTACTGTAAATGATAGACACGAGAAAGTAGGCACGTGAGCTAGTAGTTACTGATGTCTTCTAGTTCAATTTATTATTAGTAATGATAACACCATTTGTTATTTGTCCCATTGTCTTGGTATTATTGCCTTTTGAGGAACTTCAAATGTTGTTGCCTCACTGCCTCTAATCTTGTGTTGCCTCCAGCATGGATTTTTGTGTGTGTGTGTACTTGGTCAGGTCCAGTCACTCCTTCTGGCTGTCACATTCTTAAGTGCCATTTCTGCTTCCTTGTAGAACACACCAGGGACAGAGTTTCCAAATGCATCCTCAAATCCACTCTATAAGACAAATTTAATTAAGGGAAAAGTGGGACTAAAGGTAGGAGAAAACTGAAGAGACCACCCTGTGGGGGGAAGATAGAGAAACTGAAGTAGTGTAATGTCACTGAAGTCCTGATGGGGAAGCCCCAACCTGGGGAGCAGGGCTGGGCCAGGCAAGGGTAGGGAGGAGATCGCTACAAAGGGGAGGAAGCAGGCCATATGGCAGCTTCCTATTTTAGCTGGTTATTCTTGCACTCTAGGTGTTAAACGCAATTCTTTCTATGCCACTTAAAGGAAGGCACACGCAGTCAAAATTTAAATGTAAAAAATTTTAAAATGACACAGTCTTTTCAAAACATGATTTTACATTTTTATGCCTTCTAAATTTCAGCATCCTAGAGCAAATCTTGTTTTCTCCTTCACTGCCACCCCTCATATCCTATTTAGAGATTTCTTCTCTCATTTATTGATTGAGAAAATACATAATGACCAAAAAAGGCAACTGTAGTTCTTGCTCTGGGGCTCCTTTCCAGCACCCCACTTGTATTGGGAGATTGGATCCCCAGAGCACAGCTGGCTCCTTCTGCCCTCAGGGTTCTAGGGGTAACCCTGAGAGATTGGAGGCTTCTCTAATACTATCATACACAAGACTAACCCAGTGTGTTCGCCCCTATATCATTCAATCAGTTAAAAGATATTGTCCCCATATCATTTAGCCAATTAACATCAATTAGTTTTGGCAAAGGGAAATTTACTGCAAAGGTATAATAAGAATTGAAGTATAACAACTTCCCAAAAAAGTAGAACACTCTTCTCTACCACTTTAGTCCCTGGGGAAAGTGGATTCAAATTTAGTTTTTCCTATAAAAGATTCTCCCCACCAAGTTCTCGGCTGGGTTTGTCATAATTGACGGGCAAGTCATTATCTCGTTTGCAGTGCACTGTCTCAGTTGCCAGGTCATTTCCCTTCTGGGTTGGATCAGGCAGGTCATTCCTCAGGGCTGGCTCCTCATTAGACTTGGCTTGCTGTGATTGCTGGCAGACTTTGTTACTGACTCAAGTTGCTGGACCTCTCATGATGCTTCTGACCTTTTGGAAATCACAAGGTTGTAACTGATCCAGTCCTTCTCTGATACTCATTCACCTAAGGCAAGGAAAAAATGAATACATGAGAGATAGAAAAACAGATACATCATGCATTAACTGATACTTGGAAGCTGGATAGGGATATATAGCAGTCCTGTGGCAGGTCATGAGCTATTGCTCTTCCCCCTCTATTATTACCTCTTACCTCACTTGAAATATTACAGCAGTTCTTTTGTACTTGAAAGCCACCAAGGAAGAGAGAGAAAATGTGTCTGTCTGAACTTTTTGTACGCATATTTAGTTCTAGCTCAGCATCTAATTAAAAGGTTAATTGACCACACAGTAAGATGACAGGAGACAGAATATCTGTGCATGTTCTGAATCAGAGGGAAAGGGCCCTTCCATCACACATTTCTGGAAACAGGCTCACCAAGCATCCACATGGGTTGATAGTAGGCAGAGAATATTACACATGCATCATTGGCCAGTGTGTCTACTACATGATTATGAGCACTTGGGGGCATCCTGGGAAGAGGATGGAATGAGATATAACCCAGGATGCCACTCTCTCTCTCTAACACACTTAATAAATTGGTTAAAATGCCCCCAATGTGGAGCAAAACAGGACGACGACAAGAAGAAAACTGAAAGAATTCACACGGTAATTCTTACTGAATAAATAACTAAAACCTTCCTTACTAGACTGGCACTGTCTGCCATTTTTATCCTTCTTTCTCCCTTTCTGTTACCCCAGCCCACATTCTGGCCAAGGCACCCTTACGGATGTTATAATTGTAGGTATTTGACTTTTCTGGAATTTTCTTCCTTTCAGTTTCCTGGGTTCCTAGCTCCTAGAAGAGGTGGAGGTCCCTTTATACTGGATGTTCATGACCTCACTAGCAATTTCCTACTCCAACTTCCTTCATATTGGTCCAGGTACCCTTGCAAGCATTGTGTTTGCTCCAACTTTAGGAATCTGATTTTTGGAGTAAATCCCTGGCAGTGATCCAGGGGGATCTCCATTACTAGGGTGAATTATATCCCATAAATCAGATCAGCCCAAAGATCAAGAGGAAGGAAAGGGGTCTACTGGAGAGGAGCGTCGGCCTCAAGGACAAGAAAGTGGAGGAGGAAGGTAGAACAGAAATGCAGTTTAAAAAAAGAGAGAGACTGAGAGACAAGGATAGAGACAGAGAGACAGAGACAAAGAGAGACAGAGAGAGACAACACAATCAAAGGTGTAAACATTGGCAAAGAAAAGGCAAAACTAATACTTTTACAGATCACACAATCATGTTCTTAGAAAATTCAAAAGAATGAATGAAGAAACTGAGATGATTAATTAACTTCACCAAGTTAGTAGGATGTAAAACCCCCCAAATCATCAGTATTTCTGTGGAGTACTAACTAAAACAAGGAAGAAATTATAATAAAATAAATTCCATGAAAATAACTGCAAAATGAATAAAATATCTAGGTGTTAACCTGCACAGGATTCATATAAATGCAACCATAAAACACTCTGTACAGAAATAAGGGGAGACAAATTATCATTAAGATATTTGCAACTCATGGTTGAGCTATGCCAATATAATGAAAATGAAAATGTGAACTAAATTAATATACAGATTTAGTACTATATCAATGACATCATTAAGGACACTTTTTAGCACTAGACAAAGCAATAACAAAATTCATTTGGAAGAACAAAAGGTCTAGAATCTCAAAAGAATTAATGACAAAAAGTATAAATGATCAGGCATTAAACTATTTTATAAAGCAATAGCCATCAAAACTATTTGGAACTAGAAAGAAAAAAAAAGAAATGACAAACCCTGAGAGGAATGGATAAGAACAAAAATTAAAGAGGAAAGGACTCTCTATTTGACAAGAAATGCTGGAGAAACTGGAAAGCACTGTGGCAGAAATTAAATATAGACTTAAACATTTTAAGCCATATAACACAATAAGGTCGAAATGAATATACAACCTGAACATTAAATGTGACACAATAAGAAAATAATAAAGTCAGGTACTCCTCAAATTATGGCTAGGTAGACAATTTGTTTTTTAAAAAATATTATTAATTTTTAGCATCCTTTTCATTTTAAATGTTGATTTCCAAATTTCTCCCTCTCTTACCCCTCCCCTAACCACAGACAAGGCAAACAATATGATACACATTATACACGCAAAATCATGGAAAATATTTCCATGTTAGCCATATTTAAAAAAGAAAGAAAGCAAGAAAATTATACTTCAATTTGCAATCAGAATTCATCAGTTCTCAGGGGGCAGAGCGAAGATGGCGGAGTGAAAGCAGTAACTTGCTCAAGCTCTCCCCCAAACCCCTCCAAATACCTATAAAAAATGGCTCTAAACAAATTCTAAAGCAGCAGAACCCACAAAAAGACAGAGTGAAACAAATTTCTAGCCCAAGACAACCTGGATGGTTGATCGGGAAGGTATATCGCACCAGGCAGGGAGAGGAGGGTAGTTAGGTGTGGGCGTGCAGGCCACAGCGACCCTGGAGCATTCCTCAGAGGACTGAATCTCAGGCAGCTGTGGTGGTTTCCAGACTTCTCAACTCACAAATGCCAAAGGCAACTTTCAAGGTCAGTGGGAAAAGTCTGTTTCTGTGGTGAGAGAGACGTTAGGTCTCAGCCACAATTCCCGAGCGTGTCCCTGGGGAGGTGGCTGCTTCCTGAGCTTCAGGTTCACAGACTGAGGGGGAATCAAGTGACTGATCAGAGGGGGATTGCAGGAATCTCTTTGCCAGTGCTGAGGCAGGAATCTCTTGCTTTGCCCATGCTTGGATCTGGGTCACAGTTCTGAGGGGCGGTCCTGGGGCTAGGAGGAGTGCTGGTGTGGCGGAACTTGTTGTGGCAGTGAAGAGGAAATACCTTGCCCCTTATCATACCACACTGGAAGAACTGAAAATTTTCAGGTCCCTAAAAGTATCTCTGCCAACAGCTGTACAAACCCCCAACGCTTGGGACAGTACATTCTCCACATTGGAAGCAGACTCTTACTTTAACAAAGAGTTTAGAGGAGGGTGGTGGGGAGGAAAGGGGAGAAAAATCTTAAACTCAAAAGCATATGGAAGTGATTATTGATAAATCAAAATAAATTAATAAAAAATAAACAAATAATTGGAAAATTGAGAAGATGTCCACCAATTGGGGAATGATTGTACAAATTATTACATAGGATTACAATGGAATACTATTGTACTAAAAGAAATGATAAGCAGAATGCAATCAGAAAAACTTGGAAAGACCTACATAAATTGATGCAAAGTGAAATGAGCAGGACCAAGAGATTGTACACAGTATCAGAAATATTGTATGATTATCCACTATGAATGATTTAGCCATGCTCAGCTATACTATGATCCAAGACAATTCTGAAGGGCTCATGATGAAAAATGTTATCCATCTCTAGAGAAAAAACTGATGGAGTCTAAATGGACATCAAATAATGTTTTTTCTTTATTTTTCTTTGATTTTTTTGCCTCTGTTTTGTTTACAACATGAGTAACACGGAAATATGTTTTTCATAACTGCACATGTATAAACTACAACAAATTACTTGCCTTCTCAAGGAGGGGGAAAGGATAAAAATAGTGGCAGAGACTATAGAACTGCAATGTTTTTTTTTTAATGAGTGTTACAAATGGTGTATCTAATTGGGAAAAAATAAAAGATGTATATATGTGTCTGTGTGTGTGTATATATATACATATATGTATGTATATATGTATGTGTGTGAGTGTGTGTATGTGTGTATAAATATATAGATGTATGTATCAATGACCAAGAAATAAAAGAAGAAGGCAAAATTCCCATTAAAAAAAGAGTTTAAAACTCAAGTAATTGGCCTGGTTCATGAGTAAGCAGTGCAAAAAAAGTCAGACTATATTATCTAACTTTGGTGACAAAGAAGATCAAAACATACAACCAGAAGACAACAAAGTCAAAGCTCCTTCATCCAAAGCCTCCAAGAAAAATGTGAGCCAGTCCCAGGCCTTGGAAGAGCTCAAAAGGGATTTTGAGAAGCAAGTAAGAGAAATAGAGGAAAAACTGGAAGGAGAAATGAGAATGATGCAAGAAAATCATGAAAAACTAGTCAATAGCTTGCTAAAGGAGACCCAAAAAAATACTGAAGAAAATAACCCCTTAAAAAATAGCCTAACCCAAATGGCAAAAGAGGTCCAAAAAAGTCAATGAGGAGAAGAATGCTCTAAAAAGCTAAATTGGCCAAATGGAAAAGGAAGTCCAAAAGCTTATTGAATAAAATACTTCCTTAAAAATTAGAATAGAGCAATTGGAAGCTAGTGACTTTATGAGAAATCAAGACACTGGAAAACAAATCCAAAAGAATGAAAAATTAGAGAAAATGTGAAATATCTCATTGGAAAAACAACTGA
>NW_020954611.1:7011907-7071477 GCF_900497805.2 Vombatus ursinus
CCTGCCCTACAGGAAAATTGAAGGGGAAGGGGATAAGAGAAGGGGGGAAGAGATAGAAGGGAAGGCAGACTAGGGGAAGGGGTATTTAGAATGCATGCCATCTTGGGGTGGGGGGGCAAGATGGGGTGAAAATTTGGAACTCAAAATCTTGTGGAAGTAAATGTTGAAAACGAAAATAAATAAATAAACAAAAATTACCACAAAAAAAAATAAAATTCAGCAACACTTTAAAATGAATTGTATTCAGTAGCCTCTATTATGAAAACTAGCAATAGCCATCAGGGTAAGAGGGTCAATAATAATAATAGCTAACATTTATATAGCGCTTCAGGTTTGCAAAGTACTTTATATATAGTATCTTATTTGATCTTGGTAACAATACTATGGGAGAAAGCAAAGCAATAAGCATTTATTAAGAGCAAATTATGTTCCAAGAACTGTGTTAAGTACTTTACAAATATTATCTCATTTGATCACACAGGTAATAAATAGCAAAATTATAATTTGATCCCAGAGCTTCCAAACTCCAAATCCATCACTCTTTCCTCTGTAAGTTGTGTGTATGCATATGTGCACACATATATGTGTATGTATTTGTATACATATATATCTTTATCCAGCTATCTATCAGCTATGTATCGATGTACCTATCTCTCTGCAACTCTGCGCATTTTTACTGGCTATCCCCCGTGCTTATAATTCTCTTCCTCCTCATGTCCAACTCCTGGCTTCTGTTAAGTCCCAGATAAAATCCCACCATTTATGAGAAGCTTTTTCCTGATTCCCCCTTAATGTGAGTGTCTTCCTTTGTATTGATTATGCCCAATTTATTCTATGTATTTCTTTTTGTACAAAGTTGTTTTGATATTATTTTCCCCATTTGACTGTGGCTTATTGAGGACAGACTGATCTTTGCCTTTCTTTGTACCCTTAGCACTTAACACAGTGCCTGAAACTGAGTAGGTGCTTCATAACTATTTATTGACTGACTAACTAACATATATATATCAATATTTATGTACAAGGCAGTGTATTTCTTCAGCCCACAGAAGGTATCTTTGCTTATTTATTAAACTGAGTTATGCTGCATATTTTGCTGGAGTTAACTAAGGATGAAAATGAGAGTGATTGATGTACATATGGATTCACAAATCATTTGCATCAAGTCTGAGCCTTGCAGGGAATACACAGCCCACAGATCAGGAAACATTTTACTTGATGATTTCTCAAGTTCCTTCTGGCTCTAACATGGCATGGAACGTTAATGATCCCTTAACTTCACAAAGTATCTGAGTGACTCCTACAGTAACTGTGTTCTGTATAATATGTCTCATAAAGCATGAAATCAATAAGAGAAGAATACTTTGCTTAGAGAAAATATCAAACATATTTATTTCCCTCGAGACATAAACAATGAGAAAGAACTTAATGTAATGTAATGCAAAGAATAGACCATTTGCTCAAAATGAAGAGTACAAGCAGCTGACAAGCTTTACTAGAAAACTTCATAGAACAGACAAAAGGATTAAACTGTAGCTAAAGAATCATGTTCATCTTTTCTTTTGCCATATGGCCAATATATTGACTTAACCATATGAACATTTTAGAATCATCCAATTATAAAATGTTAGTACTGTAATAGAAAAGGCCATGGGCAGCTAGGGGGCACCATAGTGCATAGAGTGCTGGATCTGGAGCCAGGAAGATCGTCTTCCTGAGTTCAAATCTGGCCTCAGTCACTTTCTAGATTTGTGACCCTGGGCAAATCACTTAACCCTATTTGCCTCAATTTCCTCATCTGTAAAATGAGTTGGAGAAGGAAATGGAAAAGCATTCTAGTATCTTTGCCAAGAAAACTCCAAATGGAGTCTCAGAGTTAGATATGACTGAATAACAATAATAAGAAAGGGCCATAGAGATAATTTGTCCCAACTTCTTCATTGGATTGGACAGATGAAGAAATATTGGCCCAGATAGGAGCAGCAACTTGTCCCAAGTCACCTGGCTAGTAATAGACTAATTAGTTTTATAGGTGTTTTTTTAGTCTAGATGTATGATTTCCTACTGTAAGGAAACTTCCTCTGCCAATGTAGATCTGTAACACATCATTTCAGAGAGTTTTCTGGGACATTGAGAGGTCAAATGATTTGCTCAAAATCATGCAGGAAATTTTTGTTACAGATTGGACAAAACCCACGTCTTCCTGACTCCAAGCACAGATTTCTAGTCCATTATACCATACTGTATCTCAATCAACTATTTGGGGGCTATCAACAATAACAACACATAACATTTGTGTAGCTCATTATAGTTTTAAAATATTATCTCATGCATTAAATGGAAGGGCCAATAGTGTTGGAGTTGAAAGACCTAGGTTCAAGTGTTAGGTATGCCACTTACTGGTTCATTGGCCTTAAACAAGTCACTTAAATTCCTTGAGCCTCATTTTCCTTATCTGTAAAATGTAGAAAATTATATATACATTATTTATTTCCTAATATTGTCATAAGAAAAAATGCCTTACCAACTTTAAAGCATTATGTGCCATATTGATCTGAATATAGGCTACTCCTATGTACAAAGATCCCTTTGAAGAACAAGTTATACAGGTAAACTTAGAAAATTAATTATAGGTGCAGGGCAGAGCCAAGATGGTAGAGTAAAAGCAGTGACTTGCTTGAGCTCTCCCCCAAACTCCTCTAAATACCTATAAAAAATGGCTCTAAACAAATTCTAGAGCAGCAGGACTCATAAAAAGACAGAGTGAAATAAATTTCCAGTCCAAAACAACTTGAATGGTTGATTAGAAAGGTCTATTGCACCCGTCTGGGACAGAAACGCAATTCAGCATGGGTGTGCAGGCAAAACAGGCCTCAGCAAACCTGAAGCAGGCCACAGAGGACTGAATCATGGGCAACTGTGGCAGTTTCAGACTTCTCGACTCACAAACACCAAAGAGAACTTAGAAAGTCAATAGGAAAAGTCTGTGACTGTGGTGACAGAGAAGCTCTGTCCCAGCCCCAGTCCCCATGTGGCCCTGGGGCGGAGGCTGCTTCTAGAGCTTCTAGCCCACAGACTAAGGGGGAACCCAGTGGCTGATCAGAGGGGGATTGCAAGGATCTTTCTGCTGGTGCTGAGGCAGAATTCTCTTCCTTTGCCAGTGCTTGGATATGGGTCACAGTTCTGGGTGGCAATCCTGGGGCGAGGAGGAGTGTTGGCATGGTGGCAGTGGAGAGGGAATCTTCCTCACAGTTCCAAGGCAGAAAAGAGTGCTTGTGGTCACTCATAGACTAGACACAGGCCAGGAAAGGCGTAAACACCTCACCCTTGATTGTACCACCTTGGAAGAACTGAAAACTTACAGGTCCCTAGAAGTATCTCTGAAAACAGCTGCATAAAACCCCTGAAGCTTGGGACAGTACATTCTCCACACTGGAAGCAGACCCCTACCTTAACAAAGAGTTTAAAACTCAAGAAATTGACTGGGATCATAAGCAAACTTCACAAAAACAGTCAGGCTATAAAATCTTTCTTTGGTGACAAAAAAGATCAAAACATAGAACCAGAAGAAAACAAAGTTAAAGCTCCTACATCCAAAGCCTCCAAGAAAAATATGAATCAGTCTTAGGCCATGGAAGAGCTCAAAAAGAATTTTGAGAAGCAAGTAAGAGAAGTACAGGAAAAACTGGAAAGAGAAATGAGAGTGATGCAAGAAAATCATGAAAAACTAGTCAACCGCTTGCTAAAAGAGACCCAAAAAAATGCCAAAGAAAATTATACCTTAAACCATAGCCTAACCCAAATGGCAAAAGTGGTCCAAAAAGCCAATGAGGAGAAGAATGCCATAAAAAGCAAAATTGAACAAATGGAAAAGGAAGTCCAAAAGTTCACTGAAGGAAATTCTTCCTTAATCTGTTGCCTAAACACTAGTGTTGGGGTGAATGGAGTGTTCTGGGAAGACTAGCACTTTTGGTAAGAGAGCTTACTGAGCCCTTTTCAGGGCAATTTACCCATGTTTGGTGTCCACCTGTCACCCAACTCTCACTGGTGGCTCCAAGAAGCTGTAGTATGCTCAGCAGCTACATCCTGGTTAACCATATCAGCAGACAGGTTAAACCAGGTTCAGGGTAGTCAATAGACTTTAAACCCATTGGTGAGTTAGGTAGATGTCTTCCACATGCATGTGAACACTTCTCCCAGTAGAATGGCCAGATGAGAACAATTTGTTCCAATGACCGTGAAGTCAAGTGAGGTAGGCACCGTGGAACATTCAGAGCTTGGTAAGACACTGAAGATGCTAAGGTCATCCATTGCGTCCTGAGCTATTGCCAGTTGTCCTGACTCTTGTCTTGCCACTGGACTTCAATGACTCTGGAAGAGAGAGTGAGGCTGACAATTTGCCCAACTCTACCTCACTTAAATCCAATCACTCACAAGTCAAGATGTTATTCATTTGTGATGTCACTAGTCTTCTTTGAAAATGAAGGATGAACAACATCTTAGATCAACTATATAGTTATCATTGAGCCTGCATCAAAGTTTCAGCCTTGCTGATTTTCAGAGCTATTCCAGATTAAGAAAACACTTATTTACAAGTCAAAATCCCCCCAGAAAAGGGGGAAAATGTCAGTTGCAGTCACAAGTCTGAAACCCTTGACAAAACAAAATAGATTTAATTTGGTGGAGAACAGAGAGCCAGGGCAGTTGATTGAGCAAAAGGATGACATGCTCAGAGGCCTGCTTGGGGATGTTTCATCTGGCAACATGAGGAAGCATTAAAAGAAATCAAATCAGCAGCTTTGGCTATTGGCCAGTGTTCAATTGTGGGTAAGTAGCTATCTGCAAGGCTGCTCTAAAAGGAAATTAAAAGTGGCCACATTGAAGACATTGTGAATGACAGAAACCTCTTGGCTCTGATGCAGAGAAAGGGAAAAAGTGGTAAATGGATTGCAAGGGTGTCCAAAGCAACAGACCTTATTTCTGAGGTGGAATGCCAGTGGCAGCAAGCCCTCCATGCTGTTGGTGAAAGCAGAGAAAATGTCAAGTGTTTGCAGGCTGATAATACCCCTGATGTGACTGAAGGAGAACATGGAGGTTAAGGATACAATTAGAAAGCAATAATACTGCAACATAAGCTTCTCCAAAACACTTTAAATGAGTTTTGATTTGCAAACTACTTGAGACCTTTTTTTTTTCCTTTTCCTGTTTCCTTTTTTATACTATAAGTAAGCAAGAAGTTGAGAAGAGAACATTGCACTCAGGTACCTGGGCAGTGTTATCCTTTGGGAATAGTTGACTTGTAGCTAACATCATAGAGGGAGTACAAACAGCTTAAATCATTTCGCATGTATCTGAGGAGTTGTTCCATCAGATGGGATCTTGCAGGCCTTTTCTGGAGTCCGCTTCCAGACTTAAGCTTAGACAGCTTAAGAACTTGTGTTTTATATGGCTTTTGTTTCACAACAGTCCTATATGGCATATAGTGCAAGTGTTTTATGCCCCTCCCTCCCCGTTACATGTGTGGGGAAACTGAATTGAACTGAAAAGTAACTTATGTTAAGGTTCCCCAGCTATTGAGGGGAAGAGCTGAGACTTGAACACAGGTCACCTGATTTGGACTTTTCCACTGCATTGAATTGTCACTGGATTTCACATGTGGAAATTCCCAGCATAATCAGGAAAGGTGACTCCAGGCTCCAAACTGTAATTAAATTATCAGGACACCTGGAAAGTTCCCTGAATTACTGTAACATTCTGAAATCTACCATATGGACTCAATCTGTTTACATATGGTAACTTACCTTGCATAGTCAAACTTACCTTTTCTATCTGTCACTTCCCTTCTGCCAACAAACATGCTCAAGTGTGTTCCTTTCCAAAAAAACAAGAAATAAAACCAAATCTTCCTTCAACCCTGCTGTCACCTTGGGATACCTCCAGTCCTCCTGATTGAGCTATGTCTAGCTGACCAATATTTCAGGCAGTCTTCAAGGTAAACTTTCACTTTACTCCCCATTCTAATTCTCTACAGCCATCTTAGGCTAGAACACATGAACTCATAACTCTCCCTCCCCATATCCAGTTCTAGAATCATAATCAAATCAATACCACCATTGCTACTCACATGCATTTGTCAGTCTGCTCAATGGCCCCAGTCAACATCCTGTAACTTTCCAAACCAAAATATTTCTCCTCAGCCCTTTTTCCCTATAAGTATCATTTATCCTTAATTTGATTATAAACTCTTTGAGGGCAAGGACTGTCTTGGTTTTGTATTAATATTCCCATTGTTTAGTAAATGGTACATAGTAAGGATTTAATACCTGCTTTTGGATTCATTAATTCATTCTTATCAGGAAAAAGTCAGTTCAATAGACTAAATAATAGGGCTATGATAAGGTAATATCATTACTATCTTTCTTACTATGTTATTTCATGAAATGCCTGTTCTTTGCAATAATTGCATCCTCTGGCTGACTAGCAAAAATAAGTGCATTCATTGGAGATCATGAGCTATCATTTTCTGTTGATACAGATAGTCTGTTTGAAGATACCTCAGACCTGTGTAATGAGGGACTGGCCAATGATGACCCAGCCCTACAAGGAGGCACAGGGGATCTGTGTGGGTGTTTAGTGAGCCTACTTTTGGACGTATATAATGACATGGAATGGAGATGCAGATATGCTATGACTCTTCCTCAGTCTGCCTCCTACATAGTGAAGAAATTACTTTCATTTAGCTGCTGAGCCAGATCTTTGTGTGCATACAAAAGTCACTCACTAGCAAAATAGCCCCTCTCACACCCTCGCAGTTCAAGTAAAGAGGAAGAAATGTTCTAAGCCTCACAGTAAAGTAGACGCATCTATTTTGTTGCTATGTGGCTTCAAATATATATGGTGTTTGTGTCTCTCACGTCTCTGTTGTATTTATTCCTTCTTGCTCTTAAGTGGATAAGTATGGAAAATGAAACAGACTAAGCTACAAAGTTATGAGCCTGGAAAGTGAAGAAGATCCACAAGAAGCCCAGGAACTGAAATTCAAACCAGAATCTAATGGTGGCAGACCTGGGTGAGGCACCAACCCAGCCCCAAGGAGTTAAGTGAGGGATCCAGCCCAGCAGTGAATCCACCCAGCAAATAAGGCATGATGTCCTGCAAGCAAGGGAGCAACTACATCTGGGATGCTGTATTTTGAAGGGAACTTGGTGAAAGATTTACAGCATCTAATTAAGTTTGAGTCCACTCTCCCCCCAACGACCAAGGTGGCAGAGAGAAGAGTCTGTTCCTGTTGCTGGTGGTAAGGGAGAAAGGAGGATGTTGTTGTATTTCTGTTCTTGTTATATTTTTTCAGTAAATATCCCTTGATAAAAGCTAACTTATTTTAATTGCTTATTAATAATATCAAAAAGATAGTAACTGGTTAAATATAGTGAGGTGCTAATGATCTGTATCAATAGTATTCAGGAGATATTAAGGGTCTCTAGGTGATTAACATGAAAAAAGAACACACTAGAATGGGGTACAAGTTAATAGCATTAAAAAGAAACCCTACATCCTCAGGAGTACATTTAGAACCCCAAGGAGGAGTAATAACCTTGCTCTGGGAAGCTGATCTGCTCATGGATATGTGAATTGGGAGAGCGATCTCAGAGCCTTAATGAATCTGTATTATTTTTCTTTAGGTGGGGCTAGGAGGGGAACATGTGAAAGGGGGTACCCCAAAGATTAAACCTTATTACCTTCTAGTTGTTTGGGAAAATAGGATGGCATAATAATGATTTTCTATTTTCCCACAACTGTAATCAGACTAATAGGTTTTGGAAAATGGAGTGGTTATGGTGCAATGTAGCAGGATTAACCAAGCAATTTTCTGTTCTTAATTGGGTTGGCTTTCTTAGTTCAACATTGATCTGTCCTTTCAAAAGGGGCAGCATTCCATTTGACTCTCAAGTCTGGTTTAGAACTTTAAATACAGAAGGTATAGTGTTGCCTCCAAACCACAAAGAGAACTAAGGAGCACGCTGCAGTGATTCTAGTGAAAAGGAAATTAATTACACATTATCTTCTCAAAGTTGTGGGAAGACACACAGTTTTTGAGGGTTGTTTTTTCTTTGTTTGTTTACCAACTCTAAACCAGAAGTAGTGAGAAAGACAAATGGAAGTCACTCATAGGCCTTCTATTCTCTTGCTCATATATTCTACTGTGTGGTAGATAAGAGCAGAAGCCCTGGAAAAGCTCTCCCCAATTCGGTCTATCCCCACTTCTATTTGTTTGGTTTGGACCTGGTAGGCCACATGCTCTTGTACCAAGTAAGCCAACCCCAGAAGGCTGTAGCAGAAGTGTTGCTTTGTAATCCCATTCATTCCTCTCTGCAGTAATGTTTTTGTGTTTGTTATTACTCATAATTACGTTCTTATTTAATAGATATTTTTAATAGATGTATATGTTTGTACTCAGCTAGAAATCCCCCTGAAAGTCCATGTGCTTACAAGTCCTCATTAAATAGCCCACTCTATAATAGACTAATGGAACGGTATGCTTATTTTATTGAGTCTCTTCTAGTCCAGGACTCTACTGGCCATTCAATAAAAAATCCTTAGGCTATTTGGAAAGGACATCCAAATGAGTACCCAGATCCCTTCTTAAAGCGGTATTAATACTTTGTTCTCAAGGAATCTTCTACATAGCTGAGAGAACCAAATTATATCCTGTAAATTCTGAGCACTGCATCAGTGCCTAGTAAGTGGTCAGTCAGTCAATGAACAGGCATTTATTAAGCACCTACTATGTGCCAGGCATTGTGCTAAGAGCTGGGATACAGAGTAGTCTGCTCTCAAGTTACTCATAGTTTAATGAGGGAGGCAGCGTGCTACAAGCATGTACAAACAAAATAGGTTATAGGTGAGGCTCCAAAACCAATGCCCTCTTAGTTCAGGTTTGGTGTTGGGACAAAATGAAGCACTCATGAGTCACTGAGCATTAACAAAGGAGGAGGTTTACTTTGCCCTATCACAGCATGGACATGCAACAAGGATACAACAGCACTTAACTTCTCTCCCTTGTCTCCAACTGGAAGATCATCTAACCAGTTAGTCTTCAGGGTATAATGACCCATGTTGTCTCAGGTGGCACCCACCAAGTCTTAGAGGCTATGACTGCGCTTGAGAAATTCCTGGTCCTACCACATATATGCAGGATAAATTGGGGGCAATCTCAAAGGAAAAGGATTAATATTAAGGAGGACAGGTAAGGCTCCTTGCAGAAGGTAAGACTTGCATTCATAAGGTCACAGACCTGAGATTTGAATACAGGTCTTGTGTAGCATGACATATGTTGGAGTTATGAAGATATGAATTTAAATCCCCCCTCTGATACTAGCTGTGACCTTGTCAACTAACCTCTCTGACCCTCAGTTTCTTCTTCCTCAAAATAAATGCATTAGGTTGGATGGCCTCTAAATTCCCTCCCAACACTAAAAATTATGATCCAATGACTGGAAATACAGTGCTCTCTCTATCACATCATGCTGCTATAAATTATTACTTGTCTGCTTTTGTCTTTCTTTTAAAGAGAAAAGTCTATAACCCCAACTGGTCTGTGCAAAAGATCCATTTGGGGCCCAGCTCCAGTCTCTATGTCTCCCTTGGAACTCTCTTGAAAGCCCCAAGTTCCCCCTAGAGAAATGTTGCTATCAAGACATTCATAAAACAGTGAATAACTAATGGAGTTGTAAGATTTATGGTACCAGTGAATGGAGGCAATAGAAAACTGAGCTAATTAAGGAATCAGGAATAACTCAGGATAAGCATCACTATCCAGGTGTTCCAGCTTCCTAAGCACTGGATGCAAAGAGGCCTGAAGAGGTGACTTGAAACCTCAATTACAACTAAGTGGGCTAACTTACCAGTGACTAGCTAGACCTCCAAGAACCCTCAGTCCTCTCATTCTGGACAGTGGTAGTACCCAAGGAAATATGCTGCAGATCGAGATAGAGGAAGAAGTAGTTGCTAAACAGAAGGAATAGAGCAAATTCTTTTCTTGCCCTTTATATGGCTCCCATGACTTGAACTGCAAATTTTCTACTGATGACTTCCAGCTCTAGGTATCCAGCCTTTGTGTCTCCCCTGACTTTGAACTTAGCATCATCAATTGCCTATTGGATATGTATAACTGGATGCTCCACAGTTAATTCAAAGTCAACATGTCTAAAACTGAACTCATTCTCTTCTCTCTTCCAAACTCCCCTTTCTGTCAAAGGCACCACCATTTTTTCCAGTCTCCCTGGTTCACATCCTAAGTAAGTATTCTGGACTCCTCACTTTCTACCCTACATATCCACTCAGTTGCCAAATCTTGCCATTTCCTATCTTCACAACACTTCACAACTCATATCCAGTGAGAAAATCCTTTCTCTCTACTCACACAGGTAGCACTGTTCATGATCTCTTTCATCTTTCACCTAAATTATTGCAACAGCTTCCTAAATGACCTCCCTGCCTTAAGTCTCTCAACACTCCAGTCTCTCCTGCATATTGCTACCAAATTAATTTTCCTAGAGCATAAATGTGACCGTGTAATTCCCCTATTTAATCAATTCCACTATCTTCCTATTGCCTCTAGGATAAAACACAAACATCTCTGCTTAGCTTTTAAAGCTCTTTAGAATCAGATCCCAAACTATCTTTACAGCTTTGTAAGATATTATTCCTCCAACTGTACTCTGCAATTAAGCCAAGCTGACCTTTCTTCCCCTCACATATGACACTCCATCTCACAAATCCATGCCTTTTCAATGGCTGTCCTCCATGACTGAAATGTACTTTGTCTTTACTTCAGCCTCACAGAGTGTCTCTCTTCATTAAGACAAAGCTTAAACACCATCTTATACATGAAGTTTTTCTTAGCCTACATGCGCCTACCTTCCCCTCAAAACCACCTTGTAATGAATTTCTTTGTATATATTTGTATTTATTTCCTTTATATATATGCTATATCTATATTTGAATATATAATATGTATATACATTATATATATATACACATATACATACATATATATATTTGAATGTCAGCTCATTGCAAGCAGGGAATGTTTCATTCTTCATACTTGTGTACCCAGAACCTAGCACTGTGCCTAGTACATAGTAGGAATGTAATAAATACTTGTTGATTGTTTATTGAATATCTGTAGAGCTCTTTCTTCTCCTAATTCATACCTAGCTAACAAGTGGTAAAGGCAGAATTTGAACCCAGGTCCACTGACTCTAAATCCAGCAGGTTTTCTACTAACCTCAACTGTCTAAGATTCTCAGCCCAACTAAAGCTGGGTGCCAACAGCACATGCCACAAGGCATGATCCTTGGAAATGGTGGGGGTATTGTGGAAAGACCACTTGGCATCTTGAAATCAGAAAATCTAGGTGAAGTCCGTGCTCTGATTCTTACTAGCTAAATGACATACAGAAAGTTTTTAACCTCTTGGAGCCTCAATCTCCTTTTCTAAAAAGTGAAGATAATAATGTGAATCAAAGTCCTATTCTGATGATGAAATCAGATAATGTATGCAAATTTAGTTATAAATATAAAGGTCTGTATAAGGAAAATACAAGCTATTGTCATCATTTGCCAAGTGACTTTATAGCTCTTCCCATTCTCCCCCACACTCTTGTGGACCCCACCTTTTTTTGCCACTCCAACATGCTTTTCCAGCTTTATCTCATATTATTCCCCTTCACAAATTCTATATTCCAGACAAACCAGAATACTAGCTGTTCCTTGAATGTGACATTCCATCTATTGTCTCTGTGGACAACCCTTATTGAAAGGCAGTCCCTAGAGCTTCTAAAGACATCCTTGGAACCATTTATCTTTCTTATTCAATCAGGGATATGCCCAAGTGCTAAGGAAATCCCAAGAAAGGAACAATACTAAGTGTTATCCTACTTTGAAATATTGAAAAAATAGAAAGTCCATGAAGTAACTTTACTTACTGTTGCAAATTAAGGATCTGTGAACCATACTTTAAAAATCTAGTTCTAGCCAAGAATTGGGGAAGAGGTTAGAGGCAGAGTATTTTCTCTCCTCTACAATTCCATTGGGCATGCTTCTTTATGCTGCAGGAGTAGAGAGAGAGAAAGACAGAGAGACAGAGATAGAAAAATAGAAAGACAGAGACAGAGATAGAAACAGAGAAAATAGAGACAGAGTGACAGGGATAGATGGAGATATAGAGAGATAGAGATATGTGGGTGGGGGAGAAGACAGAGAGAGACACACACATACACAGACAGAGACAGATGTAGAGACAGAGAGAGACAGAAAGACAGAGGCAGAGAAACAGAGATAGAGTGACAGAGATAGATGGAGATATAGAGAGAACTAGAGATACATGGTGAGGGAGAAGACAGAGAGACACACACACACATACACAGAGACAGACATAGAGACAGAGAGAGACAAAAAGAGACAGAGGCAGAGAAAACAGAGATAGAGTGACAGAGATAGATGGAGATATATAGAAAGACAGAGACATACATAGGGAGAGGGGAGAAAGACAGAGAGATAGACAGAGACAGAGAGGAAAGAGTCTACTTAGAAAAATACTTGAATAGAATCTTAGAACTGGAAAAGACCCCAGAAATCATCCAGTCCCCAAATCTATTAGATACAGAATACTTCCACACTGTCTGAGTCAAATCATCATCCAATATATACTTCGATACTTCCTGTGATGAATAAGCCCTTTCCACTTTGAGATTACAAGACTTGTTAGGAATTTTTTCCTTATTTTGATTGGAAATCTGCCTCCCTGTCATATCCACTCATTGATCTTAATTGAGCTCTTAGGGTTCTGGCAGAACAAATTTAATCTCTTTCCCATGGGACAAGCTGAAGGCAATAAACATGTTTCCCTAAGTCTTCTCCAGACCCATCATACAGATTTTTAGTTTGGCCTACAAATTTGGTAGAAAACTAAAAAAAAAATCACTTCACCCCTTAGTTTTTCAGTCAAGTACAAAGTTTACTGAGTAAATACCACCCTCGTTTGAAATATTAACACGGAGAGTACCTTGGAGATCACTCAGTCCAACCCCCTCATTTTACAGATTAAGAGACTGAGGATCAGGGGAATAAAGGCATTTATTCAAGGATGTGCTCCTAGTGTGGTGTGGAATAAGTATTCTCTAATCCCCCTGTAAAATGTTTTATATAAATTTATCTGTATACATGTTTCTCTCTGCCACCCCCAAAATGGAATGCAAATTTCCTTTTTTTGTTTGTTTGTTAAGGTCAGAATTTAAAAAATAAATAAATTAAAGGAAAAAAATGTATGTAAGATCTTTGAGAGACTGTTTCATTTTTATCTTTGAACTCCTGGAATCTTGCACTGCTCTTGGAAAACCACGGTGCTCAATAAACTCTTTTTAAATTAAGTTGTCTCTAAAATGACCTCTAAGGCCCCCAATACCTCTAACTCTACCCTGAATCTACTCTATCTCTTTCCTCAGGTCTTCCTCAACCACTCTATTGTCAGACCAAGTCACACAAGGAAATATTGCAGAGCTGTGCATAAATCCTGACCAACAACAGTGATATTACAGAGATACTCTCCAAAGAGAACCAGAGCCGGCTTTATTTTCCTAGGTAAAAGAACAGACCATGATGAATGGGGATTTCACAAAGGACATAGTAACTGGGCTAGAAATGATAAACACAGCCTAGAAGATTCCCAAGTAGCTCATTCATAAAACCAACACTGTGACTAATTACAGATTACCTAATTAATCAAGCCATAAAAGCTGGGTATGAACCAAGTGATATTTTTTATTGTTTTTGAAATTTGGGCCAAAAAACAATTTGCTTTCATCTCATTTTATATTCAACAAACATTTATTAAAATGTCTACCCCATGCAAGGAACTATGGTGGACCCTTTGTTTCAAATACAATTAGGAACCTGAGGCATTGATCTATCAAATGAGAGAGCTTAGACTATAGAATTTCTCTAGTCCCTTGATGTACCTGTGAGATCCAGGCATGTCAGTTTCAGAATCCCTGGGTTTCAGTTTCCTCACCTATAAAATGGGTAAATACTATTCCAACTCCCCTTGAGCTTGGTGACATACATGGGAGATAAAGCACCTGAGTTTTGAATCCTGCCTTTGATACTAGCTATGTTATCCTGGACAAATCATATATCATAGGAATATAATATGATGAGATTTAGAGTTGGAAAGGACCTCAAGAGGACAGCTAGTCCAACTCTCTTATTTTATAGATGAACTGAAGTCCAAAGAGTTAAGTGACTTACCCAAGGTCACATAGTTAATAAGTGGCTGAGCAGGGATTTGAACTCAATTCTCAGATTCCTCTCCCAGCCCCAATTTCATTATCTATAAAATGGGGATAAAATATCCCTGGTATTTAACTCACAAAGATAGTATAAGTCTCAAATGAAATAAGGCACAGAGAGGTCCATTGGCTTATTTTGGGTCATACAGGTAATATCAGAGCTAGGAATTGAACTCAGATTTTCTTAATCCATTGCTGTTTCCACTGTACCAAGTCACCCCCATCTATTTTGAGAGGTAAGCAGGTATTTTATGTCATTACAATAATTGTCCTGAGCTGTTGCTTAACTATTAAGTAACCAATTAGTCAATTTGACACATTTAATTGGTTGACATGACACAGGCTGGTCCCACTCACAAGTGACCAGTTGCCCAGGGATCAATTAACACTCATTTTATCTAGACTTTTGTTATTAACCTGGTCCTAGTGGCCACATATATTGAGTAATTTTAGTTCTTAATGGTGATGAAAGTAATTTCTAAGAAGGAAACTAATAAAGATGAATAAGATTTGTAGCAAGAAAGAGCTTGGTTTGAGACTCTAGTTAGCATAAGAACTGGCTCTAGCACTTCATAGCTTCTCCAAGAAGCCTTCCTTATCCCCTCTTAATTCCAGTGCCCTCTGTCAATATTTTCTTTTCTATCCTGTTTACAACTTTCTTTGTGCATATTCTTTTGCATGTTGTCTCCCCGATTAGATTGTAAGTTCCTTGAGGTCAGGGACTGTCTTTTGCCTCTTTTGTATCCCAAGCACTTAGCACAGTGCCTGGCACATAGTCTTTAATTCTAGTCATAAATGCTTATTGATTAATTGATTGTGGGGCTTTGGTCTATTCATTTCCCCTCTCTAGAGCTCAGTCTTCTCATCTGTAAAGTAAGAGGATCAGACAGCATACCTGCTAAGGTCCCTTCTGGCGTCTATGATCTCTGAGTCTATCAATGCACGCTGAAAGTGTATCAGACTTAGCTTCATCCCAAAATGCCTCAATCAAAAACCATGTGCATCTCTTGCTGCTTTTCCCCTAAAATTTCATCCCATGTAGAATTCAATTTGACATTTTTCCTATTCTGAAAGTGAAGTAACAACCTGTTCTTTCTCTCAGACTGTGGTTGGAAGGTTAAAATAATCATGGGAGTTATGAATAATTTCCATTGTTTTCAATGAGTGAATTTAAAAGGACCAAAGTCTACAATCTTTTACTGATCAATTAACCCATTAGGTGTTGATTATTCAATTCCTTTTAGAGGCTGTGATTTGGGGTCAGGTCTTCATGGTCAGCTTCAAGCAACAGGAATGCCGTTTGACATGGGGTTCATAAGCATCTTCTCTTGGGAGCAAGATGAAATTATATTGCTTCAGTACAATGGACAGTAACTTTTCTCCAGTTTTAGTGGCTAGAGCACTAGAATTGGAGATAGTAAGACCTGGGAGACAGTAAGGTTGTGACTACTATCACAGTAAGGTAGTGAACCTGGTAGGTTTACATCCTACCTTTGATACTTGCTGTGTGGTTATGGACAATTTACTTCTTTAAGTCTCAATTTCTTCAAATGATATAAGGTATATAAAGTGTACCTTTGCAAACTTCAAAGCACTTGCTTTATGTATATTCTGGCCTTCCCTCCTAAAGCCAGGCTTCTTACATCTCTCCCCTCATGGTTCTCAGGCATACTGAGAAGTTTGTAAGTATCTCTCTTCTATCGCCATTGACTCAAGCCCCCACTGGCTAAACTCTCTCCCTGGGAGGAGGCCAGTTCTATTTAAAGATATAACATTAATTAGCCTTTACACAAAGACAGCTAGAGCAAACATTTTCTCCAACTCCTCCAATGCATATACTCCCCTGTGCCAGTTCTTTCTCTAGGGAGGAGTAGGCTCAACAGTTCCTGTATAGCTTTGGTCCCACCAAGTTCACATTCAAAGGTGGCATCTTTTCTGGATGAGTCCTCATCTCAGCTTCTTCTGGGGAGTAAGCCTGGAGGTCCTCCCACAGATATTTCCTAGCTCCTTGAGGTATTGATGCTGTGCTGACTACAGTAACTAACTTGAGCTCCTACTCCCAGATTCCTATGGCTTACTCTTCTGACCTTTTTAAACTCCTGACTCTACTCCCTTTACAAGATAGGATGAGTGAAGAAGTCACAAATATCTCTTAGAAGCAAATGAGATAAGAGACCATACATGAGGCTGATAAGCCTTTTCCAATGATCCAGAAGTCAAAGGGCCTCTTTTCAACACCTGATTAGCTTATCAGAACCTGGTTAGCTTATCAGAATCAGCCTGCACATGCTCCAAAGTGTAGCTTCCCAAGACACTTCATTTTCATATTCTAACAGCTCTTCCAGAAGTCAGATTCTCTCTTATGGGAGGTATCTTTCAGGGTTCTGTCCTGAGCCCCACTTCTCTTCTCTCTCTATACTACTTCATTTGGTGATCTCATTAGCTCCCCCTTACTTACTATCTCTTTGCAAATGAGTCTCAAATCTACCTTTCCTGCTGCAATCTTTCTGCTGATCTCCAATCTCATATCCCCAACTAGCTTTCAGACATCTCAAACTGGATGTCCAGTAGACATCTTAAACTCAACATATCCAAAACAGAATTCAATATTTTTCTCCTAAAGCCTCTCTCCCTCCCACCTCCTCTATTACTGCAGAGGGCAGCACCATCCTCCCAGTCCCTCAGGCTTACAACCTAGAGATCATCCTGGATTCCTCACCATCTCTCACTCCCCATATGCAAGCTGTTGCTAAGGTCTGTTGATTCATTTCTGCAACATCTCCTGAATACTTCCCTTTCTCTCCTTTGACACTGCCCCTACCCTGGTGCAGGCCTTTATCACCTCATGCCTGGACTTTTCCAATAGCCTGCTGCTAGGTCTACCTGCCTCAAGTCTCTCCCCACTCCAATCCAGCCTCCACTTAGCTACCAAAGTATTTTTCCTAAAGTGCAGATCCAACCATGTCACCACCACCATCACACTTCTCCCGCATTATGAAAGGCTTTGATTGTCAAAGAGAGGATCCTGAAGGCAATAAGAAGCCAGGTTTCTAGTGTTCTTTCTACAATATCCATGAGGAGGGAGCTGCCAAGAAAGAATGGGAGGGTGAACCCAAAGAGTTTTCCTGCCACATTATCCTGCCTGGAAGAATTTGTAATCCCCAGGTGAGGAAAGATGGGAGTGGTGCCCAGTTCTACTAATTAGAGCCTCATTTAGGTTAATAAGCATCTCTTTTAAAATGCAAATACTCCATGGGAAAATTCAACCTTTTTAAATGTTATTGTGATTGACTTGGATTCAACTCAATGGAAGTTTACTAAGAAGACTTACTATGAGAGAAATATTTTGTCAGATAGCCTGCGATTTAACACATTGTAAATGGTGGAACAGTATCCCACTGGGAAGAAATAGAATTGATTAATTCTAGTATATTCTCTTCCTCTGAGTAGTGGTGTGAAAAGGTCACTTCAATTCTCTGGGCTTTAATTTCCTTCGTGAAATGGAGGCAAGGGATAAAGGGAGCTGATGGGTAGAGACAATCTTTAGGTCCCTTCCAGCTTTAAATCTGTGATCCTATTATCCTTTGATACCTGCGTTCCAGTTCCCAAATCTGCTACTAACTAGCTTACTGATTTTCATCATGTCATGCCACCTCATAAGGCCTCAGTTTACCCCTCTATAAAATGAGGGAGTTTGACAAGATCAGGGGTTCTTGACATTTTTTGTCATGTTCTGCTTTGGAAGTCCAGTGAAACCTATAGGCCTCTGCTCAAATATATTTTAAAATGCATAAAATACATTGGATTGCAAAGAAAACAAATTATATTGCAATATAGTTATCAAAATATTTTTCAAAGTCATTCATGAAATTCAGGCTGGGAACTCTTGGACTGGATGGTCTCTAAGATCCCCTGGCATTTTTGGGTTCTGTAGGTCACCTGAGAATATTAACTAGATGTCCCAGTAGTGCCAACAAACTTGAACTATTATTCAGTATAATTTATTTTTTCAGAAGAACTATAGCCTTTCGCTTTTTGCTCTAAAATTCTGTTATTTGGTTATGGTAAACCCAGCTTCCTAGGTAATCACTCAGACTTTAGCATCCAAGTTGAACTGGAAATCCCTCTTAGCTTTTGATTTTCCAACTACTCTAGAATTATTCGCTGAAGGACAGGCAGATTTCTGAGCCAGTCTGAGCAATAATGGACGTGTTTTGCTTGAATGCTCACAAAGACAATACATTGCCCACACATCAATCTATTTCTTGTGCTGATATTGAAGAATAACTTATAGGATAGGGCTAACAGCCTATAATTCTGAGCTTTTTGCCCAAGTATGCTATGTGTACAACTCCTACAATCAATTGGCTTGCCATCTTCCCATGCAGTCTACAGAAATGAGATTTTCTAATGATCACAGTATCATCAGTTTAAAGCTAAAAAAGAGATCCTAGGGGCCACTGAGTTTAACCTCTTTATTTTACAGATGAGAAAACTGAGGAACAGAAAGGTCAAGGTTACATAACTACTAAGCGGCTGAGACAGGATTTGAATTCAGGTCTTCTTGACTGAAAACCATTGCTCTATATACCACACCAACTACCTCCCTCTTTTAGGAGATTTTAAAAATAATGACTGAGTATATTTACAGAGTTCCACGGCTCAGTGGCCATGAAGGTGAGGCAGGAGAAACAGGCAAGGAGGAAGAATGGAATGTATTTGAAAGATTAGTATGGGAATCAGGAGGCTGGAATTTGTGTCCTTGCTATTCTTTATAACCTGTGTGACTTGAACAAGTCACCTGGACTCCAAGCCTCACTTTCCCCACTTATAAAATGAGAGGATTAGACCAGATTATCTCTAAAATCCCTTCTAAGTTATATTATCTTAAATCAGACAGCTAGTCAATAAATGAGCAAGCATTATGTTTATATAATGTATTATATTTATTATGTTCATATTATATTTGTATAACCTTATATTAATTATGTTTATATAATATGTTTATTATACTTATGTAATAGATTAAGCTTATTATGGGCCAAATACTATACTAAGCATTGGGGATGCAAAAAAAGGCAAAACATAATCCCTACATTCTAATGGGAGGAGTGGAAAAGATGTAAATTGTTAGGTGCATACAAGGTGTATACAGAGTAAATAGGATCTGAGGGGGAAAGGCATTTGTATTGGGTTGGATGGAAGAAATGGATTCCTGAAGAAGGTAAGCTCTAATTTGAGTCTTAAAGCACACTTCAAGGGTCTATCATTTCATGGGTGTGAGCTCTCCTGCTACCAATGAAGCTCTTGGCTCCTTTGTGACTTAGATGATCTTTGAGAGTAGCTGAGGCAGAAGAGCTGAAGCTAAAGATATTCATTCTCCTGGAACCAGCCTGGTACTTGAACCACAAAAACTCAGTCCTACTTGGGGCCTTTCCATCTGGGTAAGTCCTTCCTTAGCTTGAACTCAGGTGGCCTATCCCTCAGGAATCCAGGGTCATGCCATAAGTCCATGCCTTGATGAGGAATTGGAGTAAGACCTTAGAGGTATCATCATCATCATCATCATCATCATCACAATATTAACAAACAATAGGGCCTGCTACCTCAACACAGTTTATGAAAAGCTGAACTTTCAGAAAGGAAAGACTAATTTGATAGTGCCTTGCCCATAGTCATACTTAATACATGCTTATTGACTGACTTGTCAGCTGATAGGTGCTCTCAGACTACGTATTTAAAAGGTTAAAATGTACAGGAATATTTCCTGAGCAGACATCACTGATAATAGATATCTGCACCTGGACCTATTAAAAGTAACTGATAAGGCTTCACTACAGGATGGAGACTATGAAAGAGTTAAAATCCAAGAATGAAATTAAAAAATGAAAAACACACACATACACACACACACACACACATAATCTTATTAGATCCTCATAGCAGCCCATTGAGGTAGAAGCTATTATGATCCCCATTGGTGAAGTGAGTATAGTGCTGTATGTGGGAGTCAGGAAGACCTGAGTTCAAATGCTGCTTTAGGCATTAGCTGTGTGACCCTGAGCAAGTTATAACCTCTCGGCCTCAGTTTCCTCATCTGTAAAATGGGGATAATAATAACACCTACTTCTCAGAGAAGTCACGAGGACCAAATCATGTAACATAAGTAAAGCACCTTACAAACATTAAAGCACCATATGAATGCTAGCCATTGTTGTTACTGAAGCTAGGAGAACTTAAGTAATTATCTGGAGTTTATAAAGCTAGTAAATATCTAAAGCAGGATTTAAACTCAGGTCTTCCTGACTCCAAGTCAAATGCATCTCTACTACTTAAAAGCTCACTATCCCTCCATACACTAACAGATATCAAATCCCTGTACTACAAAAGTAAATCTTCCAAGATCCTTGAGAACTCAACAAATTAATTGTACAGGAATCAGGGAAACATTACTGCCAAAACCATCACCCCCAATTACCTGGGCATTGCATAGACACAAAAATATAAGAACAGTGCTTTTAACAGCTGTTGCCACATTGAACACATGTAGAATGAAAAGTTCTCTAAATAAAGAAATCTGGTGGACAAAAAGAAATCTATGTGGGAACAGGAAAGATTACACATCATCCTGGCCCTCTTGTCTGCTACTGGAGTTGTCCCAAAGATTATTTCAGTAAATTTACAGAAGATGAGCTTGTATCTCAGCACTTTTGTTCAATTTCAAAAAAAAAAAAGAAAAGGAAAGAAGGAAAAAAATCAGTCACTGTATCCTTCTGCCCAATAGTTCACTGAACATCAAATAAAAGAATAATGGTATTATTGTGACTTGTCCTAGAGCTGTGTTCATCTGAGCTCCATCAAACATGAAAATAAGAACAAAATAATAGTGATAACAAACATCAGAAGCCCTATGTGAGTAGGAATTCCTTCACTTTCTATGTAGTGCAAATACTGAATCACATTTTCCAGTTCCCACTGCATGTTTCTATTGGGCTGGATTTAGTTACCCTTACCTTAAATAATTATCATTTCAAATGGTGTGAATTTGAAAAATGCAACCAATTCATTAGATTCTTTATTTACACTAATTGCAACCTAGCTCTACTTGTATTCCCAGTGCTTTACACTATGCCTGGCACATAGTAGGAACTTAATAAAATACTTGTCAATTAATTGGTTAATTAAACACTTTGAAATTTACAAAATGTTTTCCTCAACAATCCTTTGAGACAGATAGTAAAAATGTCACCTTAAATTGCAGATGAGGAAACTGTTGCTAATTTAGGTAAAATTACTAGCCCACAGGCACCAAGCTAGCGTGTGTTAGGAGAAGGACAAATAATAATTATTCCTTTTCCCAAACTGGACAGGTTCAGGTCTAGGTGGAGGGAAGGGAGGGAAGCTATCTGAGGGAAAGCAGATCACTGAGCCTACATGTCTATGAGTTGAGGATAACAAGAGCTGTAATGGTCATGAGAAAACTCCTTTTCAAACTATATGATTCCTGTGCCTTTTGATTTACCCTATTCCATACTCATGTTCTCATATGATAACCCTGTGAGATAGGTATTACAAGTGTTACTGATCCCATTCGGCAGGTGGGGACACTAAAGTCCAAAGTGGTGGTAACTTCCTGGCCTAGAGGTCACACAAGAAGTGTAATAGAAGGGTCAAGAAAGCAAAGCAGTAGACCACCAGCACTTAAAACAGGGGTATTCTCATTCCTGTTAAGGTATATCTTTGAGAAAGAATTACTTCCTCTTGAGCCTTCAGATGCAAAATGAGTCTTAATTAAGAACAACAACAAAAAAAGTCATCCCAATTCCTCAATGTTTTCCCTTGATTTTCAATGGTCTATAACTCTATACCAATTATCATCTTTTCCAGTGCCACCTTCCCCAACCTTCCTTGCCCCAGCTTATCATCCGAAACAAAGTATAACCCTGCTTATAAGATCTTGAGCAAGTTATTCAACTTCTAGAAAACTCAGGGGCTTTTTTGTTTTGTTTCGTTTTTGGTTGCTATTTAGTTGTTTCAGTCTTATCTGACTTTTTGTGACCTCATTTGGAATTCTCTTGGCAGAGATATCATGGTTTGCCATTTCCTTCTCCAGCTCATTTTACAGATGGAGAAACTGAGGCAAACAGGATTAAGTGACTTGTCTAGGCTCATATAGATAGTAAGTATCTGAGGCTGGATTTGAATTCACAAAGAGTTTTCCAGACTGCAGGCCTGACACTGCCCGAGACTCAGTTTATTCATCTGTAAAATGAAGGGATTGTATTTAATGAGCTCCAAAATACCTCCCTTCTAAAATGCCATATTATTTTGTAGTATGATCTTTCTCCTTTTTCTGGAATAGCATTCCTTCTCAACTCCATCCTTCATTTCTCTCTCCTACTTCTATCTTCACACACTGCAGAGAGGTAGTGGAGGGAGAGCCAATATATTCTTGCACCTGTCTCATCAGACTGGTAGCCAGCTGGTCCTCCTGAGGTAATTGGGAAAAGGGCACCTACATGCCTGTGCCTACTTTCATCATTTCTGATGAGATTCTTACCCAGAAAGGCATAATGGGAAATCATCCCTGAGGGAGGCCTTATTTCCTCTTGGAAAGCACTGGTTTGCATTGGTTTCCTTTGTGTGTGAAGATCAGCTACTGAATGAGTATTGTCGATATATTCAAGACTGAGTGATGGGTCAGAAGTCCTTTCCATACCCAGTATATGTAAGAAATCAAATCTGCAGCTGCAATTTTCAGTGTGGAGGTATTTGAAACTCAGTTTCACTGCCTCCCAGGCAACCTCATACCTTCAGAAAACAAGAGGAATCTTGGGTTTGCCTTTTTAGCCTTTAATAATTGCCCCAGGGGTTAGTCTGTCTGCTGGGGGCCGTTTTTCAGTACCTCATTAGCTGTCCTATAATATTAAAATTGGGGAGGGGTTTGAAACTGAAGGCTGCCAAGCTTGGCCCTAAGAAAAGATGAGAACATACACCTTTCTCTCTTAAAAGGGAAGGACTATAGGTGTGGACCACTGTATACATTATTGCATTTAATTGATGCATTGGTTAGTTTTGTTAAGCTGCTCTGCCTTTCTCTGTCTCTCTGTCTCTCTGTCTCCCTCTCCCCTCTCTCACCCTCTCTCTCTCCCTCCCTCCTTCTCCCCTCTTTCTCCTTCTCCCTCCCCCTCTCTCTCCCTCTCTCTCCCTCCCTCCCCCCTCTTTCTCCTTTTTTCTTTCTGTCTCTATCTCTATCTCTGTCTCTGTCTCTCTCATACACACAAGGAATGTCTCACTGGGTAAAAGACAGGAGAGATAGACTCAGAAATCAGTATTATAAAAATGAAATATAAGGATAGAGACTGGACCTATGATTTCCCTGGTGTGTGGAACTCCTGACTGGAGAAGCTCCCTCTACCAAAGCAAGTCAGCAACTTCTAATCCTAGAGAATTGCCTAGAAATCTGAGAGCTTAAGTGACTCATGCAGTCATACAACCAGTGTGTTACCTGAGGTTATACTTCAATACAGGTCAGTCATTTTTTTTAAAGCTCTAATTTTTTTTTAAAATAAAAAATATAAGAAGTTGGGCTTAACTTCAATTGTACAGAATTTTCCTTTCTGACTACCTTACTTTTGGTTTATCTTCTGGTCCCCCATGCAGAGGTTGCTTGAATATTATGAAAGGCAATGTAGTGCTAGAGAAAAACAAAAAACAAAACACCAAACACAAAAGAAAACATAGCACTAGGCACAGAGCCAGAAAGCCTGAGCTTAAGTTTTAACTCTGCCACTAACTCCCTTTGGTGCCTTCAGTAAGTCCTCAGTCTCAGTTTTCTTATCTGTAAAATGAAGATAATCCTGTCACTAGCTACCTCATACAGTTATCTAAAAAATCAAATAAGATAATGTATGTCCAGCATCTTATAATGCTAAAGTGCTTTTATAAACATGAATGATTATTTTGCTATTAATTCCTAAAGTAAACATATTTTAGGTTATGACATAAAATTGTTAATATAATTCTTAATATGACAGAAATTGTTAATACTAAATGTAATATGGACTGCCACTCCCTTAAAGTATCCTAGTAATGTCACAATTTCAGTTAAGTCCTAGCATTCCTGCTCTTAAGCTAATTACCCTAGGTTACTTTGAGCTGAACCACACCCCAAGTCCTCCCACCTTGGGATTTTGCCATGTAAAGGAACCCAGCTTGAATTGGATCTCAGCTTCTGATGTCCTTGTCCCCTTCCATTGGGATTCTTGGCATGAAGAGCAAAATGGTTAGAATGAAGTGGTTTTCCTTGCCCAGATTGCCAAGGGTCACTGGGGTCTCATGCTACCTCACCTATTTCCTCCCCCTCTCCTCCTATAACTGGAAAAACTTTTTCATGAATCTCTTTGGTTGGGAAATCCACTGGACACCTCCTAGGGTGGCATTTTTACTACCCTGTTATCTCAGTTAAAGATGCTTTATTCCTCAACTCATGGCTTTGATTTATTTTAGGACTTAACAATTGGCTACTAGAGAAAGAGATGAAGATTACAAATTAGCTCAAAAGTTGAGCAAAGGAGAGAAAAGTTTAAAAAATGTGAAAGATGATCAAGGTATAATGAAAAGGTCACTGGCTTCAGAATCAGAAGGTCAAATCTCAGTTTGGACAAATCAATTAACCTGAATTAGAATGTAAGTTCTTTGAGGACAGACATTATCTTGCTATTTAACATTTATGTAGCCACTGCTTTTCATACTGCCTGGTACAAATTTGACTTAAGACATGCTTTTTCACTCACCTGGATAGCCATGCAGCACTCAGTTTATCCAGCTATCTTCACTCTTACTCCATGAACAACCCACCTCCTTTTCTAATCATGCATTTCTTGACTACTTCTTTTATGACACCTTGGGTATATGATTCATCATGGGCAATATGCTGCAGTCTATTTATGTCTCCCATGTGTCCTTCCATTTCCCTTTGGATGATTTACAATATTGATTCCTTGGATATTGCTATTTTCCATGATTCTGAGCCAGATGGTATCACTGAAGGAAGATTGGAGTTAAAATATGGGATTTTGTTTTGGAGAGATTCTTAGAGTTATTGAAAGCATGACACAACTTCCCAAATTAAATCCAACTTGGTTTCTTTTACCAAATGAATTCTGGGTCCAATTCCTCATCCACTGGCAGCATATGTCCAAGATATGTGAACTAACAGACCAATTCCATGGACTTTCACTCCAACTTCATATCATAGTCTGGGCGAAAAGAATTCTTCATCCACTTGATTTTTGTGTACACAGAGAATGACAGCAAATTCAAGTTTTTGAGTTATTCTCAATCTCATTTAGGAGGCTGGGCAACATGCTGGGGCTTGATGCCATCAGCACAAAGTCATTCATGAAGAGGAGCATGGAGGACCTCCCTATCTATATGAAATTCATGTTCTATTTGGATTCTACACTGGAAATTCTCACTAATGGCAAGCAAGAGTTTCCCTGTTCTATGTTTAAATTGACGATAACCATGGGATGATCAAACAAGTTCTTTCTGATGCAGCTCACAAGGAGTGATTTTAGCACAAACATTGCAAACATCTTGTTAGAGAAGAACCTTTTAAGGCACCGTCTTGCTCTATGTGATAAAATGCTTTTTTAGGGTCAACAAATAATTAGCACTATGGCATCTTGTACCTTTCAATCAAAGATGTGAATGCAAAGTCATGGCCTGCTATGAAAATCACTTGTGAAAGTCTACCAGTTCTTTTCTTATATTTCAACAAGGTTGTTTTCCATATGCATATAAATTATTATCATAATGATGGTATAGAGAAGAGAAAGTAAATACACCACTTACAAGTGACTGAAGAATTATGACATTGGGCCATTGATATTAATTTATATACAATTTTAATTGGCTGTATTGATATTTAACACTAAGTATATAATAAATCATTTTAAAGACTTTAGATAGGTAATTATTATAGGTAGTGTAGTATGTTAAAAGTATGTGCATAGTCCTTGATATAACCTCTATTACTGTTTTCAGATGAAATAGCATCCATTATTTTCACCAGACATGTTATACGTTCTCAGCCTTCAGGTATCTTGAGAATTGAACCCTCTGTGCCTTTAGCAACGTATCACTTCGAGCATACGCTTGTCTCTTTACACTTGACCCTCCCTGTCTAGCTTCTCTTCCAATTTTTTTTCCCTATCAGGAACTTTGAGGTTAAGGTCAAAGAGTGTTAACTGCCCTGCCATTTATGGAGAAAAATGGATATTGTAGAAGTCTTGTCAGATTTTTTTTGTCTATTGTCCTCTGCAGTTTCCTCTTAATGTTCTTGTAATGATCTGGATTAATTGTGTCTCATGCTAAGTTTTCTACAAACTTATTCTTTCCCTCCATTACTTTTTATTGGTTATAAGGCAATACTTTCACATAATTATCCACCATTGTCCTCCATAAAATTTTACAATAAACCAATCAATAAGCAAATATTAAGCACCTACTATGCAGTGAACAGTATAGACATAGTCAATCAATAAGCATTTTTTAAATTTATTATTATTTATTAATTTATTTTGATTTATCAACAATCACTTCTACATGCTTTTGAGTTTAAAATTTTTCTCCCCTTTCCTCCGCATCACCCTCTCCAAGACAGCGCACAATCTGATACAGGCTATACATATACATTCCTATTAAACATATTTTCACATTAGTGATGTTGTAAGTAAGAATTAGAATCAGTAGGAAGAACCACCAGAAAGAGGAAACAAAACTTAACAGAAGAAAAAAAATAGCAAATAGTATGCTTCGATCTGCATTCAAGCTCCATAGCTCTTTCTTTGCATATGGAGAGCATTTTCCATCATGAGGCCTTTGGAGATGTCTTAGATCCTTGTATTGCTAAGAAGGGTTAAGTTCATCAATATTAGTCAATGTACAACATGACTGTTCTTGGTTCTGCTTGCTTCACTCAGCATCAGACCATACAAGTCTTTCTAGATTTTTCTGAAGTCAGCCTGTTCATCATTTCTTACAGCACAATAGTATTCCATTACATTCATATACCACAACTTGTTCAGCCATTCCCCAATTGATGGGCATCCTCTCAATTTCCAATTCTTTGCCACCACAAAAAGAGCTGCTATAAATATTTTTGTATATGTGGGCCCTTTTCCCATTTGTATGATCTCTTTGGGATATAGCCCTAGAAGTGCTATTGCTGGGGCAAAGGGTATGCACATTTTTATAGCCCTTTGGGCATAGTTCCAAATTGCTCTCCAAAATGGTTAGATCATTTCACAACTCCACCAACAATGCATTAGTGTTCCAATTTTCCCACATCTTCTCCAACATTTATCATTTTCTTGTTTTGTCATCTTTGCTAATCTGATAGGTGTGATGTGGTATCTCAGAGTTGTTTTGATTTGCATTTCTCTAATCAATAGAGATTTAGAGCATTTTTTCATATGGCTATAGATGGTTTTCATTTCTTCATCTGAGAACTGCCTGTTCATATCCTTTGACCATTTATCAATTGGGGAATGACTTGTATTCTTATAAATTTGACTTAATTCTCTATATATTTTAGAAGTGAGGCCGTTATCAGAGAGACTGGTTGTAAAAATTCTTTCCCAATTTTCTACCTTCCTTCTAATCTTAGTTGCATTGGCTTTGTTTGTGCAAAAACTTTTCAATTTAATGTGATCAAAATTATCTATTTTGCTTTTCGTAATGTTCTCTATCTCCTATTTGGTCACGAATTCTTCTGTTCTCCATAAATCTGATAGGTAAACTATTCCTTGCTCTCCCAGTTTGCTTACAGTATCAGCCTTTATATCTAAATCATGAACCCATTTTGACTTTATTTTGGTATATGATGTGAGATTTTGATCAATGCCTAGTTTCTACCATACTCTTTCCAGTTTTCCCAGCAGTTTTTTTCCAAACAGTGAGTTCTTATCCCAGAAACTGGGGTCTTTGGGTTTGTCAAATAATAGATTATTATAGTCATTGACAACTGTGTCTTGCATACTTAACCTATTCCACTGATCCACCACTCTATTTCTTAGCCAGTACCAAGCAGTTTTGATGATTGCTGCTTTATAATACAAATTAAGATCTGGAATGGCTAGGCCACCTTCCCCTGCATTTCTTTTCATTAGTTCCCTTGATATTCTGGACCTTTTGTTCTTCCAAATGAATCTTGTTATTATTTTTTCTTATTCTATAAAATAATTTTTGGTAGTTTGATTAGTATGGCACTGAATGAGTAAATTAGCTTAGATAGAATTGTCATTTTTCTTATATTAGCTCGGCCTACCCATGAGCAGCTGACGTTTTTCCAATTATTTAGATCTGACTTTATTTGTGTGAAAAGTGTTTTGCAATTGTGTTCATATAGTTCCTGAGTTTGTTTCAGTAGGTAGACTCCTAAATATTTTGTAATGTCTACTGTGAGTTTAAATGGAATTTCTCTATCTATCTCTTGCTGTTGGGGTAATATATAGAAATGCTGATGATTTATGTGGGTTTATTTTATATCATGCAACTTTGCTAAAGTTGTTTATTATTTCAAGTAGTTTTTTACTTGATTCTCTGGGATTCTCTAAGTATATCATCATGTCATCTGCAAAGAGTGATAACTCTGTTTTTTCTTTGCCTATTCTAATACCTTCAATTTCTTTTTCTTCTCTTATTGCTAAAGCTAATGTTTCCAGTACAATATTGAACAACAGTGGTGATAATGGACATCCTTGTTTCACCCCCAATCTTATTAGAAATGCTTCTAGCTTGTCCCCATTACATATGATGCTTGCTGAAGATTTTAGGTAGGTGCTAATTATTATTTTATGGAAGACTCTATTTATTCCTATGCTCTCTAGTGTTTTTAATAGGAATGGGTGTTGTATTTTGTCAACAGATTTTTCTGCATCTATTGAGATGATCATATGGTTTCTGTTAGTTTTGGTGTTGATATGGTCAATTGTGCTGATAGTTTTTCTAATATTGAACCAGCCCTTCATTCCTGGTATAAATCCTACCTGGTCATAGTGTATTATTCTTGTGATAAGTTGCTGTAATCTATTTGCTAATATTTTATTTAAAATTTTTGCATCTATATTCATTAGGGAAATTGGTCTATAATTTTCTTTCTCTTTTTTGACTCTTCCTGGTTTAGGTATCAGTACCATATTTGTATCATAAAAAGAATTTGGTAAGACTCCTTCACCTATTTTCCCAAACACTCTATATGGTATTGGAATTAATTGTTCTTTAAATGTTTGATAAAATTCACATATAAATCCATCTGGCCCTGGAGATTTTTTTCCTAGGGAGTTCATCAATGGCTTGTTCAATTACTTTTTCTGAGATGGGGTTTTAAAGTATTTTACTTCCTCTTCCGTTAATCTGGGCAATTTAGATTTTTGTAAATATGTATCCATTTCACTAAGATTGTAAAATTTGTTGGCCTACAGTTGGGCAAAATAGTTCCTAATTATTGTTTTAATTTCCTCTTCCTTGGTGGTAGATTCACCTTTTTCATTCTTGATACTAGTAATTTGGTTTTCTGTTTTCTTTTTTCTTTTTTCTTTTTTTAATTAGATTAACCAAAGGTTTATCTATTTTATTGGTTTTTTCATAAAACCAGCTCTTAGTTTTATTTATTAGTTCAATAGTTTTCTTAATTTCAATTTTATTAATTTTTCCTTTGGTTTTCAATATTTCTAATTTTGTGTTTAATTGAGGATTTTTAATTTGTTCTTTTTTCAATAAGCATTTATTAAGCATCTACTATATACCCTGCACTAGACTAGGTGCTGAGGATACAAAAAGAGGCAAAAGATGATTCCTGCCCTCAAGGAGCTTACAATCTAATGGAAGAGACAAGTAAACAAATATGCAAAAACAAGATATATTCAGGATAAATAAGAAATAACTAAAAGAGGGAAGGCACTAGAATTAAGAGATATTGGGAAAAGCTTTCTATAGATGATGAGATTTTAGTTAGGACTTAAAGGAAGCTAGGGAAGTCAATAGATGACAGCCAGAGAAAATTCTCAGAGCCAAGTCTTATTCATGGAACAGCATAATAATGACAAGTATACGTAGAACTTGGGAATACTCAGCCCACACTTGGTATTTTGTTCTCCTTATGATGATTGAATTTCTTTAAATAGGTCAGATTAGAGTCACCTCAGTTGTACACTGTATCTTCTCATCTTTCTTCTAATTTATTTTTTTTTAATTTGAATCTTTGCTTTAACAAGTTGGCTGTCTAAATCTAAACACAGAGCTGATTTGGAAATGGTACCAACATTGGTCACCAGTCTTTTCCTGGATGTTAAGATAATCAGCTCAATTTATTGTGCCTAGAGGAGGCCTCAGAGCCCATCTAGTCTAACCCTTTCTTTTTGAAAATAAGGAAACTGAGGCCCAGGGAGTTTAAATGACTTGACAGAGGTCACATGGGTAATATTTTCAAATTTTTGTGTTGTGTGATATTAAACAGTGCTCACCATATATATGTACGCAAGCATTCTTCCCTATGCACACTTTTGCATTGAAGTCACTGTGTATTGAAGAGTATGTTGATTCAATTTCAGGGAGGAGTTGTCTTATCAAGTTTATAATGAACTTTTCTTTTTTTTGAATTTTTCTACCACCTCACTCCCCACCCATATATTGACACATAAGCTTCAATGATCCCCACATTGACCTTTTCACTGATGCTCATCCTGATCACTGAGATACAAAATGATGTCATTACATGAAATGTTGTTTACTTCTGCCTTTAGACACACACAGTAAAATCAACTCTACTAATTCCCAGACTTGACTCTCCAAAGAGAACCTGCAAGCAATTCTTCTATAAGCTACATATCACTGGTGAAATGAGGGTAAAAATACTTACCCTTCAGTGTTGTTATCAAGAAATGTCTTTGGAAGCCTTAAAGTACTTCATAAATGCGATGTAGTAGAAGGAAGATGAGGAGGAGGAGGAGGAAGAAGAGTTGTAAAGACCTGTGGGCAAGGATATTCTAGAACCAGTAACCAGTTCAGAAGAGCCCCTATTATTAAATTTTTGGTGTGAACTTTTACACCTTGGGAATTCACAAGGGCTACCTATCAGTGCTTGATTTATTGTTTTCTTGTTGGTCTAGATTTAAGAAAAGTGATGGAGAAAATGTTAATGATGAAGATTCAATTTAAAAGTGTGCCATGCTACATCCTTCCCCAAACCACCAAGACATTTGTTAAATATTTACCAGCACATCCATGTCTGTAGGCAAAGCAACAAGCCATACCATACAGATAGCCAGAGAAACTACAGGGAGAATGTCAACAAAGGAGTGATTAGAGTATCACTAATGAGCATGAACAGACTTGTATCAATTTTGTATTTTGTTTTATCCCCCTAAACTTATTGGAATATAAGTTCCTCAAGGGCAGGGACTGTTTTGTTTTTGCTGTTGTATCTCTAGCATAGAACATAATTTCTTGCACATAATTGATGCTTAATAAACTTCTGTTAAATTGAACTGATTTAAGCCACACTAGAGGCAGCATCTGATATATGAGCCTCCTACAGTGTATAACTATAAGGAACTAAGGCTATAAAGGCTAATTGGGAGGCTTGCTCAGAGGCAATAATTATTTTCCATAAATTCAGTTGTGAGTCCTATTTGTTTTCTTTGATCTATATATAAATCCATTCACTCTCTGAGTTTTGTAAATGGTGTGCTTCAAGGGGAATTGGTTCCAACACACCACCAGGTACTGTCAGAAAGTAAAGTTCCTAGACTTCCTGGGGTGAGGGCAATGAGTCAGAGAAGGGAGAAGATCCCCCAAAGTATTCCCGAACCTATTATTTCATGTGAGAGCCTCAGGCCTTTGCCATCATATAGGGTCATCAGAATCATAAACTTAGAGAAAATTCCAGTATTTAGGTCTTATTTCCAACCAGTATTTGGGCCTGAGATAATGAAGAAAAAAAGAGCAGTGTGCAAATTATGGTGAAAAATTCTTAAGGCTTTACTGGATGACCCGAGGAGGGAGCTCTATTTTAGATTCCAGCCTGAATTTGTTGAGCTACCCTGAGTGAGTCATTTAATAACATCTGGTTTCCCTTCTGTGAAATGAGTTCTGCTTCTTAACTCAGGGGTAGTAGAGGAGGCTTTGTGATAAAATAAGGAAAAAAATATCATCAGAGCTAAAATGTTGCTCAGAGGTTTTAAAGTATTTATTTGGAAAATAAATACTTTGGAAAACAAGACAATGAATGAATACATCTAGATGGAAAGTCTACGTAGATTACATGGTGCCTGTGTTGGAGGGCAGTAGCATCTACATAGGGATAGGGACTAGACCTGTGATTTTTCAACGATAGTGGAAACTCTCTCTACCAATGCAGGTTAGCTACTGTGCTACTTATAGATGTAGAGCACCAAGAGGTCAAGTGATTTGCCCAAGGTCACACAACCACTATGTGTCAGAACTCAAACCCAGGTATTTACCAGGCTGGTTGGCTGGATAGCCACTTTGCTATGCTTACTCTTAGCAACACCTCACCCTAGAGGAGATGGCATAAGGTTTAGAGTGAGAGAACTAGTGTGTGAGTCCTGGTTCTGCTCCTAATTCCATGTGTGACCTTGATGAAGTCATCAATTCTCTGAGCCTGTTTCTCAATTTATAAAATGGAGTTAGGAAACTTGAGCTATCTACCTCATAGAACTGACCTGAGGAAAGTGCTTTGGAAACTGTAATTTGCTATGTAAATATGAATTGTTATCATCATTATTGGGAGAGATTGATGTGTTTGATGCAGAGAGAACCCTGGACCTGCAGTCAAGAAGACCTAAGTTCAAATCTGACATCAGATACTTACTAGGTGGATGTCACTGGACAAGTCACTTAAGTTCCATCCACCTCAGTTTCCTCATCTATAAAATGGGGATAATAATGGCACTTACCTCCCAAGATTGTGAGGATCAGATGAGATAATATTTGTAAAGCACTTTGTGAACCATAAGAGTTATATACATGTTAGCTATTATCTGTGTTGTGAGCAAACAAGGGACAAGCACATGGCATCTGAATACACCCAGTGAATCTCAGTGACTGGGCTGTGTCCACAGTTGAAAGCACCTTGGTCATTTGAAGCCAGCTGATGCGGCTGAAGACAGTGAATCCATTTTGGTTATGTATCCCCTGGGTCCTCCTCTCCTGGGTGCTACTTGCTTGACCAAAATTTGTGGAGTTTACTACATAGCTCTCAACAGTTTAGTAGCACAGATTAAAGTTGTTAGCAGTATCACCCAGAACCTACCTATGGGGCCACTATCTCACACTCCACAGGCAGTGCATGGGGAAATGAAGCTATACATCAACATACCTAATAAAGGATAAAATTATAGGATTCTAACCTGGAATCAGGAAGACCTGAGTTCAAATCCAGCTGGGCATTTCCTAGCTGCATGACCCTGGGCAAGTCACTTAACTTGTTTGCCTCAATTTCCTCATCTATAAAATGGGAATAATAATAGCACCTACCTCCTGGTGTTGTTATGAGGATCCAATGAGATAATTATTGCAAAGTACTTAGTACAGTGCTTGGCACATAGTAAGCACTATGTAAATGCTATTTATTAATAATAATAATAAAACATTGTTACTAATAACAGTTAGCATTTACATAGTATTTTAAGGTCTGCAAAATGTTTTACAAACATCATCTCATTTTTAGATTTGGAGCTGGAAAAGATCTCAGAGATCATTTAGTCCAGGCCCTCATTTTATAGGTAAGAAAAACCAAGTGCCACTGAAGTTAAGAGACTTGTCCAAGGCCAAATGGGTAGTATATATCAAAAGCAGAGTTAAACCTATACCCTCTGACTTGCCTAGTGCCTTTTCTGCCTCCCTAATTCAATCCTTCAATGGATCTAAGAACTTATCAACATGGCCACTGCCTTCAACGTCACAGGTCACAGCCCTCACACATTTTCTTAAGCTGTAGGCCTCTTATTCCTGTCCTCTCATGGATCTCTCCATAGACATCCTACCAAACATGCTGTCAGCATTCTCCTAGGTTCTTTACATTCTGTGAGTTCCTGACCAGCTCAAGCAATCACCTTTTCTAATCACACTTGTTTGGGACTATATTTTTAGCCACTTTTTCTGGGCAGAACGTCATTACAACTCATACCTGCCCACCATGATTCTTTCCATTGCCCTTTGGCTTACTCACAATTTTTATTCTTTGGAAAATGTGGCTTACCATGATTCATAGTCATACCATAATATAGGAAGAATACTCATGTTGGTTCTTTGTTTCAGGGAGCAGCTTGTGACTGTTGAAAGATGCTGCATAATTTCTCTAAGGCAATCCCTCTCACTCTCCTCTCTTGTGAATATAACTCATTGTCCGTCACAGCACCTGTCTGAGATTTACACGTACTGCTGGACCAACTCAATGGACTGCCCATCCGACTGAATTTCATCATTGGGAAAGCAACTAAATTATCTAGACGTTGAGCCTTTAAGCATTCTCAAGTGAATCATCTGGATTATTACTTTAATTTTCCACTTCATGAGCTTCATGGATACACAGTTGAAGTCAAGTAGGAAGAGAAGTAGAAACCAAAAGAATAACAATAACACACATTTACACAGAACTTTATAGCTCCAGAGTATGATACAAACACAATTTTACTTCATCCTTAAAATTACTCTTCAGCCAGAGAAAGTGTTGTTAGAGCATCTCTTAAAGGAAAGAGTGCTCTAATGGATTTGAATTCTAGCTCTGCCACTAACCAACTATGAATGTGGGCAAGTGACTTCCCCTCTTTGGACTTTGAATTCCTCGTGTGTAAAATGTGAAGGATTAGATCAGAAGTGTCAAATTTGCAAAGGTCCAGCAAAACTCTTATGTCAAACTATATTGAAATATAATTGAGAAATATTTGACAAAAGTAAAAATATAATATAACACATAGGTGATGTTAATTTGTGGGTTTCTAAGTAAATAATGCTGCCTGCACCCCATGGCTATTTAAATTTAACACCACTGGATTAGATTATCTCTCCTTCCTTTCTTCCTTTTCTCCTTTCCTTCCTTCTTATCCTCCTTTTTTCTTTCTTCCCTCCTGTCCTTCCTTCTTGCCTTTCCTCCTCCTTTCCTTCCTGCTTATCCTCCCCTCTTTTCCTTCCTTCCCTCCTTCTTTCCTTTCTTCCCTCCTTTCCTTCCTTCTCTACTTTCCTTGTTTTCCTCTTTCTTTCCTTCCCTCCTTCCTTCTTCCCTCCTTCCCTTTTTTCCTCTCAAATGCTGGTCACAGCTTATTTCACGTTATCCTGCCCTCAAAGCAAGCCATTGTTTATCACCTGTACCTCAGCACAGTGACCCTGCTTATCAATGATTTCCAAGACAAGGGAATCAACTGTCAGGTGTTAATCAACTCATCAAACCGCAAGCTTCCCAAACATCATTGATTTAGTCTAGTCCTTTGGACATTCACACAAAATAGCTACAATGAATTGACAAAAGACAGAAAGAACCAATTCTCTGAATCAAGTCTTTAAAGAAAATTATTCTTCATCCCAAACAACCTCATTTCAAATGAGCAAAGTGGCTAGCGTACAGAGGTTGGGGTCCTGAAGTTGCCAGGAAGCCCATTCCAGTGATGGGTGAAATGAAGATTCAATAATTGTCCAACTCATCTGTGAAGACAGACAAACTGGATAATCTGGGGCAATCATAAAGCCAGTTTACTTGCTGCTAAGTTTTCTGTTGTAAAAGATGTGGTCACTTCAAATTAGCTGAGGTTGGTAGATGAAGCTGTTACTAGGGGCAACCTGACAAAAGGCTGTTTGAAGTATAACCTTAAACATGGTATGTAAGGAAAAGTCAAAAAGGCAGCTCATAACTGGAAAAAAAAAAACAGGGGGAGAAAGTTCTATACTACTGCCTACCAGACAGTCTATGTCTGATCTCCTTCAGAGCCCAGAGAATATATTACATAGAAGAAGTATTAATAAATGTTTGTTTTGTTGAATTATATATATTATTACCCTTACTAGACTATAAATCATTGAAAAAAGCAATGATATCTCCTGCGTCTTTGTATCTCCCCCAATGTCCAGTCCTTATTAAATATTTAATAAATGCTGAATGATTGAATGAATGAATGACAATGAATGAATGAATGAAAGAGTGCACAAAAAGGAGACCGTGGTTGAGTTGAAAGTGCTGAGGGTCTTTTGGCAGTAGTTATTTGCCTGGTTATCACACTCATACGAGCTCTTGCAAAGACAAAATTAAGCCCAGCTCAGTTGTCCTACATTCCAAATGCATACCTTAAAGGTCTAATCCATTCTGTTAAACCTGGATAGATTTCCCTATATCTAGGAGTGGAGTTAGATGAAGAAAATAGTACTAAGTGTAGGAATATAAGATGGTCCTAGACAAATTTGTCAAGGTGAACTTGGTTTTCAGGAGAATCCTCGTGAACATTTTGTCTTTTTGGTGGCCCCACACACAAACATACCCTCACGCTACAAGACTCTGGAAAGTGCCCTGACTTGCTCTGTCATCAAATCTTTTCAAACCTTGGTCCCATTCTTGTTTGTTTATAAATAGTTTCACTGATGTCTTTTGTTTTCATATCACCATCATTTTCAAATATATCTATCTCTTATCCCCCAAACCCAGTGAAGGTTTTGTCATAACGGAGAAAACCAGTTAAGCAAAACTGTCTGTCACAGCAACTATATCTGGCAATATATATGCGACATTCTGCACCCAAGGTCTTCTACCTCTTTGAGGAAAGGAGCAAGGTGTATTTCCTCATCTCCTCTCTGGAGCCAGCATTGGGCATTATAATTGCATAATGCTTGGCTTTAGTATCCCTCTTATTTTTATTACTACAGTCAATCCTGTATATTGTTATCCTGATTCTGCTTACTTTACTTTGCATTAGTTCCTACAAATCTTCTCATGTGTCCACAAATCCCTTGTAGTCATCATCTCTGAAAGCAAAGTGTTATCTCTTCATATCATATACCACAATTTGTTCAGCAGTTCCCCAAAGGGAACTTATTATGTTTCCAGGTTGTTGTGGGTTGTTTTTTTTTTCTTTTTGCTTCCACAAAAAGTGTTGCTACAAAGATTTTCTTCCAATAGAACCTTTCCTTCTGTCTTTGACTTCCTTGAGACCTATGTCCAGCAGTTAGATATCTTGGTCAAAGGGCATGATGTACATAAAGCTTGGTTCCAATTAATGTGAATATCAAATCCCCTGAAATAGTCACATTATTCTAGTTTATACTGCACATTTCCATTACTATATCTTACATAATTATAACTTTGAATAGTGTGAATTTGAATCCATGTGACTACTTCAGGGGCTTCATTATCTGTACTAATCAGGACCTAGCTATATTGCATTCTTTTAGGACCTTGCCAGGAGGACAAATAATCTGGTAATTTCACATGATCATAAACATAATAATAGCTAACACACACATACATATATGCATCTACATTTACATATGTATATACATATATAGATATAGATATATATCACTTCAAAGTTTACAAAGTGATTGGCCTAAGTTATTTGATTCTTACAACTCCAGGAGAGAGGTAATATAATTATCCCCATTTCACAGATGAAGAAACTGAGGAAGGTAGAGGAATTAAGTCACTTTCCCAGGGTATATAGTGAACTTAAGATGCAGGATTTGAGCCATATCTTTCTGTCTCTAAATCTAATCCTCCATCCCCTACACCAACTAGCATTACACCTTAGAGCTGGAGTAGACCATAGCTTTACTCCCATCTCCTCATCGTGCTGCTGAGAAAGTGGAGGCTCAGAGAAAAGACTCAAGATCATAGAGGAAGTTAATGAAAGAGCCAGAGCTAGCACCCAGCTCTTTTGCTTTTCAGTTCAGCTCTCTTGCCATGGTCTTAGGCTACCTACTTCAATCTCAAGTGCTAAAAAGTACAGATGGCACAATGAATGTCACTCTTGCCAAGTGACTTATTTTGTTTACAAGGGGTCTTCAATACCCAGATTTTTTTTGGTGGTGGTTGAGGTTTTCTGTGCCTCCTAACATACCATGTAAAAATTCATCCCATCATGCACTGGGCCAGCTATGACTTTGGTTAGCTCATATTTTCTTTTGTATCTCAAGGGACAGGTAGAGAATAATATCCATCTTGTAATAGTTAGATGACTAGAACCCAACATCACTTTCCCCTCCGGGCTTCTGTTTCTTCCTCTATAAAATGAGGGGATTGGATTAGGTGATCTCTAAGGTGCCTTTCATTTTTAATATTTCTATAAGACTATGTGTGTAAAACTGAGAAATTTCTTCCTCCTCCCTGCCACTCCTCCCCCACCACAGGAAATCTGCTACTAGTGTTCTGTATTTCAAAGAGGTTTTCAAGAAACTGTGATCTCCCAAAGCATTTCTTGTTCAAAGGGGGGAAAACCCAACAACAATACAAAACCATGCTCCTAATGCAGCTCTCAGTCAGATGTTTATGCCTCTGGAATGTTAACACCAAAAGGTAAGTTTGCCTGTACACATGTTGGGGGGTGGGGGTGAAATCCCTCATTTTCCCCTCCTAATGTGAGCAAGGTGACTTAAAAATATGCAAAAGAAAATATGCCTATGTACTTAATCTTGTCACTCACATAGGCTTTAAGCTACAGCTAAAATCTTTTGGCTAAGGCACCAACGCACTAGAGACCCATCAGTACCAAAAGGCTTTCCACTCCCCTCCAGGTTTAGCTGTTGGCAAGAAGTGCCTTTTCTAATTGATTTCCCAAATGCATATAATTCATCAAGTCTGCATTCAGAGGTCTTCCCAAAACGGTATTAGCAAATCTTTTTAAAGAATGTGATTTGAAAAAGGATTTAAAGTCATAGAGACCATTTCCCAAAGAAAATCATCAGGAATGATGCCCTTTTAAAAATTCATAGCCCATGGGGACAGAAGCCAAATTGAACAGAGCAGATGACATCAACCCACCCACTCAAAGAATCACTGAGCTTAAACTCCTCTTGGCAGAAAATGTTTGTCATATCTATTCAAGGCCCCCAGCCTCTCCAATGATGCATCTTTGCCTAGGATCAAGGTCCCCTGCCACCTGGAACCTCCTTATCTTTTTCACGTAATATACTCTACATTCCTGCCAAACCAGATGACTCATGGTACATGTCCTCCACTTTCCCACTTCTGAGTCTATGCTCATGTTGTTTTCTTGTTTGAACTGTCTTCTTCCATTCACTCCCTTCTCCCCTGTTTCAATTCTCCCCTGCCATTAGGACCCAACTCAGATGTTCGATCAGTCTTCTCAAGACTTGTAGTACATCCCATGGAAGATAAACATACTTTGGTGGTTGTAAAACAAGTAAATCCCTTTTTATCAGACCTATACTAGATTGGAAAGATCTGGAATCAAGGGACCTAGGTTCAAAATACAACTCTGCCACTTCAGTACCTGCATGACCCTGGACAACAAAGATAACCTTTGGCCTTTTATTTCTTCATTTGTAAAATAAGGAGTTAGACTAGACACCTTCTTGTTCTTGACCTTTAAGGTGCCTTCTAATACCAGATCTAGGAGCCTCTGATTTTAAGTAAGACAGTGGCTTTACTTTCCACGTAGGACAATGTGCAGGAACTATGTGTAAAAGATCACCTTTTTCCAATCATCAAGCTACATCAAGAAATTCCCAGAGACGTTGAGGCTCATGAATATTGTCCATTAACTATCCCTTCAGGCCATGTGCAAGCACATGTTAACATTGTCAAGTGCTTGGGCTATATGTTGCTATTATTGCTCCTGAGTGGGTAGATAGAGGAAGGGAGAAATCCTTTCCTTTTTCCTTGCCGCACTCCACCAAGCGACAAGGGGAAGTGGAAGTCCTAAGACATAGAGGAAAAGGGCCAAGTTGAGCCTCACAACTTGCTTTTCTCCACCATAGAGATGGATACCTGATCCTCAGTCAGTCCAGAAGGCAACTCCAGTTTCTGACATCCAGTCAGTATGGCGCAGTGGTTGTGCTCACATTCCAAAAGGAAGTGCCTTCAGTTGCCTCCACATACTAGAATCTCATCAGGTTGATTGGGGAATTCCTTAAATTGAACAGTTGTAGCCTTAATCACCTCTCCACCCCAATTGACATGTAGAAAAAGAAACAAACTCTCAGTGAAATTCTGTGACTTATCCAAGGGTACACCAGAAGGCAGAAGACCAATGAGTCTTCAGACTTCTGGGTTGCTGATCTCTCCACTATTGGCTAGGTTTATTCATCTGTGTCATGAGTGCTGCAATAGGAGATCAGACTTCTTTCAAATCACATTCAGGAATAATATTCAGGACAGATCTGCACACACAGCAACAAGTCCAGGAAAGATTTAGGAGTTAGTGCTTCCAACTTCCTAGCAGAGACTCAACATAAACATATTCAATGACCTTTTGATTGTGCCAATTCACTCATAGATAGACTCCATTTCTCTGAATGGGCCTGACAAGGCAGGGAGGAGAGACATATTTCAGACCTCAGTGCTATCACTATTAGGGATGGGGAAGCAGCAACAGATAAATAATAAAGCAATACCTACCTATCTCTTTCTTCCAAAGAGCAAAGGCTTTCTATTCCTAATAATTCTTGTGTGCGATCAGTACCTGAGGTGTGGTCATATGGTTCCTTTGTAATCTGTGCAATGGCCTCAACTAGCTAGTACCTCCAACAGCTATTTCTCCTCAAGTGTAGATAGCAGCCCCTTATCCTAGTATATGACTTTCTGCTCCAGAGAGTACTAGAAGCTGGACAGCTTTCCCTACCTACCCTCCTCATTGGCCTACAGATAATCAGAGAATTCTTATTTGGGGAGAGGGGTGTGCCTCACAAATTCTACTGCATCTTTCTCCATTTGGAAGATTTTCTGGACCTTTGTGTCTCCATAGCAATTGATGCTGGAACTCTATCTAGAGTGAAAAAGAGAACTGTGGAAATAATTACAGCTTATATAGGCATCTAAGTGGCACAATGGATAGAGCACTGGGCCTAGAGCCAGAAAGACCTGAGTTAAAGTATGGCTTTAGACACTTATTAGCTGTGTGACCTTGGGAAAGTTGTTTAATTTCCGTTTGCCTCTTTCTGCAATTGTAAAATGAGGATAATAATGGCACCCACCTGTAAGTATTGTTTGAGGTTTAAATGAGAAAATATTTGTAATGCATTTAGCAAAGTGCCTGGCACATAGGAGACACTATATAAATGGTTATTTCTTTCCCTTCCCTTCATGTACCTTATAAGGTATAGATAATGATTAGGTAGTGAAATTCTGCAAAGCTCTCAGTAAGATCCTCCAAAAGAAATCAACATTGATACTCAAAGATTTCAATACAAAGGAATTCATAAAGTAAGATGGTGGGAAAATGTGTTGAAAACCAGGGAGAGTTCAAAGGAGTGCTGACTATATAGACGCCTCACACTATATATCATATATACGTGATATATATCTGTTCATATATAACATATATATTGTGTTCTTTGAGAATGGAGTTAGAAGGTGCTGAACACAGCAAGAAGCAAATAAAATAACTTTAAATGAAATTTATTGTATTTTAATTGGCATGAAATGTCTGACTACTGATGTGGGAGTACTAGCTGTCTTGTCTATAGTCATATCACTAGTTTGCTAGGGCGAGGATCCAAATTACTATGAAACTAGAAGAAATTATAAAAATGAGATGAAGATAATTCAGTTAAGGCAACCTGACCTGTATAAATAAACTGTAGATAATGAAAAAATGGAAAATGGACTAAAATACAGACATCATTTGCTAACAAGCTTTAACTCATTTAAATCAATCACTGCAACAAGGAGACTAAAATAAACTAAAAACTGCTACAGTGAGCAAACACTTGATTACTTTGGGAAATGGAGAAATATGTCAGCCAAGGGCCACAACTAGTTTAGAATGTTAAGTTATTTGTAAAATCCTAAAGAGCAGTAATGCCTTTTAAAAAGTAAGAAGCAGTGGAGGGGAAAATGTTTAAAAACAATTTGTCAAGACACTCAAGGAAATACATTTATCCCCTTGGGAATTTGGTGATAAAATTGGATGGAGACCAACAAAAATGTGAAAAAATGGAAAAGATCTGTTAAGATTTTATAACAATCTCCTTTCAACATCAAGTCTGGGGGAGCTGCTATATTGGGAGTCCAACATTATAATCCTTGAAGTGCTTCATAAAGAAGTGGATTTGACAGTAAAAATAAATAAATAAAGATGGAAAGGGGAGCTGGGCCAAGCCAAGTAAATACAGAGCAAGTACATGCTGGAGGGAATGAAATTTTAAAAGCACTGAGGACCAAGTATCAAAACAACTTTTAAAAGGATAGTATTAGCTTGAAAAAATTTAAGACCTTATTATTTACAATTTTAAAAAGGTCACTGAAAAAACACTAATAATTAGTGACTTCTTGCCTACTTTGCCATCTTAAAAATGTTTATGAGCATAAGCTATACATGCATTAAGGAAACACTTGATGAAGTTATGAAAGGGGAACATAAATGCTTTCACAAATTATATTCCATAAAGATCATAAATTTATAATCACACAGTTAACTGAAAGATATACAGACTGCAAGATCCCCTTTGTTCATGGTTTGTTGATGATAAAAAGGTATTTGATTATATAATGATATCAAGAGAATAAAACACAACAATCCCAGATATGCTTAAGGAAATGGTAGAAATGGTCCTGAAGAGAACAAAAATAGAAAAGCAGCCAAATTGAATCCAATTTGGTTTAATCTGGCTGCTTCTCCCATTTTTGTTCTTTTCAGGACCATTTCTACCTCCTCCTTAAGCATATCTGGAATTAGGATGTTTTATCACTTGATATTGATATTAATAATCAGTGGGTCATCGAACAGAATTACCTCAGTCATTCTATCTTTCAAAGAATTTTGTGTGATTTTGACATATGCAGAGTAGGTATCTTATTGGAGAAGAGATTTTAAGATGGCATTTTGCTCCACGTGGTCAAATGCCTTTTTATCATCAACAAAACATATACAAGTGGGATCTTGCATGATACATGCTGGATATGCAAAGTATTTGAAGGAGAGGAAAATCCCAAAAGTGTGGGCAAAAAATCTCAGACTTTATTAATTCAAAGAAAAAGGTGACCAAGAGAACATCACTAATTACCAATTTAGATTCCCTTTCTCCCCTCTATATAGTATCTTTATGGGGTTGTCATTTACACACAAACTGAGAACCTCTTCATTCAAAATATTAGTAGGGCACAAGCAAGCTTTCACAAGTAATATTCACAAATAGACCACAACTTTGCCATTTCTCAAATAACTGAAAGACATAGGGAATATAAGATCTAATTGTGCTTACTGGGTTTTTTTTATTATAAAAAGAAAAAAAAGTATTTATTTTGTTAGAATGAAATACTGTGTTACAGGCCCCTTTTCAAGAAGGTGTCTCACATCCACACTTCAGAAGTGCCCAAGATTCTTTGGAAGGTGTGACAACAGAAATAACTCCATTCAATGAGAGTTGATCATAGACCTTGGATCCAGTCTCTGAGTTACCAAGCTCTTCTTTTATCTACTTGTAACTAGGCCCCCACCATTACAAAAACATGTTATTGTGTAGGTATTGTGCCTCTTTCCAACTCCCTTTTATGTGTTATCTTCTCCATTAGAATGTTCAGGGGCTATCTAGCTTACTTATTTTTGTGTTCCCAGGACTTGGCACAGTGCCAGAGAGATACATCCTCCCCAAAGACCTTTCCTACTATGATGGAGGAGATCCAACAGTGAGTTCAGGTTGAAGAGGGAGTTCTTCTAGATACTCCTGTTTGCAGATGATATTGTGCTGATGGCACCAATCCCCATTACAGCTCAAGGAAAAGAACTGTAATTACTCAGAGGAATTTTGCCTGTACACAGGAAAGACGAATTGGATGAAGAACATCTGTTACCCAGATTTCAATATTGATTCAGATGGACACCTTATAGAGCTTGTCTAATGGTACAAATGGCCAACAAGTTAGGCCCAGTGTTGAACAGGAGGGAGAGAGCAGGCTGGATTGTTTTGGGGAGACTGAAAAGATCTTTTCCTGACACCAAGTTTCACTTGCAATCTAACACCTATCTTTATAATACTCACACTTAACCAATGTTGCTATATGACAACGAGCTATGGTATAACACTACCTCTGAAGAACTAAAGAGAGATGTGTAGTGGTTACATCAAACTCAGGAGCATTGTAGAATTTCCCAAAGTGAGTGGGTAAGGGCAAATTTTTATTATGTAAAAAAAATGCTTTATTTTATTTTTGGCTAGGCAATGGGATTAAATGACTTGCCCAGGGTCACACAGCTAGTAAGTGTCAAGTGTCTGGTCTGAGACTGGATTTGAACTTGGGTCCTCCTGACTTCAGGGCCAGTGCTTTAACCACTGTACCACCTAGCTGCCCTGTGAAAAATGCTTTATATAGAGGTCTGTAGAACAGTTCACTTACATGAAGCAAGAACTGTCTGTATGTGGTTGTGAGTCATGGAATACCACATTTTCCAAAGAATTAAGTTTCATGCAACTTAGAAGTGCATGGAAGGCATGAGTAAGCACAACACATTACCAGACAACTAAGAATTATGTAAGAGAAGTAATATAGAGCAGTGGTTTCAAACTCAAATAAAAATGAGGGCCACTAATCCATACATAAGATTCCACATGAGCTACATATTGACACAGATTTAAAATGTAATGTTATCTATGTTTTGTTGTATTTTTATTTATTTTGTAAAATATTTCCCAATTACATTTTAGTATGAATCAGGTTGTACATTTAATCTGGTTTTGGTGACATTTGGTAGTATTGTGGCAAAATGGGTTAGTGTTTGCCTTTGGGGTGGCAAAAGACATCTTTAGAGAGATATGTGATCAGAAAGGAAGATGGGCTGATTATATGATGAGAAAGAAGGGTAACTGATAGACAGTCATGTGCTCCATTGGACTCCACCCAGAGTCCAGAGAATTAGCGGAAGATCACAGCACGTTGGTGTACTCAATATGGAAGATCTGCAGGAGGACGTGGACAAGAGTCATTCAGAATGAATGGAAGTAGATGGGTTGTGATTTACAATAGTAAAGACAGTACTGACGTCGATGAGGTAGTAGATACGTCAAAGTATTAATGAAAAGAGTCTGTAATGGGGTTCTTCAGAGTTATGATCTTTGACCCTATCCTCTTCAACCTTTAATTTTTTAGAATTCTTTTGATGAAGACAGAAGATATGCTTATAAAATGTGCAAGCAACACAAAGCTGGTAGGGATAGCTAATACACTGCAAAACAGAATCAAGATTCAAAATGATCTTGACAGGCTAGAACCATGGGCTGAAACAAAATAAATGGAATTTAATGATAATAAATAGAAAATTTTGCATTTACATTTTAAAAATCAATTGTTCAAGTACAGAAAGGGTGAAGGCATGGCTTGGCAACTCCTAATATAAAAATGACTCAGGTGATTTACTTGACTATAAGCTCAGTATGAGCCAACACTGTGATGTGGCTACTAAAAAGGTTATTCGAACTTAGATTAAATTAATAGAAATACAGTTTTCAGAATAAGAGAAATGAGAGTCCCATTATAATTCTATAGTACAACATTGTAAAATGGCTGTTAAAAAACTGAAACACATTCAGAAGAGGGTGACCAGTATGAAAATGTCCTGAAGAATAATTCAGGCAAATAAGAGTTTTTAGCTTGAAGAAGAGATGATATGGACAGGATGTGGTGGAAAGAAAGGAGCACACTACTGGCATCTCCAAATACCAAAAGGGTTGTCTTAAGGATGAGGTAACACACTTGCTCCTACAGCACCAAAAGGCAGACTCAGAATCTGTGGAAAGATGTTTTGGGCACACCTTGGCTCAGTGTAAGTGAGAACTCTCTTATATTTGGAGCTATCCATGAACAAAATGGGTTCCTTTGTAATGTATCAAGCTCTTCAGTGGTAGGAGTTTTTGAGAGTCAGACAATCTAGTTCTCTTTCCATCTCTGCTGCTAACTAGCAGTGCAAACCTAGAAAAATGGCTTCAACTTTCCAGACCTCAGTTTCATCAGTAATTGGGTTAGAAGATCTCTAACGTTCCTTCCAACTTTAACATTATATTATAAAAAACAAAAATAACAATAATGGGCACTTTCCAGGTTGAAAGGTGCTTTCATATATGTTACAATAATCTTTTGATTTATTATCCCCATTCTAGAAATGAGCAAACTGAAGCTCAGGTAGGTGAAGCAACTTCGTTATGCTCCAACAGAAGTAAAGGCATTCAAACCCAGATCTTTTAATTCTAAGTCAGTGCTCTGTATACTATGCCACTTTCCATGGAGGTTTTTTTAAACTATGAGTTTTATTGCCTTCAGAGAACCTGACTTTTTGGTGTCTGGTGAACTAAGTTTTATTTTGGAAGAATCCCAAAGTAGAAAGAATGATCATGCAGAAGTTGTTGTTTTAGTTGTTTTTCAGTCAGGTCTGACTCTTGGTAACTCTATTTGGGATTTTCTTGGCAAAGACACTGGAGTGGTGGTTTGCCATTTCCTTCTCCTGCTCATTTTACAGATGAGAAAACTGAGGCGAACAGGATTAAGTGACTTGCCCAGGATCACACAGCTAGTGTCTGAGGCTGGATTTGAACTCATGAAGATGAATCTTCCTGACTCCAGACCCAGCATTCTAGCCATCGTGCCACCTGATCATACAGAAGACCTGGACTCAAGTTCCAACTATACTACTTACCAGCTTCTAAAATTAGCTAAGACTTGGGCTGAAGTTCTGGCTATGCCACTCACTAGCTATTGTGACCTTAGTCAAAGCCCCTTTCTAGGGCTCAGTTTCATCATCTATAAAATAAAGGTGTAAGACGATCTGCTTTTTGTAGCCCCTTCCAGCACTGACTTACTAGAATTGTACATTTCTTTTTATAGAAAGGAATTTCAATAGTGGAGAATCCTAGATCTGGTGCTAGGAGGAAATTCAAAGACTCCCTAGCCCAGCCCCCTCCTTTTACAGTTGAAGGAATTGAAGTCCATGGACGTTAAATGACTAGTTTAAGGTCAAAATTGTAGTAATCATCAGAGGCAGAATTTGAACACAGGTCCACTGATTCTAGAGCTAGTGTTCTTGCTAAGGTCCCATTATGTCTCCTGTACCCAACACAGTACATATGAAAGTCACTTTGAAAATCACGGGCTAAAATCTGCCCCTTTCGTCAGGAAAGAAAAGCTAGTATCTATTTCTTGATCACCAGAAGGCCGAATGAGGGGAAAAACCACTTTGAAAATAATTCCCCTCCAATAAATAAGCTTGCAAACTCACTTATTTAGGCTGTTCAAATTCCTACAAATTACTTATCAGGTCCTAATGTCAGGTTTCCATTCTTATTTGAATTGCACCAAAGCTCTTCAAGGTGTTTTTTTTTTAATTCTCCTATAGTCTTTGATCTTTTTTTTTTTTATTTTTTTCCTATATCTGTGATAATTTCATCAGGAATGGAAAGTCTTGGTGTGGAAATTACCTCCACTAATGCAGACTTTCAGAAATGTATGGTCTTACAGAGTCACCTAGGACACTGAGTGCTTCAACGATTAGCAGAGGGTCTCACAGACATGATATACCAGCAATAGGATTTGACTTTAGTACTTCCTAACTCTAAGGCTCGTCCTGAATCCACTCTGCAGTGCTGTCTCTTTTCTTCCCTCTTCATAATTCTCACTGACATGTGTTTCATTAATCTAGTGTGATTATTTTAGAGTCACTCAACTAATAAATATGAGATATTGTTGGAAAGAATGAAGTATGCTAATGAGATCTCCAGCCAACAAAATGCTAAGAATTTTCACGCAATGACATCGACTTGAGATTATAAATCAGAGTTTTATGGAAGGTTGCAATGCTCAAGCATCACACCTAATGAGACTCATTAAGAGTTTATTTAAATTTGTTATTAAATGTTTGATGGAACTTTGTGGGAAAATTTCTTAAGGGCAGTTTTAATACTCAAAGGACGGTGGCTTCCATGATGTGACTGTTCTCTCTCCAGATGTGCAAACCCTCCATGCCTCAGCAAATAATACTCATGAATTGCTGTGGCAAAACAACAACAATGAAAACAATAACAACATAAGTAATAATAATAGTGATAATAATAATAATAATAATAATAATCTGTTGACCAAACTCTTTGTTGACTAATCTCTCCAAATGAAGATAGAGTCTGTCATCACTGGACACACATATGAAGTCTTTCCATTGTATAGAACCTGTCAGGCCTTACACTCTCTTGGTGTGACCTTTAAAAGTTCTCTTCTCACAATGAGGCATTCAAGACTTCAATGAAAGCTTAAGGCCCAACACTAAGGAGATTGGATCTACTGGGCCTCCTGCCATGTAATAGTGCTCAAGCAGAGATGTGAATTCTCTATTTCGGAACTATCACAGACAGGATTCCTGCATATGATTCCTTCATAGAAAATAAAATTAAATGCTTTCTAAAGTCTTGTCCAACTTGGAGATTCTGTGTTTCTGTGATTCCTGTACTATTTCCAAAAGTTAAGAGAAGTTTAATTTGCATCTCCTGAAAATGGTGAGTTTGTCAAACGTGTGTGTGTGTTAATGTGTAGGTATGTGTTCTTGCTGTGGCAGGGACAGAATGTACTCATACAGTAGGTGCTGAAGAATGTACATAAGTAACACAGACAGTCTCAATCCTCAGAGGAAATGATGGAGTCAAAACCATCTTTTGAAGCCATTTGAGATTGCAGAGACCCTCTAATCCAACTTAATTCTTTTAAAGATGATGAAACTAAGACCCAGGAAGGTAAAGGGACCCCAACTTTTTTTTTAAAAACTACTTATTAAAATATCAAGAAACAATGAAAACTGGGTCACAGAAGATCTGAGGGTCATAGCTCCAGAACCAGAAGGGAATTTACAACTCAGCTGATCCAACTCCCTCATTTTGAAGAGAAAGAAAATGAGGCTCACCCGAGATCACATGGACAGTGAGTGGCAGATCAGAATTACAACACAGACCTCCTTGTTATTTCAATGTAGCGATCCTGTCATTGCATCACACTGATATTCATGGAACCAGGAAATGCCCAGAAAAATTATAAAGCAGCACATCAGCAAAAGACAAATGACTCAAATTGAATCAAATATACAAATGTTGAGATGTCAGAATGGGGAGCTATTATTATCCAGAGGAGTCTTCAGATTGGAGGTGACTTTACAAAAAGGAAGTGATAACTAGCAAGACTGAGGAGTGCCAAGTCACGGGAAGACATTAGTAAGGCGCTTGAGATGAGGGATGGGGTATTGAACTGGAGATGGAGACTGGAAAGCAGGCTGGCAAAGAGATACTATCTTGGGGTGCGGTGAGGTAGGTGGCATATATGAAGAGTCTAATTGGTTAATGATCCCTTGAAATGTAGGAATTGGGCAATGGTAGGCAAAAGGGAGTTTGAGTAGGTTCCTACGTCAGGGAATGGTGATACGTATAAGACAATATTTGAGATAGCAGATTTACATTTTCTAGAGCAAAAAGTATTATTAAACAGGGTGGCCAGCAGCAGCCATAGTACTCCAGGAACAAGGTGGTTCTTGATTAGAGCATTAACTCTTTGAGCGTAGAGATGGCTTTTATTTCTGCCTTTGTGTCCCCAGAAGCTAGCACAGTGCCTTGTCCATACTAAGTCCTTTGTAAATCCTTGTTTAATTGAATTATTGAATTAGATAATGAGGATTTGGGAACAAAAAAGGAAGTCTTGAATTTGGGATATGTTTTAGAGAAGAGATTCTTTGAGCTTGATAATTGAATTGAAGGGAGTTACACAAGAGAGAAAGGGCCAAAGATGAAACAGCCATAGCAGAAACTTGATGTAGTAGAAAGAGCTGTGGATTATGAATCAGGAAACTTGGTTCAATTCATACTTCTGATACTTACAAGCTGCACGATCTTAGGATAAGGTATTCCCTAACCCTCAATCCCATCATCTGCAAAATGGGGGTGAAAATCCTACCTCACAAGAGTGTTGAGAAGAAAATGCTTTGAAAACTTAAAAATACAGCAATAATGTGAGTTATCAACTGGTCAGTTTGGATATGGTTCATCAGAAGGCCTCTGCTCAATCCATCTGGACCTGCCTAACCAAATAGAGCATGGAACAATTGGAGTTTGTCTCTAGGACAAGCTAAAGTCAGACAAATACATTTTTAAGCTGACAAAATTCTTCAGTTACAGTTTTATTTTTCTTTTTTGATTAAGGATACAAAATACCCTAGTGAACAATAGTAACCACTGACAATTTCCTGATTATGGGAGAAATGAAGGATTGAGAAGAGGTTGTGAAGCAAAAAATACCAATTATACTGTTCTCTCACATAATTAATTTAAAAGGTTCTGGTGACATGCTAGTTCAGCATTTCTGAAAGACTTTATTACTGAAAGTAACTTTTAGATTTGTTAAATTCAAAACAAAAGGAACAATAGACAATGATCTCTCAGGATCCAATTCAATTCAACAACTTTTGTGGTTCAAATCAGGCCTCAGACCAATCACTTGACACTTACTAGCTGTGTGACCCTGGGCAAGTCACTTAACCCCAACTGTCTAGAACAAAAACAAAAACAAAAAACAAAAAAAGAAACACTTTTGTGCCAATATAGTGTCTGCTCTAAAGGACCTTACATTTTACTAGGGAGAATGATATGTACCAAATATAAAGGGATGGCATGATGCAAAAGAGATGTATATGCACATTAGTGTAATAAATATCAAGTTGGTGAAATAGTTTTTAATTTTCCTTGGTAGGGGTTGGGGTGGAGTACAGTTCCAGGTACAGTTTCCTAGAGAAGGTAGCTTTCGGTAGACAATGATGAAGGAAAAATCCATTCTGAGTATGGAGAGATGTGTGAAGAGAGACAAAGAGAAGGAAGGGGATAGTACAAGAAGGAGGGACAGAGAGTAGTCCAGTTTGGCTAGAACATAGAGTATGCCAAAGTAAGTGACATGAGATGAAGCTGGGGAAATAGGTTTAAGCCACTTTGTGGAGGATCTTAAATCCACATCCCCTCCAACACTTTCCCCTTTACTTTCCCCTTCAATCATTTTAGTCAATCTTATAAGTATAAAATGATATCTCAAAGTTTTTTAAATTTACTTTTATCTAATCAACAATAATTTAGAGCATTTCTTCATTTGGCCATAGATCATTTTGATTTCTGTATCTAAAAACTGCCTTTTCATATCTTTTGACCATTTATCAATTGGGGAATGACTCATATTCTTATAGGTTTGACAAAGTTTTTTTGAGCCACTTTGTGGAGGGTCTTACATGCAAGGATGAGGCATTTGGACAATTCATCAGGCAATAAAGAGCTGGTAAAGGTTGTTAATTAAAGGGAAAACTTGATCAGAGTGGTGCTTTAGGAAAAAAAAAATTGGGCCTGCATGTGGAGGATGGATTGGAGAGGGAATGGACTAGAGGTAGGGTAGTGCATTGTTGCAGTATCCTGTGTGAAAAGTAGTGTTTGTGTGTGTGTGTGTGTGTGTATCTGTGTGTGTGTGTGTGTGTGTGTGTGTTTAACTTGGTCATGGCAGAGGAAATGGTAAGGAGAGGATAGATAGGATAAACATATGGTACTTAGTAACCACTTAGATATGAAGTATGAGAAAGAAAAGTAGAAGATGACTAAGATCATAAGCCTTGATATCTGAGAAAAATGCATTTATTCCATAAATATTTATCAAGTGCCTACAATACAAAAGGCACAATTCTGCTTTGATTACCATATCTCCAAGGTGACCTATTGGGGCTTTTCCATTTGCCTAAACCACAGTGTTTTTAGGGGAAAAAATATCAATTTACCATTGAGGATGGCATTCCTCTCTCCCGTCTCTCTCTTGCGATCTCTAGCTTCCTTCAAGACTTAGCTCAAGTGGCATTTTCAGCATCAGACCTTTCTTAATTCCTCCGGTTTTTAGTTCTTCCCTCTCTCTCATTACTTTATATTTATTGTATATGTTTTACATTTGCTTATCTGTACACATTTGTCCCATTATATTATAAGCTCCTTGAGGGCAAGGATGCTTTTATTTTCATCTTTGTATCCCCAGAACCTAGTACCTGGCACATAATAGAAACTCAATACATAGCCGTTGAACTGAATTCAATACATGATTTGAGTGTGACTTATCCTGAGTCCAAGTCTTGAGTTCTTTCCAATATATTACTGTGCCTCTAGAACCAGTCCAGTTGTTTTTCAGTTGTGTCCAGCTCTTGATTACCACATTTTGGGCTGTCTTGACAAAGACATTGGAGTAATTTGCCATTTCCTTCTTCAGTTCATTTTACAGATGAGAAAACTGAGGCAAACAGACAAAAAGTGACTTGCTCAGAGTCACATGGCTAGTAAATGTCTGAAACTGGAGTTGAATTTATCAAGATGAGTCTTCCTGATTCCAAGCTCAGCACTCCATCCACTGCACCACCTAGATGTCCCCAGCTGGATCCTGTAGCTAATACTATTTGCATAGAAAAAACAGTGGAAGCTTTCTTTTGAGTTCAAGGGTCAAATAAGGATTCTCCTTCTCTCCACTATTATTTGAAATAGAACAGGAAATGGTAGCTGTAGCAATAAGACAAGAGAAAGATATTAGGGAAATGAAGATTCCATAGTGAAAAGACATAAAAATAGCAGGGAGGGTGAGAAAATAAGCAGCACAGGAAAACTCATAATACAATCAAGACTTCCTATGGCTTTATAGAATCCCAAAGTAAAACTTCATCAAAAGAGACTGCTTCCCTTATAACTAAAAGTAACCCCAGAAAGGAAAATGGATTGGTCACAAAGACTCTGAGAATGGTTAGAAGACCTCATAATAGAAATGAATGAAGCAATATGGAATAATATTAGAATTCTTGATGATAGACTTAAAATGGAAAAAAAAACCTTGGAATTTGAAGAAATATGTAAGGATAAGCAAATGTAAAATATATACAATAAATACAAAGTAATGTGGGAGAGAAGAACTAAAAACTGGAGGAATTAAGAAAGGTCTTATGCTGAAATGAAGAAGCTGGAATAAATTAACAAAATTAAGTAGGCACTTAAAAAGGAAGAATGGAAGAAACGTAAGCAAGAACTATTAGAACAAAGTCAGAAGGTTGCAAAATTAGAAAAACATGCACAATATCTATTATCAAAAACAATTGACCTGGAAATTGGGCAAAATTAAGGCTTCCCCAAAAAAAATTAAACAGCAGCAACAACAAAACTTGGATACCATATTTGAAAAATCATTAAAGAAAACTTTTCAACCACTTGGGTATCAGAAAGAAAATAAAAATAGAATTTGCAGATCATTTCATGAAAAAAAAACAAATTTAATAAATCTAAAAATCAAGCCCAAATTTCAAAGCTACTAGTTCAAAGAAAAAATACTTCAGGTGGCCAGAAAGAGTTAAATAATATGGGCAGCTAGGTAGTGCAGTGGATAGAGCACCAGTCCTGAAGTCAAGAGGACCTGAGTACAAATCCGGCCTCAGGTCAGACACTTGACATTTACTAGCTGTGTGACCCTGGGCAAGTCACTTAATTCCAATTGCCAAAAAAAAAAGAGTTAAATAATATGCCAATAGTTTGATAGTGATGTCAATCAGAATCATATAGGGCTTTGATGTAATAAGAGAAATAATGGAACATGATGTGCTGAAAGAAAAAGAAAAAATATATAGACACATGCATATATAATATATACATGCACATACATATATGTGTGCATATATAGATACAGATATGGATATGGTGGGTGGGTGTGTATATATAAAATGGTTACCATATCACCAAGCTGACCTAGTGAAACTTTTTTATTTGCCTAAACCACAGTTTTTAAGGGAAAAATATCAATTTACCACTGTGGGTCAATCAATTTAATCTTCTTTAAGAGTACTTGGCAATTTATCTTGCACAACTGAGCATAATCCAGTGTGGGGAGAGGAGTTTTTGGAGTATACCTGTCTAGAAAGCCACAGTTAGGCTCCACACAGTTGGGTTTGCTCTAAAGGGTCAGTGCAATGAATAACAGAAACCTAGAAAGGGGAAGACATTTGAACTACTGGAAAGAGCTAAGTTATGATCAAATGTTTTAATCCAGGAAAGAAAATACATTTTGTACACTAAGAATCTCACTATTTCTAGATATCAGTGAGGGAACAAAGAGAAAAAAGTTTAGAGCTAAGAAAGATCCAATAAAAAAGTAAAAAAAAACCCCACAAAAGTACATAAAAAAGATCCAAGGGAAAGAGCGGGGAGGAGAAAAGAACTTACTATTAACTATAGGCACCACAGATTATCCAGCACTGAAATGGAAGTGGGAAAAATTGATACCTCTTGAATTTCATTGTTATCTGAGCCAGGCAAAGGAAGTTTTTTGTTGTTGTTTTTAAGACTATTGTGATAGAAATGCAATAAAGGGAACAAAGAACTGGGTTGAATTAGGGAGGAGTGGGAATTAAGAGGGATGATCCTTCCCACCCCCTACAACCCCCCCCCCCACAAAATAGGGGGGAAATGTCTTGACCCAGCAATTTGCCTCTAGCCTGAGAAAAAGAGGGAGGGATAAGACTGAGTGTGGATTGCTCCATGTAATATAAACTATAGATCCCAGTGCTGATTTTATTCCATTACTTCTGCCTTTATTTATTTTCCTAAAGTACAGGTTTGAGAAAAAGAAAAAAAAATATTATAACAGATTTTGATAGAGGGAAACATAAATGACAAATCTGTGAATATGAATGTGATTAATTCACTCAAATTAATAAACCCAAAGTAAGAAAAAAAATAGAAATACTAAAAATCATAGAAGAGAATGAGAAAATGGAAAGCAAAAAATATAATACATAAAACTGAAGGCTATTTCTTAAGACTAATAAAATAGAAAACATATTAGCTAATTTGACAGAGGTAAAAAGAGGAAGGCTGAAAAGTTACCAAAATAAAAAAGAAAATGAGAAAGGGGTAAAAAATAAATTTAGAGTAACTAGAGGAAATACAAATGAAACTATTTAAAACTATTATACCTAATTAAATGCTTACAAAATTGAAAATTTAAATGAATGAATGTTTACAAAAATTAAAAAAGTCACTAAATTAAAAGCTAAAAACTCCTTATATCAGGGAAAGAAATTGAAAACCCCATGAATCTCTCTCTCTCTCTCTCTCTCTCTCTCTCTCTCTCTCTCTCTCTCTTTCTCTCTCTGTCTGTCTCCACACACATACACACACACACACACACACACACACACACACCCTGAGTTCACATGGATATACATGTAAATTGGAAAGATTTTAAAAGAATAATTAGAACCAATACTAGATAAACTATTGGCAAAAAATAGACACTTTCTCAAATTCTTTTTGTGAAACAAATATGATTCTATTGCCCAATTCATGGAGAAATAAAGCAAAGAAATGACAGACAAATATCCCTAATGAATATTGATGCAAACATATTGAATAAATACTAGCAAAGAAGCTACTACAATAAATACTTTAAAAAAATCAATATTACCAGATTTGATTTACATGGAGAATGAAGAGATTTTTCAACATTAGAAAAAAATAAATGTTGTAAATCATATTAACAAAAATTTCATGATGTGAATATATAAAGTTGCAGAAAAAAACCTTTGACAAAATGTGGCATTCATTTATGTTTAAAAGGATAAATACAGTAATAAAAGAACTTTACCTTAATATATTATACATCTATATATACATATATTTCCAATAGCTATCATTATTTGTAAATGAGAAATTACAGAAACTTTCTCAACAATATCAAGGGTAAAGCTAACATATAATTGCCTTGCTGTTTATTTGTATAGTTGTAGAAATTTTAACTATAACAATAAAGCAAGAAAAAGAAACTGGTGTACCAAAGATAAAAAAAAACAGACAAAATTGTTTTTATTTGGAGGTGAGCTAATATTTATAGAACCTTAGAGATTAAATGAAAATATTAACTTAAATGATTAACAACTTCAGTACAGTAACAGGATAGAAAAAACATTCTACCAAAATTATCCAGCTTTCAAAAAAACTTACTTGCAAACCTCAGTAGGAAAAGATTAAAAGAGACATTTTATTAAAAACAGCTAAAGTTCATTAAGTATCTGGAAGTTAATCCCTTAGACACACTCAAGATTTATATAAATACTATTACAAAACAACATTTGCAGAAATAAAGGAAGAGCTCATCATTGTTTGTGGTTAGGGCATGCTAATATAATGAGAATGATGATACTATCCAAACAAATTTACAGACTTAATGTTTTACCAATCAGATTACTAATTACTTTATAAAACTGGACAAAGATTATAATTTTCATTTGGAGGAGCAAAAGATAAGAATCCCAAATGAAGTAATTTTAAAAAGTAGAAATTAAGGGGCAAAGGATTTCCAGACCTCATACTATGTTAAAAAAAAAAAGTAATCATCAAATTTGTTCATCATTGAAGCCATTTTGGAAAGCAATTTGGAACTATACCCAAAAATTCAATACACTGTACATACTATTTTACCAAGAAATACCACTATTAGACTTATATCTCAAAGAGAGTAAAGAAAGAAGAAAAAGACACATATACAAAAAATATTTATAGAAACTCTATTTTTAATAGCAAGGAACTCAAAATGATGGTGATACCCATCAGTTGGGGAATTGGTGATTAAGTTTTGGTATATAAAGGTAATCAAACACTATCACGCCATAAGCAATGATGAAAGGGATGTTTTCATTGAAAGTTAGGAAGACCTGTATGAATTAATGCAGAGTAAAATGAGCAGAACAAGAATAATTTAAACAATAACAATATTGTAAAGACAAGCAACTTGGAAAGACTTAAAAACTCTGAACTTAGTGACCAGTTATGATTCTAGAGGACCAAAGATGGACTCAGGTTTCTCTCTCTCTCTCTCTCTCTCTCTCTCTCTCTCTTTCTCTCTCTCCTTCTCTGTACACACACACACACACACACATGTGTATATATACACACGCACACATTGACATGGCTAATATGAAAATTTGTTTCACTTAACTATGAGTATTTATTACAAGGGTTTTGTCTTTCTTTTTTTCTTTTTCTTTCCTTTCTTTCCTTTTAATGTTTCCAGGAAGTAGGAAGCCCATAGTATTCAGATAGGGAAACTCCAAAGGGGTGGCTGAAACCAGCAGTGTTCTGAATGGGATACTTCATGTGGGTCAAGAGTATACAGTACTTTGCTATGAGATGCTCTAGAGAAGCATGAAGATGACGGTACTCTAACCAATGACAATCTCATGGTGGAGGTGGGAGTGGGTGAAGTGATAACCTGCTAGAACTCTGAGCTCAGATACGCCAGAGGAAATGGAAGCCAGCAGCAGGCACCCAGAAAATCAAGATCAGGACCAAAGAGGGCCTGACCTCCACATCTAAGAGTGGGAGAGCAGAGCCTAACAGTGTCATAAATCAAGAACTGAAGCTACAGATAAAACTAAAGAGAATATACCAAATACTATGAAGAAATATAAAAGGGCAAGAGATGCCCAAGAGGTAAATCTGGAAGAAGAAAGTAACATCATAGCAACTATAAGCAGAGCCTCAGAAGAAGAAAAAATAGCTTGGGACTAAATGAGTGCCTGGAAGAAATGAAGTAAGAGATAAAAATGAAATTATAAATAAAAGAATAATTCTGGAATAAATTTAAAGGCTGACAACCAAGAATAATTTACCCCCACAAAACTGATTATAATTCTTCAAAAGAAAGAGTATATTTTTATGGAGTAGGAAACTTTCAACCATTCCTGATGAAAAGACCAAAGCTGAGTAGAATGTCTGAAATGCAGATACAGGAATCAAGAGAACCTAAAAATGAAAACTCATTTAAATAATTGGAAGAGGCTAATCAATGATGAATTATTTATATTCTAAAAGTAAAAGAAAAGACAGATGACTCTTCAGTAGCCCTAATATCTTCAAAGGTAACAGAGAGAATAAAATAAGATAGACAAGGAGTATTGGGTAGGTGGGGGAAGTATTTCTGTCTTATTTTGATGGCCTTAGGAAGAGAAAAAAGAGAATATGGGAAAGAGGGGATATACTAGGGAAGAAATAAAGAAGAGAAGGGACTTACTATTTCTCATGGTTGTGATACATTAGAAACTCAGTATACAGACATGGAAGAAGTGGTGTGGGGCAGACATTACATAAATCTTGCTCTTAGAACTAGACAAAGGGGGTTTGAACACAGAGAGTTCAGTGTAGAAATGCATTAAATTCAACAGGGAAAAAGGCAAAAACAGGGAGGGATTAAGATTGAAAGTTGAATCAGGAAGAGAAGAAGATGGGAAGGAATAATCACAATCAAAACAAATTCCAAATTTAGAAAGTAGGTCATAAAGTAGAAATCAAAAGGGAAGAAAAACAAAAGTAAAAAACAGTGATCAGCATCTGAGCAATGGGAAGAGAGGAAGGATAGTGAAGTAGAGAAATATCACTTTAATTTTGGATCACTAAAATTAGTCACATTCCTTCTCTTTCACCACCTTCTTTTTTTTGTAAAAAAAAAAAAGAGGAGCAAAGGAGAAAGAAATAAAGAAGTAAAAGAGGGTATGTTGGAGGGAAATACACAATTAACAATAAATAACTGTGAACATTAGTAGCATGAACTGACCCATAAAAAAGAGAACAGCATTCAACAACCTGTTATTTACAAGAAACACATTTGAAACATAAAAATTCAAAGAGAGATAAAATGAATTTATTATGCATCAGTTGGACTAAAAAATCAGGGTATAGCAATCATGATTTCAGATAAGGCAACAGTAAAAACAGACATGGTTAAAGACATAAACAGGAGACTACATTGTATTTAAGGGCACCTTAGGTAGATAAATCAATACTGTATATGTATATCTATATATACAGATATGCATAGATGAGAGAGAGAGAGAGAGGCAGAGAGACAGAGAGAGAAAGACAGAGATAGAGACAGAGAGAGAGAGAGAGAGAGAGAGAGAGAGAGAGAGAGAGAGAGAGA
>NW_020954611.1:7071487-7139137 GCF_900497805.2 Vombatus ursinus
AGAGAGAGAGAGAGAGAGAGAGAGAGAGAGAGAGAGAGAGAGAGAGAGATGCATATAATGGCACAGCATCTAAGTACTTAAAGGAAAAGTTAATCAAATTACAGGGAGAAATACACAGCAATACTATAATAACTGTGAACTACAATGTGCCCCTTTTAGACCTAGACAAATCTAGGTTAGGACCCAAATAGAAATTTAGAAAAGTTAGACAAGATAGATCTATGTTGATTAATGAATAGGAGTATATATTTATAGCTACATATATACATATACCTTTTCAAAAATTGACCATGTATTAGAAGGCACCTTTTGAACAAATTCAGAAAAGCAGAAATACTGAACACAGTGCAATAAAATTATAATCAATAAAGGAACATTAAAGAAAGGATTCAAACCTAAATGGGAACTAAATAATTTAATTTAAAGAACTGGTGGATCAAAAACAAATCATAGAAATGACAGATAATTCCATAAAAGAAAATGACAGTAATATGATAATGTACCAAAACCTTTGAAGACTGCCACAGCAGTCTTCAGAGAAACATTTACATTTCTAAACACTTTTATCAATGAAAAAAGAATGGATCAGTGTATTGAGCATGAAATTTAAAAAAAAACTAGAAAATTGACAAATAAAAAATCATAACTAAGCAAAATAGAAATTCTTTAAATCAAAGAAGAGATTAACAAAACTGAAAGAAAAAAGTACATTGATCATTAAAACTAGGAGCTGGTTTTTTTTTGAGAGGGTTGAGAGGAGAGGAACTAATAAAATAGATAAACAAATAGCTAAAAGATTAAAAAGAAAGAGAGAAAACCAAATTGCTTACATAAAAATGAAAAAGGAAAATGCTTAACAAATGAAGAGGAAATAAAAAAGTATTTGGAACTATTCTGACCATTTTATGTCAAAAAACTGATCATTTAAGTGAAATGAATCAATATTAGAAAAATGCAAAATAGACTAACAGAACTAAAAATAGAGAATTTAAATCCTACCTCAGAAACAAAGAAATTATAACAATCATAAAGGTTAAAACTCTCTCAATCATATCCACAAGACTCCAGGCCAATATTTTCTTCCTTGCCTTTCTGAGGTACCAAAACATCTTGATCAATGTCTGCAAGCCACGATTCTTATATTTGACATGAACTATCACAGCCTTCATTCAAGTATTAGACACCAGAACTTTTATTTATTGTACAGAAATATGCTAATCTTCTCTGTGTCATTCTAAATTTAATATATGTGCACTTAAGAGAAGTGCACTGAAAGCTTTGTTTTTGCTATTAGTATAAGCCACGTCTATATAATACAAAATGAAGTTGTAGGTTAGTAATTATGCAGTAAATATAGGTAGTACAAACAATTAAATAATTCTCTCCAGGTAATTGAACAAAATTTGAAATTTACACCAGAATTATCAAGTTTATATATCTATGCAGTACACTCTCATAGACTCCTTCATTCTGGGCTGTGCAAACCTAACCTTGATTTTTAAGATTGTTTTCTTTTGCTAAGCATTACTTCAAGTTAAACTCTCCAGCATCAACAAAGGCAACATCAAAGGCCACTTTACAACAAACATATTCCATTTTTCTTTCTTTGCTATTTGTTGTATGTGTATGTGTGTGTGTGTGCATGTGTGTATGTGTGTCTGTGTGTCTATGTATCATGGAGTCTGTCCAAAGAAAGCAGCTGTTCACACTATCTCCCTTGGAATTAATACCCACAGTTGGTGCCTGCAAATGCTGAAGAAAAACCCAAAGTGTACTTAAGTCTGCTCTCAGGGCTTTGCCACCATATGTTGTACCAAACTAAATCCAACAGTAAGGAATACCATCTCTCAAACGATAGTTGAAAAAAATGGGGGAAGGCTGTAGATTCTCACCTTATTTATTTAACTTATATGCAGAGTACATCATGCAAAATTCCAGGCTGGACAAATCAAAAGCTGGGATTGAGGTTGCCAGGAAAAATATCAACAATCTCAGATATGCAGACAATACCACTCTAATGGCAGAAAGTGAAGAAGAATTAAGTAGCCTCTTGAAGAGGTTGAAAGAAGAGAGTATAAAAGCTGACTTAAAGCTTAACATTAAAAAAAAACCTAAGCTCTTGGCAACTGGTCCCACCACTTCCTGGCAAATAGAGGGAGAAGAAATGGAAGCAATGTCAGATTTTGTGTTCTTGAGCACAAAGTACAAGTGCCTCAAATGTTAATAGAGAAAAGTATGATGAATACAAGTAAGAAGTAACCCATTTCTAACAGTGATCTGCATATGATAAATCGTATTAAGGATACCCTTCAAGGGGCAGCTAGGTAGTGCAGTGAATAGAGATGGGCTTGTAGCCAGGAAAATCTGAGTTCAAATTTGGCCTCTGACACTTATTATGTGACCCTGGGAAAGTCACTTAACTGTTTGCCTCAGTTATCTCGTCTGTGAAATAACAAGATAATAAGAGCATCTACTTTGCAGAGTTGTTATGAGGATCAAATGAAGTAATCATCATAAAGTGCCTGGCACAGAAGTAGTGTATAAACGTTAAATGTTGCTATCATTATCATCAACGTCGTCATCATTATCATCAGCAGCAGCATTAAATGGATACCTTGAGTGGAAGTTCTGTTGGTTATGTAGAGAGAAGTCATAATGGATACCCAAAAGCTGAAAACTGGTGCCCATGATATGGAGGATGTATGAAAGAAGATAGATAAAACTGCCAAGGGATGAAACGGCATTGAACGGCTATCAATTTGTACTGCTGGAGGGAACACCCACATTGACAAGGTTACATATTAATTGAAGTATTTAAATTGCACTTCAAATTTCACAAAATGCTTTCTACAACAACCCTATGCAATAGGCAGCTAAGTGGCACAGTGGGTATAATATAAGACTTTGAAGCAGGAAGACCCAAGTTTTAATCCTATCTCAGATAAGCCACTTAACTTCTGTCTTAGTTTTCTTATCTGTAAAATGGGGATAATAGTAACACCTATGGCACAAGGTTATTGTGATGATTAAATGAGATAATGTTTATAAAGTATTTTGCAAACTTCAGAGAGCTATCTAGATATTAGCTATTATTATTATCATATTATTATTACTACATTTACAAATAAAGAAACCAAGGTTTAAGAGACTTACTTAAGTTGACTCAATAAGCTGTGTCTATCAAAGGCAGAATCATAGTTTGAGAAATGGATGGTACCTTGGAAACCATCTAGTCCAACTCCACTATGTTACAGATGAGGAAACTGAGGTCCAGAAATATTAAGTACCATGACCAAGTTCACAAAACTTGCAGCAGGATTTGAACTGAAATCTTATCCTGAGTCCAATTTGCTTTCTATTACGCTTCATTGTCTCTTCCATCACAGTGTCAGGAGGCAGGACACCTCATGGAAAACACCACTGCCATGGCTGGAGAATATGAACTGGACAACTAGGTAAAGGAAAAGACAGAGGTGGCACAAAGATAGGGAATCACCTGCAGGTAAGGTAGAGCTGTTTCCTGCTGTGTTTGTTTATATATGATAGAATGTAGGAATTGTTGGCTTTGTGTCTGAAAGAGAGGGAGAGAGAAAAGGAGGAAAGGAGAGAGCCTGTATGTTTTATAGGGAGAAAATGCACGTGGGAGGAGCCCCTGGGCAAAATTTTGCCTTTGCCATAATCCACCTCCCCTGGCTAACATTTAGAGATGGAAATTTTGAATGGGTGAAAATGTCCAAACCCAGCAGAGATGTAGTTTTACAGAGTTTAATAACATCAGAGTCATAACTTACACAATAGGGAGCATGAAACAATTACAGTCTGTTGTGTTTTTAGAGAGAGTGCTAATGACCTTCCTCTGATGCCCATTTGACCAAAATATTCTGCCTATTATAGTTACATCTGTGTCATCATAACAACAAAAATTTGTTTGGAAAGGAGTAATCCGGTGGAAAGAGGGAGAGGCAGAATATGCATTGGCTGATTTGTTTGGTCATGAATAGACAGAATGTTTACTTTGCTTTTAGTGTGTTCTTCCAGAATAAGTAGAGATTTTAACTCACATTTTACTTCTTAGGTGGATATGTGATTTTATAAATGTAGGTATTTTATCCTGCAATGGAAATCATTAGTATCTTGTCTTCCTACCCTGTACAATTTTTCTCTGTGTCCAGCTATAAATCATCCTTAGTCAAGAAGTATTTATTAAGCACTTACCATGTGTCAGGCTCTGTGCTAAACTGGAAGTACAAAATACAAGCAGAAAGAAAGAGAGTCTTTATCCTCAAGAAGTTTATATTCTAATGGGGGAAAACAAAATTTATTCAATAAGCTGGATAGAGGCTTCTTTTAGTCTTTAATATTTTGTAGATGCCAGTAAAGCACTCAGTTTGTGCATGTTATTCCCTCACTCTTGATAGTTGATCAGACCACTTCCTTTACTAGTCATATGGGTTCTTCATTCTTTTGACTTTGTTTTATCATTTCTTAATGTCTCATAGAGTCATTAGCTTCCATTAAAGAATTATTTTCTTCAGTGAGGTTTTGTACCTCTTTTACTATATAGCCAATTCTGGTTTTTAAGGAGTTATTTTCTTCAGTATTTTTGTGCCTCTTTTACCAAACTGTTCATTTTCTTTTCATAATTTTCCTGCATTGCTCTCATTTCTCATTTTTTCTTTTACAACTCTTATTTGATTTTAAAATAATTGTTTTTTCTTTTTTTTATTTTTTAAATCACTTTTTTAAGCTATTCTAGAAATTCCTGTTGGGTTTGTGTTGAATCTGCACTTTTCTTTGAAGCTTTGATTGTATCTGTTTTCATGATACTCTTCTGAGTTTATGTCTTGAACTTCCCTGTCACCATAGTAGCTTTTTACAGTCAGAGTTTTTCTTTTTGTTGTTGTTGTTGTTGTTTGCTCATTTTCTCAGCCTATTTCCTGATTTTGGACTTTGCTCTGCTTACATTTGGGGTTGGAGTGGAGATAAGGATCACTGTACTAAGCTTTAGGTTTAGAAATTTTAGACTTCTCTCTGCTGTTTTCATAGCTAGTTCTAGAGGCCTGTGAGATTTCAGTGCTCCCCAGGTTGTGTGATCTGGAAAGAGGTGTGCTTACTGTTCTCCTGGTCTGCACTCTGGTCCTTACCCAGGTATGCCTGTTGCACTCTCCTTACCACAACTTCTCTTCTTCCTGGAACTGAAATCAATACCCAGGTAGATCCTTTGTTCTCTTGTGACCACAAGTGCTCCTTTCCACCCTACAACCCAGATATTGGTAATGGGCAATGGAGTTGTCAAATGGCACTGAGTCCAGGGCTACCACAGGAGTCTTCTGAAAGCTCGTTCTAATCAAGTGTTCAATCCCCACCATTTCTGGGCAATGAGAGCTCCCATATGGCTGTGGCTGCCTCTGCTACTGCTGCTGCTATTGCATATACTCATCTCCAAGAACCACTCTTGGTGTTACTACAGGGCTATGCTCCCAGTCAGACCCCACCCCAGTGCCACAGATGACTCCTTTTATCTTTCTAAATTGTCCTGGGCTAGAAAAATGTCTCACTCCAGGTTTTTTGTGTTTGTTTTGTTTCTTTGTTTGTTTGTTTTTGTTATGCTGATTTAGAATTCAATTTGACATGCCATTTTAAAGTTGTTTAGAGGGGAATGCTGGGAAAGTTTGGTCAGAATTCTCCTTTTATTCTGCCTTCTTGGTTCTGCCCCAGCCCCCATCATATGGGTTTTTAATATCTTTTCTCTACTTCTTGTGTATAAGTTACTGTTGGTAGTAAACTATGGTCAGCTCATTACTATATGACTCTCGATAGCCTCCTTAGGTAACCTTCAGTTTTGATTCTTCAGAAAGCATAGTATTCCATGATTTAAAGCCAAAGAGGATCACTGGGGAATATTGGTGTTGAATAGATGGCCTTATGCGTAGAGAAGAACCCTGGGATCATGCGATTTCCCAACTACAATCTACACCACTCTTTTCTTCCTATTCAATTCAATACCCGCTTGAAGTGTCTGTCCATGGTACCGATGAATTAGCTCCATGCTCTGCCCAGCCAAGTCCATATCAAATCTGAACAACATCCTTTCTTCATCTACTTGATTTTTCCTCTGTATGTGGTCAGGCCAATCTCCTTTGGGTGGCTTTGGATCTTAGAGAAAGGCTTGTGATGTTTTGTGACTTTATTTAATTGAAACAATGATATCCTCAAATGAGAGTATTTGGAAATCTTCCCGTACAAAAAATCCTACTTCCACTTAAACTCTGTGCAAGATATTCTCCTTAACCCTGTCAGACACCATTAGCAAGTATATGATTCCCTATTGTATGTCCCACTTTGCATTGGTAATCAAAGGATTGCTAAACAAAGTTATCTCCATGGTTAAATTTATCAAGTAGTCCTGCACAATCTTAGCATATTGCATAGGGATCATATTGTTGGAGAAAAACATTTAAGAGTGCTTTGTTCTACCAAATCCAATTAATTTTCCCCTAATCAATAAACAATAATCACAGGGGACTTTGGAATCTCTGTACTTCTCAGTCTATTGTATGACCATAAAGACATCATCTTTTGTGGAAAATTGCCTAAGAAATGTTTGCCTGTTCCCTTCTTCTATTTTCAAGAAGAATAACATTAATATGTACTTAGCCAATTCTCATAGAGATTTCATTGAGATGAGAAATATTATTGGCAGTTGCTAGAGTCTTTATAGTTGCTATTTTTTGGATCATGATGCCATCTGAGACCTTTCACATTCCTTAAGGATCTTTTCTTCTTGAAAGGTATCATTAAAAACAGTTCCTGATTTCTGGGGCCTTCTACCTTCAGAGCATCACTCTAGGCCTAGATTTGGAGAGGAGAGGAGAGGAGGTTGGAGCTGGTTTATCACTGCAGGCCAAGAAGAGAAGGCACAGTTTCTATCTCTGGCAAGGAAGTACACAGCTGTAATGGATCAGCAAAGCTGACCGGCTGGGCTGGGGCCCATGCCCTGTGCTACATATTACCATAAATCTATTGACAAGTTTCAAGTGGGGGTGTAAATTAAGGTCAGCACACAAATCAAAGGTTCTGGTGTCTTCTTTGGACTCATCTAACAGCAAACTGTTCTTTAAAGATGTGCTCCATTGACAGTAACTCAATAATGGGCACAAATTGGAGAAGAAGCTAGCTCTGCTATGATGCTGGCTTTCCATACCTTCCTCAATGACTCATCTGTGGTTTGGTCTTTGCTATCAGCTGAGATCAAAAAATCCAGTGTCTCACTCTTCTCTCCCTTCTAAGGTTATCTTCAGGTTTTCAAAGAGAAAGTGGCATCACAATATGGGGAGACCCTCTGTTATTCAAGGAAAGAACTCTAGAATCTAAGGATCTAGGTGGGAAAGATGAAGAGGAGAAGACATCTCATAAATGGAGGACCCCCTTCCTTCCAAGAAGTGGATAGAGCTGGGCTACTAAGATTGCAGTCTGGAGCAGGTCTCCCTACCTTCCTATATTGTAGTGGCCACAATGGAGAGGGGTTCCTCCATCATCCCAGGCTCCAAGGCTCCTGCTCTATTTCCATTAGCCACTCTTCCCTTAGTGTAAATCATGCTTATCCATTATGGAAAAATAGAAACATTTTACAGAAACACAAAAATATTTGGCTTAAAAAAACCCAGTCTCTCAGTGTTTTAAAATTGTATATTCTCTAATAGGGATTTCTTCTGTGTATATTTGGTCTAGTATAGGTGCTCTTTTAGTCTTCATTTACTGAAATGGCATCTCATCCTCTTTATGTAGTAGATCAGATATTGTGTCAGAATCCAAAAGTAGAAACCTACATCAGTCATGAGAATAGGTTGATATAGAAACACAAATCTCCTCTATCATGGCTATTTGTTGTCCTTTCATTTTTATCTATAAATTCTCTTCAGATTATCTGATATAGTTAATTCATAGACCAAGATTTTTGCAAGTTAATTTTACCTCCACTGGTGTGTTTGTTTTGTTTTGCTTTGCTGTGATGTGATACTGTTTATACTTTTTCATCACTTTCCCTCATGATGTTTTTGTAAATGAGCTTGAACTTTAAAATGGGACTATCCTTGGCTACCATGTTTCTATGTCTCACAAAGAGTGGTTAAGATGTTTCCTGGCTTCTATTGGTTCCTCATTTTGGTGACTTTTATATCAATTAAATTTCCCTAATAAATGATGATAATCTGGAGAGATGTATTTATTTCCAATTTTTTCTTGTCAACAGTTTATTTAAATAGTTCATGCTAGAGCTATTGAAATTACTCACAGGATCTTCTCATTGTTAGGCTTTCTTCCAATTTAGCAGCAACTTTGAACTTTTCTATAACAAGTCAATAATCTGACTGCATATAACACAACCTACTTTTCAATATTTGTATAATATATGTTCTTCATCCACTTTATGTTTCTTATATGGATGGTTATGTAGTTGAGCCTGACTTAGGCCAGTCCCATGATAGTTTCAGTCTTATGTTGGAATTAAAGGAGACACTTAACAAAAGGAAATTTATTCTCCATAGCATAAGAAAACATACTTATTAAGTATATGATTTAGCTCAATTTAAAAATAGCCTCTCTTGCTACCATATGAAAACAAGTATGGTTAGCAGGGCTGGATGAGATGACTTCTGGAGGCTTTGGGACATCTATCAAGTCTGAAGGGCTCCAATTCCATTTGGGTATATGTTTTTATTCCCCTAGGTGAACAGGAAGTTGCATCAACATGACTTGATTCTATGAGGAAGCTATATCAACAATAAGGGAGAGGAATGAACCTGAGGCCCCTGAGTCAATCAAGTCATGGAAACAGCTTGCTTGCCTTTTAGGAAATGAACTAACCTAACGTACATGGTACTATTTAGTGGGAACCCTGATGAATATGGATCCTATCACAGATGGTTAGACCAATTTTTTGTATATATTTCAGTGGATTTCCCTGAAGAAGCTTGATATTTCCCTGGGTCTCAATGCAATTAGTATGATGTCATCTTCATATGAGAATATTTGGAGGGCGGAGGGAAAGCAGTGACTGTCTTGAGCTCTCTCCCAAAGCCCTCCAAATACCTAAAAAAAAATGGCTCTAAACAAATTCTAAAGCAGCAGAACCCACAAAAAGACAGAGTAAAACAAATTTCCAGCCAAAGACAGCCTGGATCAGAAAGGTATATCGCACCAGGTGGGGAGAGGAGCACAGTTTGGTGTGGGTGGGCAGGCCATAGCAACCCTGGAGCAGGCCTCAGAGGGCTGAATCACAGGCAGCTGTGGCAGTTTCCAGACTTCTCAACCCCTGAATGCCAAAGGCAACTTAGAAGGTCAGTGGGAAAAGTCTGTGACTGCGGAGAGAGAGGAGCTAGGTCTCAGCCACAAGTCTCGAGTGCAGCCCGGGGTCGCAGCTTTTTCCTGAGCTTCCAGCCCACAGACTGAGGGGGAATCAAGTGGCTGATCAGAGGGGGATTGCAGGGATCTCTTTGCCAGTGCTGAGGCAGGAATCTCTTGCTTTGCCCATGCTTGGATCTGTGTCACAGTTCTGAGGGGCAGTCCTAGGGCGAGAAGGAGTGCTAGTGTGGTGGAGTTTGTCGTGGCAGTGGAGAGGAAACACCTTGCCCCTTATTGTAGCACCTTGGAAGAACTGAAAATTTACAGGTCCCTAGAAGTATCTCTGAAAACAGCTGTACAAACCCCCAAAGTTTGGGACAGTACACTCTTCACATTGGAAGCAAATTTTTACCTTAACAAAGAGTTTAAAACTCAAGTAATTGGCCAGGATCATGAGTAAGCAGCACAAAAAGAGTCAGACTATATTATCTTACTTTGGAGACAAAGAAGATCAAAACATACAACCAGAAGAAGACAACAAAGCCAAAGCTCCTACATCCAAAGCCTCCAAGAAAAATATGAATCAGTCCCAGGCCTTGGAAGAGCTCAAAAGGGATTGTGAGAAGCAAGTAAGAGAAGTAGAGGAAAAACTGAGAGTGATGCAAGAAAATCATGAAAAACAAGTCAACAGCTTGCTAAAGGAGACCCAAGAAAATACTGAAGAAAATAACCCCTTAAAAAATAGTCTAACCCAAATGGCAAAAGAGGTCCAAAAAGCCAATGAGGAGAAGAATGCCCTAAAAAGCAAAATTGGCCAAATGGAAAAGGAAGTCCAAAAGATTACTGAAGAAAATACTTCCTTAAAAATTAGAATAGAGCAATTGGAAGCTAGTGACTTTATGAGAAATCAAGACACTGGAAAACAAATCCAAAAGAATGAAAAATTAGAGAAAATGTGAAATATCTCATTGACCTGGAAAATAGATCCAGGAGAGAGAACTTAAAAATTATTGGATTATCTGAAAGCTATGATCAAAAATAGAGCCTAGACATCATCTTTCAAGAAATTATCCAGGAAAACTGCCCTAATATTTTAGAACCAGAGGGCAAAATAGAAATTAAAAGAATCCACTGATCTCCTCCTGAAAGAGATCCCCAAAGGAAAACTCCTAGGAATATTGTAGCCAAATTCCAGAGTTCCCAGGTCAAGGAGAAAACATTACAAGCAGCCAGAAAGAAACAATTCAAGCATTGTGGAAACACAATCAGGATAACACAAGATTTAGCTGCTTCTACATTAAGGGACCGCAGGGCATGCAATATAATATTCCAGAGAGCAAAGGAGATAGGATTACAACCAAGAATCACCTACCCAGCAAAACTGAGTATAATCCTGCAGGGGAAAAAATGGTCATACAGTGAAATAGAGGGATTTCAAGCATTCTTGATGAAAAGACCAGAGCTGAAAAGAAAATTTGATTTTCAAATACAAGACTCAAGTGGAGCATGAAGAGGTAAACAGGAAAGAGAAAATCATAAGAGACTTATTAAGGTTGAACTGTTTACATTCCTGCATGGAAAGATGATATTTGTAACTCATGAGACCTTTGTCAGTATTAGGGTAGTTGGAGGGGAAAAATTATATGCACATAGATATAGATATAGATATAGATAGATAGATAGATAGATAGATAGATAGATAGATAGATAGATAGATAGATAGATAGATAGATGGCACAAGGTGAGTTGAAAATGAAGGGGTCATATCTGAAGAATAAAATTAAGGAGTGAGAGAGGAATATACTAGGAGAAGGAGAAAGGGAGAGGTAGAACGGGGTAAATTATCCCATACACAGAAAAAAAAAACCAGAAAAGAAAAGGCTCTTACAGTGGAGGGGAAACGGGGGAAGGTGAGAGTGAATGAGTGAATCTTATTCTCGTAGGATTTGACTTAAGGAGGGAATAACATACACACTCAATTGGGTATGGAAATCTGTCTTACCCTACAGGAAAATAGGTGGGGAAGGGGACAAGAGAGTAGGGGAATGATAGAAAGGAGGGCAGATTGGGAAAGAGAGTAATCAGAAGCAAATACTTCTGAGAAGGGACAGGATCAAAAGAAAGAATAGAATAAATGTGTGGGCAGGATAGAATTAAGGGAAATAGAGTTAGTTTTTCCCAGCATGTCTACTATGGAAGTGTTTTGCATAACTACACATACATAACCTATATTTAGTTGCTTGCCTTATCAATGAGGGTGGGTGGGGAGGGAGGAAGGGAGAAAATTTGGAACCCAAAGTTTTAAAAACACATGTTTAAAAAAAATGTTTTCACATGCAACTGGGAAATAAGAAATACAGGAAATGGGATACAGAAATCCATCCTGCCCTACAGGAAAACTGAAGAGGAAGGGGATAAGAGAAGGGGGGGAGAGATAGAAAGGAAAGCAGACTAGGGGAAGGGGTATTCAGAATGCATGCCATCTTGGGGTGGGGGGAGGGTCAAGATGGGGTGAAAATTTGGAACTCAAAATCTTGTGGAAGTCAATGTTGAAAACAAAAAAATAAATAAAAATTACCATTAAAAAAAGAAGTATTATATTCTAAAAAAAAAAAAAGAAGAATATTTGGAGAACTTTTCCACCAATAGGGAATTTCTTTTGTTTGGATTCTGTGTAGGAGGAAGTTTTATACTTATTTCTTATTTTTCACCTGATTACAGTTCTCAGTGAATTTTTTTGGTCCATAGCAACTTCTATTTAGGTCAGATCATATTATAATCAGCTCACATGGATGAACTCTTAAATTATCACAATAATGGAACTGCTGATTTTCCATATATTCCTTCATTTATTAATTTCTCCTTCACTGGTGATGCCCTGAATTTTATCGTTCCACTCACTGATTCCAAATCTCAATTTCAGGTATGGATGTGACTAAAGGGCCCACAGAGACTAGGGTACTATCTGGTACTTCTAATTTATTATTTCCTCAGTTGCCTAGAAAAACTTTTATAAGAGCCAAAAATTAGTGCACAGGTTGGGGGAGGAAAGTGCTTTTCCTGTAGTTATAGCCTGATTATGTTGTACTTGTCTTCAGAATTTGTTAGCTCTATTCTACCTCAGGGCTCAGCTTCTTCTGAATGTCTGTAGCAAGTCAATTTATGTCAGGGCAAGCTTTGAGGAAAACTAGTTTATGAAACTTTAACTCACACTAAACCAATTTTCAGACCAGAAAACCAATTTATTCGCAATAAAAAATATAACTTTTAAATATAGCCTAATCCTTGTTCATTTTCCCAATAAGTAAATGTTTTAGAAATCCAAAGAAGTATTAAAAATTTAATTGGTGAATATGGAATTAGAGCAGGGATGTTGTGAGGAAAAAGGAGAAAATGGATGTAAAGAACTTTGCAAATCTTAAATGCCAGATAGTAGCAGTCGGAATAGTAGTAGAGGTAGTAGTAGTAGCAGCACCAGCAGCAGTAGTAATTCCCTGAGCCTTCTACTGCACTCTTGCTGACCTCAAGCAATAATATGGAGCAATATAAAGTGTAATAGTAGATGTTAAACAACTGTCCCAGGGGAAAAATTTATTGCACATACATTTTTAAGTGTTATCTTGGTTATCAATACTTTCTAAAGTCTAGATATAATCAAGAAGACAAATAAATCAAGCCTGACTTTTAGTGCTGATTTCTGAGGTGAAAATATTCACACTGAAAATTTAACTCTCTCTCCAAACTGGTTAGAGCTGTCTCCAACACACTTCTAAGTTAGAGTGTTAGTCATTGAATGGGCTTTCCCTCAGATGAACTAAGACCTGAGAAATACTTTAATTTAGAAAGCCCAAGGTCACCCACTGCATCCTGGGCTTTTGCTAGTCACTTTGACTTTTGTCTTGCTACTGGACTTCAGTGATTCTTAAGGAGAAACAGAGGCTGATGACATTGCACAGCTCTGCCTCACTTAAATCCAATTCACACACAAGTCAAGACATCACCCTCCTGATGTCACTAGTCCTCTTCCAAAAAGGATGAATAACAAAACAAGTCTAAGTGAAGTGTTCTGGATGATCTTAAGAAGACTTTCATCAAGCTCTAGAAACCCAGAGTCATCCATCTATAGCTTAAGAATAGAAGAACTTAGTAAGCCATCCTTTAGACAGTTCTAGAGTGTTAGGATCCTACCCCCGCTGCTTGTCAGATTCTATGACCTCAGATGCAGGTACAGCAGAGAGGAAGGACTCAGAAGTCATTAAGGATCCAGCTATTATTGGTCTTGTGATGTAGTGATCATAGTTTAGCCCTTTAAGCTAAGGACTCAGACAGCTTATAACAGCCCAGTGCAGGGTACTTTGCCCAGGACACACACACACACACACACACACACACACACACACACACACACACATTACAAAGGAATAGAATCGAAGACCTACAGGGGAAAGCCATTCAGATCTCCAGACTTTCTTGAACCACACTGTCATTTCCTGGCTATCTTGTTTTCAGTCCTGTTGCACTTGCTTATACAGCTACAGTACAAGGGTTAGTTTAGGGAACATCAGTCCAGTACTAGGTTGTTCCTTTCTTATGATAAGCTGCCTACAGAAGAGGAGAGAGAGGTTGATGTCCCTGTAAGGCTATTGATTGCAGCTTCCCTCACAGCCCAACAGTCCTGCTCACAGATTGTTATAATATTTTGACAAACTGAATATATTTATAATTTTCTTGTTTCTAATATTATCTATTAACCATTCAAATCCAGCTTTATAATAGCAAAGGGATGTCCCCCACTGCCTCATTTGAAGGCTTCTGGGGAACACTCACCTCTCTTTAATATGCTGTGAATGTCTGCTTTCCCCAAGTTAGTGGCTATCCTTTTCTTCACCTCTTTCTTCGTCTTCTCGGAAAATTCACTTTCTATAACTGGCCACTGAAGCAGCTGCCCATGCAGAAAGAGGACTTGGAGAAAGAAAGAAAAGTAACCATATTAATCAGACCTACAGAAGTTTCCATCTCCCTTTTGCTCGTTCCACATACTGGCTCTCTGAAACCTGTTGGCACATAATGCTGCCTGCATCTCTTTGCTGTTGCTGCCAGTCTTTACCTCACCAGGTTTGGATGAAAGCTCTTCATCTTAACATCCAGAGACAGAAGCTGGCTTTTTCAAGAGGACTTCACTACGATTCAATATAAAAATATTTATAAAAAACAAACTTACAGAATAGAAATGTCCAGTTACAAAGTATAAGGTGAAGATACCCCAAGCCTATATAAACTTGCTAGGCTAAGTAGGCCACTTCTGTTTACCAAGCATTTGGGCCTAGCCCAACAAATGGCCAGTCACCATTTGCACTGGAAATATACCAACTCATTACAGCTACTTTCTTGAGGCTTTGAGATTTCCATGGAAGAATCAAACTGATCCATGATGTCAAAAGCAGCAGGGCAAATTTTAACTAATACAAAAGAAGTGACTTAATCTGAGATACCCATGAGGAGGGGGGCAAGGATACAAGGATACCTCCAGATTACAGTCACCAGAAACAAAAATGCAGCTGTAACTAACTCCAGAGAGAGGGCATACTGGCACAGCAGCCAATGCAGAAAGGAGAGAGGAAGATGGGGAATGGACTAACTGGGTCTGGAAGACTAGTCCAAAGAGGAATGGGATCAATGATGGGAAGAAAATGGCTCTCTTGGCCTGGAATTCAGATCATGTCAGACAGCATTGTTCTTGTACTGGTATCAACAGATCTGAGTCTCATCCCACAGAACAGTGAGGCTCGGTCTTGCTGAAGAGGGCCAGGTTTTGTTTTGTTTTATAGAGACATGTATTGTTTTATTCAAGCACGTCAGATTGGTTTCCCACATCTGAAGTCATAGGAAGGTGCCAAATGACTAAGAGACTTGGAGTTTCAGAAAGGAAATTGGGGAAGGGTTTCCTCTAACAGGAGTAAGGCAAAAGTACCAGCAGAAGGAGAGGTTATATTTAGAGCAGAGCCATACCTTCAAAAAAAAATGGATAAGACCACTTAAATTTTATACAATAATTGCAGATTTTTTAAAAAAGAAAACCTTTCTGCATTTCAAATCAATTCTAAAACTCCTCTTCCTCTTTGTTGCCTTTCTGGCTACACCTAACAACTTCCTGGGTCAGTGCTTCTGGCTGCACTCCACATTTGCAAGATGTAGCATGGCTCACATTTCCCTCCTCAGGAAACTATTTACCTGAGCCCTTTAAAAGTCCATGATGCCACAGACATCATCACATCCACATGCAATTCCCACCTGTAGCTACAGAAGAGTCACTTTGCTCTCCCAAGTACTTTTCTAAAGGTGGATAGAACACTGTTGGAAGTTCAGCACCCTCAGAGAAGTCCAAGAGTGGATCCGATGGAATTGCTTTTCACTTCTGAGCTTCAAAATGTCTTCAAGTGAAGGAATAAAAATCATTTTGTGGGGAATATTGTTGGAGTTTTGTTCAGGTACAAGGTAGACTAGATGATGTCCGAGGTCCTTATGACAATAAGCATCATTCCTCTGAAGTTGCTAGACATTTGTTGGATTTTGTTAGTGATGTGTGGTGTTTATTTTTGCCTGTGTCATTAAATTTCCAGTGGAAATCTATCTTGCACCGAATTTTATGTAAAAGCTCACAAATCCTTTAGGATTTGTTCAAAAAGAATATTTTAAGGTAAAGAGTTCACATACAACTTGAAGACATCATTATCTGGTTTGTTTTTAGAAAATGAATCATTGATACAAAATTCTCAAAGTTCTAAAAAAAAAATCCAACCTAGAAGATTTTCTGGATGTTTCACAACATGTTGTCAACATGTTTATTCTGTCTTGATTTCAAAGTGAATTTTCAAAAATTAAACCAACCTTTAAAAATGGTTCTTTGAGGAAGTTTTATAAATGCTATACTCAGAGCAAAGGAGTGCAGACAAGAAGTATTTTGTCATATGGAACCAGTTTGTATGTTTCCATGATAAAGGAATGAGCAAGATCATGCAGGAATCTCCCTCTTCTATTTGCTTTCCTCTCTAGGGAAGAAAACTAGGACCCATTCTTAATAGCAATAAAATGTACCACACACACACACAAAAAATATTCCCAGGATCATCCACTAGTTATGGGTCAATTCACTTGAAATGTGAGAGCAAAAATCCTTACTAATGATCTTGCCTGGATTTCTGCCTTGAAACCAAATGTTTTTCGTGAGGAAACTTTTGAGAGTAAGCCAACAGATAGGGGAGTGAAAATGAGGGCAACAAGAAAATTAATCCTTTAGCATCTGCAAATAATTGTGAAGAAAACCCTCTTGGGTGGCTTCCTGATGAACTCCTGCTGAATGTCTTCCACTGAGAAGATGGCAGACCTGAGTGGAAGAAGTAGGTTTTAGTGAAAAAGTTTAGAAATAAATTCATATGTAACATTGATCCATCAGTCTGATTGAATAAATGTCTACTCAAGAGTGGGGGCAAACACATAGTTTGCAATATTTTCTATATAGAATTATTTAATGGATTATTTACAGGTTAGCTCTGTGTTCCTTGCCATCTTAAATGACACAGTTCAGTGTATTAATGATTAGGTGATCAGCAGCAGCAGTAGCAGCAGCAGCAGCAGCAGCAGCAGCAGCAGCAGTAGTAGTACCAGCAGCAGCAGTAGTAGCAGTAGTAGCAACAACAGTTGCACCATGTCTTAATATGAACTTGGTGGGACCAAATATTACTCCTTGCTCCTGAAGGCATTGATGTTCAGCTGGAGGCCATACCAAACAGGGATTCTGACTCCTAGATTCCTGGGGCTCACTCCCCTGACCAAGTGGAAGACTCTGCTTCTGACATCTCAAACAGAAAAGAACAAAGAAAGGGCCAAAGACTGAAAGTTGTTTCTTGGGGTTCATATGGTCACAGAGGGAAAGAATGCCTCTCATACAATAATCTCTTACCAAACTCTGAGAGAAAGTCACCTCACCCTCCTAGACATGAATGCAAGAAAGAAAGGATGCAAAAGTTGATAGTTCTAGCTACACAGTCAATTGAAAAAGGTTCCTCCCAACCAGGTGGCCAGCCAACTGGAACTGGTTACAGAATGTCCATGAATACTCCATGTTCTTTCCAAAATCATTTCCCTTACGTGTCATTGTGATTCTCCCAGAAGCCATCTCCTTGGCGTCCTCTATGTAGAGAGATGCCATCTAAGAAAACTTATACAGTCTTCCCATATGCCATACCCCCATGACACTAGTTAATAGGGAGCCAAAGGCAAAAATAAGGAGGGGTGGTATCCTTACTTTCTGTATATTTGAACTCCTTTATGTCTTGAAAAGGCAACATGATTACAGAGATAGTGTGACATAATGAATTGAGGGCCAGCCTTGGAGTCAGGAAGACCTGAATTCAGGTCCTTTGTAGGTATTTCTGATACGTATTGTGTGACAAGGCAAATCATTTAACCTTTTAACACCACAGGCAACTAAGTCTAAAAGTTATAAACTAGGGGCAGTTAGGTGGCACAGTGGAAAGAGCACCAGCCCTGAAGTCAGGAAGACCTGAGTTCAAATGTGACCTCAGACCAAACACTTGACACTTACTAGCTGTGTGACCCTGGGCAAGTCACTTAACCCCAATTGCCTACAAAAAAAAAATTTTAAGTTGACATCCATCAGTGCTTCACAAAAATGAAATCATAGATCTAGACCAAAATTAAAATAATAACAGCAATAAAATCTTTTTTTAAAAAGTTTTACTGATGTGTTTTGTTTTTATATTTACAGGATTTACAGATTACTCCAATTTCATAAGAGGTCTCATAATAAAATAAAACTGTTAAGTAAAGCTATTAATACAGTGATCTTATTTAGAATGTAGGCAATGTTTCACATCTGTGGCACCCACTTCTTTATTTTTTAGATTAGCAGAAACACATTTTCTCTATTCTCTGCCCTATTAGAAAAAGAAAAGAAAAACTATTTTTGTAAAAGAATGCATAATCAAGCAAAACAAATTCCTTCAATGACTACACAAAGATGTAGGTGTATATATATGTACATATATAGTATACAAATGTGTGATTCTGTATCGTAAAATCAATCACTTCTCCGTAATAGATAACATGTTTCATCATTGGTCCTTTGGAATCATGAATGGTCATTGTGTTGATTATAGTTTTCATATCTTTCACACTTGTTTGTCTTTATAGTTGCAGTTATTGTATAAATTATTCTGGTTCGGCTCATTTTACTCTTCATCAGTTTATAAGTCTTCAGAATCATTTATTTTTAAATATTGATGCTATGATATAAATTGTCCTTTTGTTTCTGCTCCCTTCACTCTGCATCAGTTCATATAAGTCTTTCTATGTCTTCTCAAATATCATCTCTTTCCTCATTCCTTACAGTATAATAATGCTCTATCACAGTCATATACTACAACTTATTCAGCCATCCTTCAAATGAGGAACATCCCCTTAGTTTCCATTTTTTTGCTACCACAAAAAGAGCTGCTGTAAATATTTTTCTCCCTATAAAACCTTAACTTCTTTCTTTGATCTCTTTTGGGTATAAACCTATTAATGGTGTAGCTGGGTCGAAGAACACATACTGTTTAATGACTTTATTTTGTATAATTCCAAATTGCTTTCCAGAAGGGTTACCAGGGATGAGGAACCTGTGGCCTTGAGGCCACATGTGGCCTTCTAGGTCCTCAAGTTTGGCCCTTTGACTGAATCCAAACTTCATAAAACAAATTCTTTTATTAAGGGGATTTGTTCTGTGAAGTTTGGATTCGGTCAAAGGGACGAACTTGAGGACCTAGAGGGCCACATGTAACCTTGAGTCTGCAGGTTCCCCACCCCTAGGTTAGACCTATTTATAGGTCCACCAATACATCAGTGTGCCTCTTTTCCCACAGCCAAGGGTGGAAGGATTGGAAACAGGCTTCATGCAGATGATGGTACCTAAGTTATATTCATCTTAGAGCAAGGGAGAAGAGTTAGCTCTGTGATGGAGAGGTAAGGAAAGAGTGAATTCTAGGCATGTGGGACAACCAGTATAAAGGCACAGGAACAGGAGGCGGAGCTTTGTGTGCTAGGAAGAAAGACATGAAGAGTTTGGCTTGCTTGCAGAGTGCAGAAGGGGGAGTAATAAACGATGAAGTTGAAATGATAGGTTGGGGCCAAGTTGCATAAGGCCTCAAAAGTTAAACAGAGGAATCTACATTTTATCCTAGAAGCTATAGGAAACCACTTGAGTGGGGAGTCACATAGTCAGACTTCCGTTCAAGGAAAATTACTTTAGCAGCAGTGTATAGGATGGACTGGAGTGGTGAGAAATTTGAAGCAGAAAGAACAGTTAGACTTGTTACAATAATCTAGTTGAGAGGGAATCAGTGCCTGATCTATGAATGGATATGTGAATGGAGATATGTGAATGGAGAAAAGAAGTCAGATTGTGAGAGATGCTTTGAAGGTAAAAACAGCAAGATTTGGGTATGAGGGGTGGATAAGAATGAGGAGTCAATGATAATACCATGAGTATGCACTCAGCTGCTCAATACACAGTTCATGGATTTAATTCATGAAATTGCTATTGTACTATGTGGGATAAACCATAAGAGTACAGGCAAATGACAATTATTAGTATTACTTTAATATGTCTAAATTCTTTCTGTTACTGTCAAGGTTTGAATCTGTCTGGGACACTACTCAGAAACTGCTCACAAAATTCCCAAACCCAAGGACCTTTTTTTCACCTACTTCAAGGTAATTTTTAGTCAATCTTGCTATTTTCACATTAGGGAGACTAGTCACACAACAATTTACATTTTGATGGCACTTTAATGTTTAAACAGGTCTTTCTTCATGTTGAGGGAAGAAAATCTCATGTATTACAATTCAGAATATAAGCCTTTTATTAAAAAGAGAGGTTTTTTATACCTTGTTACAAACTAATGCAGAGAGATACTTCTATGGGACAGCAAAAGGCAAACCTGCATGGGACAAGAAAAGGGTGTCTCTATGGGGCAAGTAGGCCTCTGGATAGGAATCATTTCCCACAGATACATAGAAAATACTCACAATTCTGGAATCACAGTCACTGACTTTAGATAAAAAAGACAGACTTCTAAACCTTCTATCTCCGAGTGGTTAAAACAGGGAGAATTCTATTTGTCTTTTGGTTGAGGTTAAAGGAAAGCAAAGCATAATGGATTAGATGTGACTGAACTTTTATACTGAAATAGAGACATTCTAAAATGAAGTTATTCATGTCAAGAAAAGGAAAATCCAATCACAAGACCCCATGAAGAAAGAAGGAAAAGGATTTATCTTTGTTTTATAGTTGAGAAAACGTCGACTCAAGGCAAACCTTATAAACAAAGTTGCCTCTTCAAACAGTAATGAATCAGAAAACTCAACATCTAATGATCACAGTTCAGTTTTTGCTTCCCATCCCCCAAAATTAACTCTATTAAAAACATAAACAGGAATATCACTAAATGCCAGAGTATTGGACTGAATCTAATAAGAATAGTTATAATAAGAATAAATGTAAAATCTTACATTTTAAAACACTACTATATAAATAGAGGATAGAGAAAGCATGGCTAGACAGCAGTTAAGATGATAAAAGCCCTGGGTTTTGGTGAACTACAACATCAATATAAAGGAATAGTATGACATGAAAAAAATGTCATTTTATGCTGAATTAGTTGAAATGGAGCCTGGTTCTCCTTCAGTGTAGCCCTTTAAAAGCTATACCTTAGTTCAAAGTACTCTTTGGGCTAATATTTATTCAAAATCTCACATTTGATTCCATAGCCAGCGTACTCTTTTGCAAATTGAGTCAGCTTTGATAAATAACATCATCAATAAAAGGCATTATTAAAACAGAATAGTAAGGTAAATAACAAGGAAATTCTACCAACCCTTAAAAATACCCCGTAAATACATGGGTGCACTTTCCCACAGATCCCCACACCACTAGCGAAAAGAGAGCTCCTATAGCCCAACAACTTCTACTCATATTGCTTACTGTTTCTCTGCAGAGCTGTTCATGTCATCTGTTGGGCTGTTACTACTATTTGCTGCTTCTCTGTTAAATTGGTGTAGGCTGCTCCTGCAAAGAGCTGGTATTGCCATCTGCTATTTCTCCACTGAATTATACCTACTTAGCAGATTTTTTCTCTATAAGAAGGATTCATAGCCGATTTGTGAGCCAGCCCATAGCCTCAGAATTTATTTTAGGTGGTGTGGTATTTTTCCGAGTCAGACCCACAGCCACACCCACTCATCATAGCAAAAGTCCCTTGGTCAAATCTGTCTCTTTTGAGTAATCTGCTTGCTTCCCCTTCAGTGAGAACTGTCTCATGCACATTTGATACTTAGGTTAGAATGAGTAAATTTATTTCAACACCCACCATGTTCCTAGAAGCTTATTCCAGGGCCAAAAAGATTACTCTGGAACTTTATTTAATACCAGAGGTAAAAGTGGAACCAGTGACCAATTCTGCATTCTTGAAGTTACATACAAATTATTCAGCTCTCTTAAATAAAAAACTTTACAATCCATGTAAATCATACCTGATATACAAGTAATTTATCAGTGTATACCATAAGCATTCATTAATTGACATATAACATAATTACAGATAAGTAGACCACATACATAGTACATATGCAGGTATATAATATCTTCTTGGACATTTAACCAGCTTTCATCTCGTCCTCCCGATCACCACAAATTCAATGAATGCCCCTGTAGGTAGTAGGTAGTTGCAATGTACTGCTTTTCTAGGACCTCAACCATTATCTGGAGCTATTTTGTAGAATGACAATGTCTGCTTCAACAAATCACTTGAATCTTCATTTTCCCCTTGTTCCTTAATTCAAGATTTACTCTAGGGGAAAAACTAAGTTTCCAGGAAACCATACTTAGACTTACCCAAAGTTTTTACAGATCTACACTGCAATACAGCCACAAACAACTTCAAGTAAAAGCTTCCATACTGTCACAAAGCCCTCTAATCAAAATAGCTCATCACAGAATCACACTGTCATCATTTACAGCCATATCAGTTCATGAGCATAAACCCAATATATCTCAGTACATATTATAATAAACAACCATGACTGTATCTCTTAGTTATGCCCATTCCACTGATAATAAATTTCAGGAAAATATCCTAACTTATCTTTGCTAGCCTGAGGGTAATTAACAAAGTAGCTGGTAGCCCTCTCAATATCTGTATGCCACCTTTTTTTCTCTCTTTCTCCCAGTACTCTCTAGGGCTCGTGGGAAGAAATAAACTATAGAAGCACATAGAGGAAACCCAATTATAATGTTCCAAGTAATAATGTAGTTAACTTCAAAGTGCTTTATAAATGTCAGTTATTATGTCTGTATAGATGCTTTTAAAGAAGGAGGAGATTATAGTGGTTGGTCTGATCCAGAACTCATGGAACTAAGGGCCACCTTCCAAGGCAGGCCCTTCATTACCAGAAGTACAGCATGTTTAATAACTGGTTATTATTGGTGTGGAGCCACGGGCCATTTCTTATGCTAAGTGCTTGGGGGGCTGACTTCTGGATAGGGAATGAGAACAGTGAATGTGACCATTAGGGGCTAGAACAAGGTCCTAAATTACAAGGGGGCATTTGTTTTGGGCTAGCCTAGACCCCTGTTGTTATCGTTTCTAATTTAGAGGCACAGGACATTTAACTCATTGGTGCAGACCACTTATTCCTCACTTTAATCTAAAATCTGGGAAATTCCTTCCCTGCATAGGGCTCACAGAGGATAGGACTAAGATGGCCCCTGTGATTTCTTTAACACAGGTATCCATTAACTTGCTTTTTTTAAAAAAAAAAAACAAACTATTTTGATAACTGTATTTTAATATAATTGGTTTCTTTTGGAATCCTATGTGATTTATTTTCTGCATTTAAAAAATTATCCTGAGGAAGGATTCTTTACCAGACTGCCAAAGGGGAGTCTACCATGAAACAAAAAAGATGAAGAAGCCATGCTCAATAAGAATGAGAGTTTAAATCCAGAGTCATTAGAGGAAAGAAACTGTCAGTGCCAGGGATGAGTTGCAAGGATAGTAAAGAGTGATTCAGAGGCCCAATAGCTAAATAGGCTGGAGGTGGAATTGGGACTGGAAGGACAAACATGGAGCTTCTACCTCTGTATAATGAAGGACTCCTGTCAAAATCTGGTATTAAAAAGCATTACTGGAAAAGGAGAAACACCCCAATTTTCACAAGATTTCATCAGTTTTACCCTAAAATCTATTGAAATCCCAAGATTCTTCGGGAATTTTTGGTATTGGTCTTCCAACTCCAACAACATTGAACTTCACTAAATTACTACACGGTTTTGCTGTAGAGAGATGTATTTAATGGATAACATTAGAATACATATTCTAGAGAAGTTCTTAGTTCAATAAAGAGCATGCCAAACTAGTAAACCAAACACTTGGACCATCAAAGGAATCATTAGCTCAACAACATAGAAATCTATAAGTAATGATTCGCACATACAAGGGAGCTGATCAAAGGATTAGCCTTGATTACTTGACCTTCTTGGTAAGTTTATAGGGTGGCAAGCCTTTGTTTGAGATTTTGATCATACCTTACTATAAAAGGCATAGACATGATTCTATGAAAACCTTCTCAGGAGAAGGACAAAAAAAGAAAAAATAAAACTAGATCTCTGCTACTCTCTTATAGTTTTCTGAATAGAAAAAGGCCCTAAACAATTCCAGTTTCATCCACACCCAGAAGAAAAGAAAGAAACTCTTATTGCCTCTGGAGCAGACAAACAAGAAAGAGACAAAGGCTAGGTCAAGAATAAAACCCCATAAGCCCTAGCTAATACTTCTTGTCAAACTGGGCCCCAGGCTTTGTCATATGTCCCCTCAGTTCTGCCTCTTAGAATGAGGCAATGCTTATACACATTCAAAGCTTTGCCTGCATGTTATATGAGATTTATAGGAGGGGAGCCTAACTCTAAGTGACCATAAAGCAACCTCCTCTGTCTTGTCCCCTTGATTCCTTTGAGACCTCCATCACCATTCAAATAACCAAAAGGAGTCAGCTGTTAACTCTGACAATACCAAAGAAAGGGACAACACCCTATAACATCCTGAACTAAGAGAGGGTCCAAGAGTAAAACATGATGGTTTTAGAAGCTCAAAAGGGTGATTTTAAAAAGTCAGAGAAGCAATCTTCAGTGAGACAGACTCCAATGGAAAGGGATCAATTACAAAAAGAATCAGAGCAAGTGGCATGAGGTAGTGGCACTAGAGAAGACTGGGAAAAAAAGGCTTCTGCCAAGGAAATGGAGAAAAATTGAACTGGACTAAAAGCAGGAAGAATGAGAAGAAAGTGAACCAAAAGAAATATTAGAATGAAGGAAGTGATGACTGTGCTTATGATGCTGTGGGGGGAAGAATCCTATGAGTATATTAAATGTGGGCTAGCTTTTAGTCAAGGTGACTACATGCAAAATAATTCTTGTACATTATCATATTTGATTCTCATAGCAATGCCACTTGCAAAGAGCTCAGATATTATTGTCCCCATTTCATAGATGAGGAAACTGAGACTTGGAGAAGTTAAATGATGTACTTTTACTCATTTGACAGAGGCAGAATTAAAACTCAGATGCCTCTTAACTACAAGTTCATCACACCTTGTCTCTCATGCACACATACTTTGCCCTTGGCAAATACATTATGCTGCCCCTCAATCTTCTACATGAGCAACTGAAGCCCTGTATAGCTGTTTCCCTGAGAAAATAGTTTTCCTTGACTTATAAAGCTGTTGGAAGGATAATATATAATATGTACATACATATTTTGTAAACTTGAAAGTACATATAAAAGTTATTATTGTTGTCATTATTACCATCATTGTGATTGTCACCCAACTCTTAGCTGTGGTTCTAAGAAGCTGTAGCACACACAACAGCCATAACCTGGTAAAACTATGTCAACAGATGGGCTAAACCAGGTTGAGGGTAACCAACAGGCCTCAGAGCCTTTGGTGAGTTAGGGGGATGCCTACTCCAAGCACGTGAAGTCTTCCCCCAGCAGAATGAGCAAATGAGAAACATTTGTTCCAATGACCACAAAGGTGGCTAAAGCAGGCACTGAGGAGTGCTTAGAGCTTAGTCAGACACCAAAGATGCCAAGGTCATCTACTGCATCTTGGATATGGCCAATCATTTTGATTTTTTGTCTTGCCACTGGACTTCGATGACTCTGGAAGAGAAAGTGAGGCTAACGACATTGCGCAACTCTGCCTCACTTAAATCCAAATTCCACACGAGTCAAGACATCACTCTCATGATGAGCAAAGGATGAACAACAGCAACAACATATTGAACCACCAGGAGTGGTTTCTCAACAAGGGCAAGGTTTGGTATTACAATGCCTGGGTATTTGCCTATTACACGTCCAAATCGTTATTTGTTTTTTATAATAAGATACAACTAGCACTAAATGAGAGTACCACAGATGTGCAGTTACGTGTTGGCTAAATTAGCTATGCCACCTATGAAAGCTATGGTAAAGACTCTAGCCTACTGCATAACACATTGCAAATTGTTGGAAAGAAGTAAGTGAATTCCTCAGCTTTTATACTGAGGAAGTAAAATATTACACTCAAACACTCTATCAGATGTTCTGAAAGATGTCTTTGGATTCCTCACTGAAATCCATCTGCCAAAAAACACATACACACACACACCCTTTACATAAATCAATAGTTGAGATTATTTAGACAATTTCACCCAATTTCCCAATACACAAGTTCTGGGCATACAACAAGCATCAGATTTAGTGATAGGATTTGGTTGGCTGTATTCAACACAGAATCTAATTATTCCATCCAATTTTGGACCTAAAAATAGAGAATTTTAAAATCTCAACAAAGATTTAGTAGCCTATAGTTTTAATATCTCTTATAGTTCCTTCCTTATTTAACTAAGCACCATTCTTTTTATTCTTTAAATCAATAATTCAACTGGATTATTATTTCCTGTACTTTTTCTGGAAAAATAAAACAAAGCTATGCACCAAAAATCTTATTCTGTGTTCTTCTCTATCTGACAATACCTCCTTGTTAACATAAAACTTTTTGACATCATCTGTTGCCATTTCCTCTTCAGTCCAGTCTCTGGCAGAGAAGTGGACCTTCTCAAAAATGCTACACTTTTTTTTCTGGTTTTTTTAATGAGGCAATTGGGGTTAAGTGAGTTGCCCAGGGTCACACAGCTACTAAGTGTCATGTGTCTGAGATCAGATTTGAACTCAGGTCCTCCTGACTCCAAGACCAGAGCTCTATCCACTGTGCCACCTAGCTGCCCTAGTGCTACACTTTTTACGTGCAACTCAAATTCCATCCTGTCCCATCTTCTCTAACAATAATCTCCTCTTATCCTCTATAATCCTCCCTTCAATTTCTCACCATCTACTTATTCCTTTCCTGTTGCCCAGAAATACATACAAGTGACCCCAATCCTGAAAAATCTCTCACTAGATATCATTCTATATCTCTTTCTTTCACTTCTCAGCTAAACTCCTTGAAAAACACCTGTATTCAATGACTCCACCTCCTAGCATTTTGCTCTCTTAACACTCTAAAATCTGATTTCTAAGTTAATAATTTACCTGAAACTTCTCTCCTCAAAGTTACAAACTCCTAATTGCAAAAGGTAATTACTCTTCTCAGTCCTCATTCTCTTTGACTTCTCTACAACACTGGACTCTGTTGATCACCTTCTCCTGGATACTCTCTCCTCTCTGACTTTTCATGCCATTGTTCTCTTCTTGTTCTCCTTCTACCTATCTGACCACTCCTTTTCATTATCTTTTGTGGATTCATCAACCGCGATGAACACACTGGGAGTATCCCCCAAGTCTCTGGCCTGCACCCTTTTCTCTTCTCTCGATACTGTTTCTTTGTTACTTCATCAGCTCCCATGGGTTCAATTCCCTTCTCTATGAACATGACTTCCACACCTAGTGTCTTTTCTGATCCCATATTGTGGGATTGTGGCATTAGGCATTTCAAACTACATGTTCTACAGTAACCTCAAACTCAATATGTCAAAAAACAATTCATTCTTTCCCCTCAAACCCAACCATTTTTCAGACTATTGAAGGTACTACTATCATTCCAGTCAGCCAGTCTATTTCATCTTCGACTCTTCACTCTATGGTGAATACACCATATATATCCTATCTGTGTCCAAATCTTGTTTTGATCTCTACATCTTTCCCATAATTCTCCCCTTCTATCCTCTGACAACCACCCTATTTCAGACCCTCATAGCTTCTCTCCTACACCATTAAAATAGCCTCTTATTTTATCTCTCTGACTCTAACCCCTTCCCACTCAAATTCCAACTTTCACACAGCTACAAGAATGATATTGCTAAAACACAAGTCTGTTTGTCATCCATCTGCTCAACAAACTTCAGTGCTTCCATATTGCCTCAAAGATCAAATATAAATGACTCTGCTATTTAAATCTCTTTCAACTTTGTCTCTTCCTACCTTTCCAGTCTTATGTTTTACTCCCTTCCTTTCACTCTGACATCCAACCATCCTGGTTTAGTTAACATCTCACCCATTCAGCACTCCATCCTCTTACCTCTGCCCTGGTTGTCCTCAGGCCCATATTCCCTACTCACCTCCACCTTGAATCCCAACTCACCCTTAAAAAAACATTGTTGATTGACACAGCTGCTCATAATCCTCTCCAAAGAATACTTTGCATTCATTTTGTGTCTGTTCTCTATATAATTATATGCATACATAGTATCTCTACCATTAGGATGTAAACTCCATAAGGGCAGGGACAGTTTTTTTTTTTTTTGCTTTTTCTTTGTGTTCTCAATGCTTGGCACATTAAGTGGCCCATGGAAAAGAAATAATAAATGCTTGTTGATTGATTGATGAGGACATGCACAGACAAATAAGTTCTACTTAGTGTGCTCTGAGCTCAGAAATGAACTTCTGAGCTGTGAACTTGTTCAACAATTAATATGGATCTTGGAGCACATCAACTGTTTCAAGTTGGATACTAAGCAATGAGCAAGTATGTCAATGACTTCTAATCTGATTTCAGTTTTTGTCCAAAAGATGGGTTCTATAACAAGTCTCTGTCTGTGACTATAGTGTTTTATTTAGAATGCTTACTGAGCCACTTAAAATATTATTAGAAGTTTTCTTTTGGTATCATAAAGGAGATGAAGGAAAGGAGTTGTGAGGATGGCAGCCCAACCTTCTTCCCAGCCAAAGAGAACAAACTTGAAAGGAAAGGAAGGGGTCTTTAGGAGAAGAAAGGAGAGGGGAAAGAAGAGGGACCTTGTGGGTGAATCTGTAATGGCTCCCCAGAAACCAGAGATTCTTTTAATTATTTTTTATTTATTTCATTAAATATTTCCCAATTACATGTAAAAATTTTTAACAATTTTGTTTAAATTTTGAATTCCAAATTCTTTCCCTGCTTCTTTTACCTCATGCTTTCTTGATTTGATTTGGATTATACATGTGAAGTCATACAAAACATATTTCCAAAAAAAAAAAAAGAAAGGGGCAGCTAGGTGGCACAGTAGATAGAGCTCCAACCTTGGAGTCAGGAAGACCTGAATTCAAATCTGACCTCAGACACTTGACACTTACTAGTTGTGTGTGACCCTGAGCAAGTCACTTAACCCCAATTGCCTAAGCAAAAAAAAAAACATATTTCATATTAGCCATGTTGAAAAAGAAAACAAAACAAAACAACAAAAATAAAAAGGTTCTTTTTTTTAAAGTATGCTTCAATCTTCATTCAGATTTCATTGGTTCTTTCTCTGAAGGTAGACTGAAATTTTTTTTATCATGACTCTTTCAGAATTGACTTGGATCATTGTCTTGATCAGAGTAGCTAAGTCTTTCAGAGTTGATCGTCTTTATAATAACGTGTACAATATTCTCCTGGCTCTGCTTACTTCACTCAGCATCAGTTCATGCAAGTCTTTCCAGGTTTTTCTGAAACCATCCTGCTAGTCATCTCTTATAGTATAATAGTATATATAGTATAATATGACAATCATGTACCACAACTTGCTCAGCCATTCCCTACTGAAGAGAGTCCCCTTGATTTGCAGTTCTTTGCTATCTCAAAAAGAGATGCTATAAATATTTTTGTGCAAATAGGTCCTTTCCCCTTCTCTTTGATTTCTTTGGGATACTATTCTGGAACTATAGTTCCAAACTATTCTCTAAAATTGTTGGACTAGTTTGCAACTCCACCAACAGTGCATTATTGTCCAAATTTGTCCACATCCCCTCTGGCATTTGTCATTTTCCTCTTCTGTCATGTTAGCCAATTTCATAGGTATGATGTGGTATCTCAGAGTTGTTTTAATTTGCAATTCTCTAATCAGTAGTGATTTAGAGCATTATTTAATGTAACTATTAATAGCTTTGATTTCTTCTTCTGAAAACCACCTGTTCATATTCTTTGACCATTTATCAACTGGGGAATGGCTCTAAATTTTTATAAATTTGGCTCAGTTCCCTATGTGTTTGAGAAATGAGGGAAACTTGCAGTAAAAAACAATCCCAGGTTTCTTTTTTCCTTCTAATTTTGATTACATTAGTTTTATTTGTGCAAAAGCTTTTTAAATTTTATGTAATCATAATTATTCATTTTACATCCTGTGATCCTTTCTCTCTCTTGTTTGGTCATAAACTCTTCTGTCAGCCATCTATCCAACAGGTACATTTTCCCATGTTCCCCTAACTTACTTACAATATAACCCATTATGTCTAAATCATGTTTTCATTTTGACCTTATTTTGGTATACAGTATGAGATGTTGGTCTATGCTTAATTTCTTTCAAACTGTTTTCCAGTTTTCCCAAAAATTTTTATCAAATGTTGAGGGCTTACCCCAAAAGCTTGGAACTTTTGTTTTATCAAACACTAGATTACTATGGTCATTTACTACTGTGTATTATATACCAAATCTATTCCATTTATCCACCACTCTGTTTCTTAGCCAGTACTAGACTGTTTTGATGATTACTACTTTGTAACATAATTTGAAACCTGGAACTGCTAGGCCACCTTCTTTCACTTGTTTTTTCATTGATTCCCTTTATATTCTTGACCTTTTCTTCTTCCAGATGAATTTTGTTACTATTTTTTCTAGCTTTATGAAATAATTCTTTGGTAATTTGATTGCTATGTCCCTGAATAAGTAAATTAACTTAGGTAGAATATCTTTTTTTATTATATTGGCTTGGTCTGCTCATGAGCAGTTAATATTTCTCCAATTATTTAAATCTGTCTTTATTTCTATGAAAAGTGTTCTGTAATTGTGTTCATATAATCCCTGGGTTTGTCTTGGCGGGTAGACTCTTGAGTATTTTATTTGTCAATATTTTAAATGGAATTTCTCTTTCTATCTCTTGCTGTTGGATTTTGTTGGTAGCATATAGAAACACTGATGATTTATGTGCTTTTATTTTTTATCCTGCAACTTTGCTGAAGTTGTTAATTGTTTCAACTAGTTTTTTAGTAGATTTTCTAAGTACATTGCATCATCTGCAAAGAGTGAGTTTTGTTTCTTCATTGCCTGTTTTCATTCTTTCTGCTTCTTTTTCTTGTTTTATTGCTATAGTTAATATTTCTAGTATAATATTGAATAATAGTGGGGATAATTGACATCTTTCCTTCACTCCTGATCTTCTTGGGAAAGCATCAAGTTTATCCCCATTACAGATAATGTTTGCTCTTATCTTTAAATAGGTACTACTCATCATTTTAAGAAAAACTCCATTGATTCCTATGCTTTCTAGTGGGTTTTTTTAAAATGTGAATGGGTATTATATTTTTTTCACAGGGTTTTTCTGCATTCATTTAGATAATCATATGATTTCTGTTGGTTTTGTTACTGATATAGTCAATTAAGCTCATAGTTTTCCTAATATTGAACCAACCCTATATTCCTGGTATAAATCCTACCTGAAAATAGTGTATAATCTTTGTGATGCATTGCTGTAATGTCATTGCTAGTATTTTATTTAAAATTTTTGCATCAATATTAATTAGTGGAATTGTTCTATAGTTTTCTTTTCTGTTTTTGCTCTTTCCAGTTTAGGTATCAAAACCGTATTTGTGTCACAAAAGGAATTTGTTAGGAGTCCTTCTTTACCTTTTTTTTTCAAATAGTTCCTATGGTATTAGAATTAATTATTCTTTAAATGTTTGGTAAAATTCACTTGTAAATCCATCTGGTCCTGGGAATTTTTTTTTAGGTAGCTCATTGATAGCTTATTCAATTTCTTTTTCTAAGATACAGTTCCTTAAGTATTTATTTACTTTTTTATTAATCTGAGAAGTTTATATGTGTCAATATTGATCCATTTAACTTAGATTGTCAGTTTTGCTGGCATATAATTGAGCAAAATAATTCTTAATAATTGCTTTAATTTCATCTTCATTGGTGGTGCATTTACCCTTTTCATTTTTCATATTGGTAATTTGGTTTTCTTCTTACTTTTTTTTTAAATCAAATTAACCAATGGTATGTCTGTTTTATTGGGGTTTTCCCCATAAAACCAGCTCCCAGTCTTATTTATTAAATCAATCTTTTTACTTTTGATTTTATTAATCTCTCCTTTGATTTTCAGGATTTCCATTTTGGTGTGTAATCCACAGTTTTTAATTTGTTCTTTTAAAAAAAAATTTTAGTTGCATGGCCAATTCATTGATCTGCTCTTTTTTTCTTTTATTGATGTACACATTAGGGATATAAAATTTCCCCTTAGTACTGCTTTGGCTGCATCCCACAATTTTGGAATGTTGCCTCATTGTTATAATTCTCTTTAATGAAATTATTTATTGTTTATATAATTTATTCTTTGATTCATTCATTTTTTAGGATTAGATTATTTAGTTTCCAATTAACTTTTAATCTATGCTTCCATAGCAGCATAGCCCTTTATTTATGTAATTTTTATTGCATTGTGGTCTGAAAAGCAACGCAGAAATTCTTCCAAAATTCTGATGAATCTAGAGTCAGTATTGAAAACGAATGAACTTGAAAGGTATCCCCAGATCTCCTTATTGACTACCCTGGAACACTCAGCTGTCCATCTGTTACCCTTTGTTTTTGCCACATATGTTTTTTTTTTTGATCCTATAGCTCCTCAATATAAAGGCAGATTGGCATAGTGGATAGAAAGCTGGCCTTGAAGACAGAAAGGTAGTTAGAGGTTGTGTGATCTTGGGTAAGTTAATTTACCTCTCAATGCCTCAGGCAACTCTTTAATACTTTGTTGCAGAAAAGTTTTAAACATCCAAGATGGAGGAAGTTTCCTCACTGGAAATTCCTTATACTAATAAAATCACAGATCCATTCCTATTTCTATGTACTTAATTATATGTTTTATATCACTTTTTGCACAAAGGTCATCATCAAACATATGCTAAAGCCTACATAGGAGCCCACCACTTGCTTCCCAGTGGGTACCCTACAACTATAATTCTTCAGAGATTAGTTAGTGTTGCAAGATTCACAACCAATCAGTATTGCTAAAAAAAAATTGGTCTTAGATCTAAAGACTCATGATGGAAAATGCTATCCACATCCAGAGAAAGAACCATGGCATTTGAATGCAGATAGAAGCAAACTATTTTCTCTTTTTTTGTTGTTTTTTTCTTTCTCATGGTTTTCTCCTTTTGTTCTGATTCTTCTTTCACACATAACTAATGTGGAAATATGTTTAATATGATTGTACATGTATAGCCTATATCAGATTGCTTGCCATCTTTGAGAGGGGGAAAGGGAGGGAGGAATAAAAAAATGGAACTCAAAATTTTATAAAAGTGAATGTTCAAAACTACAAAAAAACCCAATATCGTTCTTAAAAGATAATTTTTTTATGTTTGGGAGTATTATGGGATAATAAGCCCTGCTCAGTTTCCCAAATGCAATCCAACCTATTCTCTTCCTACTAATTATATGTGGGTACAACTCAGTGGACATCTGCAATGGTCATCCTAAATATATATCTATATCTATATAGATATAGATATAGCCAAACTAACTAATGAACTGTATGTCATTGTCTAAATGTTAAATATTTTTATTTAGTATTTCCTGTACAGATGATTAGATGATATCTTTTGTATAATTATGGATCATATTGAAGAGGCCCTGTCACATCCTGAAGTTTAATGTAATCTATATAATATCCTCCATAGACAGAAACTTCTGTTTTAATTATTGCTTTTTGTGAAAGGATATATTTAATGCCAGAGAATTCTACTCTCTGTGGTGCATAGGTATTTCTTTTCGATAAGTCAAGTCCCATATGTTACAGGGGAGTCTCAAATGGCAGATTCTTCCTGATCCTACCCTGTGGCAACCACTGCTCTGAACTAGGACTGAGTATCTTAACCGACATGGGTTCAAGTCTCAGAAGGAATATTGAAAAAGGAGAAGCTAAACCTCTCCTACATCCTGCCTGGGGGAGGAGGAGGAGGAAGGAGGGAAGGGAGCAAGGCAGGGAGACTGGTCAGAATGGAGCCTGTGGAGCCAGGAAACAAACATGTTCTGACAGTCAGAGTGAAGTGTTCAATACAAGAATAAAAGAGTCTAAGTTCCATGAAAAAAAATCACCCAGTTTGTCATAGTCACTATACTGTATTTTTGTGGTCCGCTAGCTTTATGAGGTAGGCCCTGCTTTCTCTCACACAGGTTGCAGCTTGCTGGACAGCTCCCGCCTCCACTGCAGAGTTAACTAAAAAAACAGCCATCTCGAAACAGTAACAAGATTGCAGCCTCTGGTGGATAGTAACAAAAAGGCGTTCGATTTTTAAACCTTGCCTAGGGTGCACAAATGCCTTAGCTTGGCTCTCACCCCAGTGCAAATTAATACATTGGCAGTCTAATTTATAATTCAGTCTCTTGTATGTTTGGTTAACATAAATCAATTCCCCTGAGTTCAATCCCCTCTGGGTGGACTGATAACATTTTTTAATCTGTACAGCTAAGGACAAAACCACAGAGACACTTCTACCACCAGTTGACAGAACCCTACCTTATATGTCCTATAGCAGTCTTCCTGCTTAGTTTATTTTATTACAAATGCCACTTCAAAATGGCTATGATTAGGGCAAGGGAAGGAGAAAAAGAAAGGAAACAAGCACACACACATATGTATATGTATATCCATGTATGTATGTTTGTATCAATCACCTACTATGTGCCAGACGTTGTGCTAAGTATTTTTTTCCACAAATGTCTCATTTAATCCTCACAAAAACCCATAAGGTAGGAGCTATTATTATCCCCATTTTGCAGTAGAGGAAACTGAGGGAGAGGTTAAGTGACTTGCCCAGGGTCACACAGCTAATAAGTATCTGAGGCCAAATTTGAAGACAGCCTTCCTGATTCCAGGCCTAGCACTCTTAACAACTGTGCACTGAGATACCTCTGATTCTTTTGAGGAAGGACAAAGAGGAAATATACATCAAGACGCAAAACATTTTCACATACAAGATCTAACATGGTTCTCCCAATACTCCCATTGGGTGGGCAGAACAAGTATCACTATTCTTATTTTAAGGAAAAATCAAGGTTCTGAGAAGTAACTTGCCCAAGGTTACACGACTAGCTAAGTGGTAGAATCAAAACTCAAACCCAAGTCTTTTGACTTTTAAGTCTAATGTTCTTCCCACTATATCACATTGACACTTATGAGATCAGTTGGGGTAGAGAAAGAGAATTAATAGAGAAAGAGAGGGAGAAAAGAGGAGGCAGGGGTAGTAAAATAGAAAATGCATTTTAAAAAGAAGTGAAGTCAATAAACTCATTCTGCTGTTTTAACTCAGAGATAGCTATCAAAAAGAGAAGCCTCCAAATGATATCCCAAACACTTATTTAGCAATGCCTTCATCACCAAAATAATTCAATCTGAGGTATCAGATGAACCTCAAAAAATAATGAATTCCATAAATGTGGGGTGCTTAAGTACATAAAACAGTACTCTGTAATAGAGAGCAGGCAAATCAAGCTATATGTCATGAACACTAGAAGTCACTGGATGTAAAAATTGTCAACGACACAAATATAGTCCCCATAAATAATGATTTTAGGCAGAGAGAAACATTTTCATCTGTTCAGATGTTTTATTTCCCTCAATTGAGTAACAGATGTCATAATGTAAAATCCACTAAGTGAATGAACTGCGGTTTTCCCTTAGCTATTTATCATGTCACTTTAAGTCACAAAGAATAAGAGTTCCAGAAAAAAAGTATGTTTTACTGGTATACATGATGAGCAATATTGATTTACTATCAGGCACAGAATTACTTCTTACCAGAGCAAGGAAAGATATAGACTTTTAATAAAGATGAAGCCCTTTGTTGTGATCCAAATGAATATTTTCAAATGATAAATTTTAAAGTTGACCCTCTATTGTACTTCTACCTATAGCTTGGGGGATCTAGAGTCTTCACAACATTCTAAGTGATGAGTAGATCTTCAAAAGTTTAGAATTTCCACCAAAATCTTCAAGTCTATAGCATAAATGAACAGATTAGGGCTATAAGTCACTGAACATAGAAAATTCCCAGGCCATTCTTGGGATAGGTTGGAGAAGCTGTACAAGATGGAAAAAAAGGCAATAAAATGGGTACAAATGTTCCTAGCAGCTGTGGGCAACTAAAAACATCAGTTAGAAGAACCATTTCTCCCCTGATGTTGAGAACCAATCTTACTTCCTCCCCAAAAGAATCAACCTTAACTACTCATTCAGTCAGGACACAAGAGACATACTTCTTCTGCTTAGGAAATGCCAGGCACTTCTATGTTCCCCAGGTCAGGGACTCTTTTAGTGCCATCCAATAAGGGTCAGATCCTGCTCTGACCACCATTTTGAAAGAGGTGGTCTCTCTTTGCAGAAGGAATTTTATCAGCCACTCATTCTATTTTGTCTTTGATCTTTGATGTTGTATTCAGACCTTGCCTTGCCCTATGACCCTGACCCTGGCTCTTCCTGATTCCAGCTTTGACACTCTTGGAAATGTATTGATTCCTGGCTTGATCTTGAATGCTAGATTCAGAGTCAGATGATATGAATTTGAATTCTGCCTCTGCTACTTAATATATCAATAATAGCTAGTGTACAGAGAACTTTAGGGCTTGCAAAGCATTTGCATACATTACTTGATCTTTGAAACAGCCCTGCAAGGTAAAGCTTTTACAAAATGAAGGGGTCAGACTACATGGCTTCTAAAGTCTGTTGCAGCCCTAAATAAATCTATGACATTATATCTTATTTATTTTTTATATTTTATGTATTTTATTTTTAATTTATGGAATAAAGCATTTCCATAACATAGTATACTTTTTAAAAAAACTGCAAATCTATTATGTACAACATGCTATTCCTTTTGACAAATCACTATTTTTTTGTTACCTGCCAGACTCCTTTCCAGTGCCATCTTACCAAAACAGTTGACTATAGGTATTAATTCCTCTTGCATTTTGTGTTTGTGTTAACTTTTGGCTCAGAGTTAACTCAATAGCTGAATCCTTCTCTGTCCCTGATACCCTTTATTCCAATAGCTGGCTTATTAGGCCCTAATTAGGACCTCAGCTGCACCCCAGTAGCTTCTTCTGATTTTCCCACAGTCTATTTCACTGGTTGACCTTCATTATTAAGAATAACAGCTCACCTTTATAGAACACTTTAAGGGGAGGCTTAATGACTGAACGCTTCGTGAGAATATTATTGTAAAGATTCTTTTTTCAAGATTGGACTAGAGGGTTGTTGTAGACTCTTCTAGTTCTAAAATACTATGATTCTATGTGATTAGGTTTACAAAGTGCTTTGACATATATCGTCTCATTTTCCCCTCTCAACTACCCTATGAGGTAGGTGCTATTCATATCCCTATTTTACAGATGAGGAAACTGAAGTAGTGAAAAGCTAAATGACTTAGCCATGATGAAAAAAATAAGCTGTTTTTTAGGTGGGATTTGAATGCAGGTCTCCTGATTCCAATTCCCGTATTCTAGCCATTATGCCAACTACTTCTAATCATTGATGTCTTAAAAGCAATTGCTCAAAACCAACATGGGAAAGAAATTGGACATCATCCCAGGAAGTGTCTTGGGATTGTCTTTCCTTAGCTTTCTTCTCTCATCATTTTTGCCAGCATATAAATTCCCTTTATCTCCAGTGGATACTAAGTTATCTCTTTGTATGAAGGAAGCGAGAAAGTTTTTAAAGCTAATGTGGTAAGAACCTATCACCTTAGCATGGTGTAATGGAAATAGCACCTAACTCAGAATCTGAAAACCTGGTTCAACATACTGCTTGCATGGAGCTATTATCTTGGAATGAGGGAGAGATAGCCAAACAAGAGCTCTTCCTTCTAGAGCAGTGTGACTATGGTGATAGGTTGGAACTGATGTCTCTGGGTGACTTTTCCTGTGTCTCTGTTTCTGTTGTCCTGTGTTGCCTATGCCATGAGTAAGTCATGCTACTGAGAAGCCCAAAATCTTCATCACAAAGACTGCTAGAGGATTTAGGGATGATAACTCTATATCGTGAGTTCAATGACAATTGTTCTTGAAAACAAAACAAAATTTCTGTAATGTTCCTTCTTCACTTAGGTGTGCTTGTGCTGATCTTTAGACTACCTGCTTTATTAAACTGCAATTAAGAGTAACAGGTGTGAGGGGAGCAAGAGAAGGAATCAAGGAACCATGACAACAAGACAAGGTGGATGATTGTATCTTCATTACATTTATATCTCCTGCATAGTGCATTGTACACTAGTTTTTTGTTTGGTCTTTATGTCCCTAGAGACTGACACAATGCCTTGAATATATTGATATTTAACAAAAGATTGTTGAGTAAATGTGTATAAGAAAGAATAAATAGCAGCCTTGTTTTCTATTAGACTTAAGCTAAGGTTTAAACTACAGAAAGTTCAGCTGCAAAACTGTTTCAGACAGGCAGTGAATCTCTGAGAATGATAATGTTTGATGGAACAAAAATTCCAATTTAAGGTCTGGCCTTGCCAGCCAGAGACCTGTCAAGATGAGCACCATTGATTGATGACTGAAGCTCAGCATGTTCAATGGGACCAAGTGATGTGTTCAGATACATCTGAGTTGTTATGTTAAAATCCAGATGAGGTTTTGTCCTTCATGATATCACTCTTCCATAATGGGAACAATTCCACTTGTTGCTGAAATTAGAATAATCTTGTTTTAACTAAGAATCCACTTGGACTATTGTCCCTGAGCTTTTATGTTCCTCTGGCTCTACTCTTATCTGTTGTGGTTGTTGTTTGTCCTTCCTTCTCAAAGAGGACCATGACATCAAGAAGGTGATGCCATGACTTGCAAGTGAATTGGATTTAAGTGAGGGAGGGCTGTGCAAAGTCACCAGCCTCACTTTCTCCTCCAAAGCTATCTAATTCCAGTGGCAAGATGTAGATCAGGATGACTGAAGATGACCCCAGATTCCATGGCCTTTTTAAGCTAAGGTCTTCCCCAGATCAAAGAATAAATCCTGAATAGAACTTGTAGGACCTGTGTGCTTTACTCAAGCAACAAATAAAAAGACTATAGTGATGATGATGATGATGATGATGATGAAGATAACTCACACTTATTTGTGAACAAACTTAGGATTACATTGTTCCCCAGTAAATGTCATTTCATGATATTCCCATTGATTAAACCAGAGTGGCTTGGAGATAAAGAAGCTGAGAAATCATATGGAGAAAAATGAGTTGCTCAATGTCTCCCAGGAGTTAGAAGGAAAAGAAAGACTAAAACCTTTTGTTCTAGTCATTTTTGAACCTACTGTCATTACTGCCATACCCTCCCACTGGACCTCCAAAGACCATACCCTGCAAGAGCTTTGAATCTCCCCCTTTTTCATTTCTGGCTCTGGGAATTGTAATAAAACCAATAATATTATTGCTTCTAGAAAGGAGGTATCAACTGACTACTCTAATACTCTTCTCACCATCCCTTTGACGTCTCAAAACAAAATATCCTGCTCTGGACTCCTCTCTACTTTGTCACAGTCTATTAGAATGTTAAATTCCTTAAAGTCAAGAATCCTTGCTTTTGTATTTGTATCCCTTGCTCTTAGCCTGGAACTTGGCATATAACACTTAGTGAATTTTTTTTTATTTATTCATTCATTTTAATCAAATTATTTTGTAACACCATAAACTGACACTGTAACATCCTCTAACCAATCACCTAAGACACAGATCATATGGTTGATAATGACCTGAGTTAGTGCTTGAATTATATCAAAATTAATTCCCCTAGACATCAGTCTTAGTTGGTGCTCAGTTAGAAAGACTTTGGAATCTTGGTGGAAAATTCCAGCCTGCAAGAGAGGGAGGAGTTATTTTTGGTTGTTTTGTGAGACTACTGTGAGATTCCTTATCTGTTTTCTGCATTTCATAGTATCATAGATTTAGAATGAGAGGAATTTCAGAAGCTATCTATTCCAACTGTTCCTTCTTATAGATGAAAAAACTAAGTTAGAGAGTTCAAATGGCTTGTCCAAGATCATACAGCTAGTAAGCACTGGAGGCTGTATTTGAACCCAGGTCTTATGACTCTTGAGCCACCGCTTTTTCTATACTGCCTCTCATTGGCTTATGGGCTCCTTTGAGTCTTCTGCATTTTCTATGGAGTAAAATAAAGGTTATCCTCTACCTGTCAATCAGTCAATAAGTATTTATCAAGTGCCCACTATGTAACAAGTATGAGGCTAATGGCTGGGGTTATAAAGAAAGGCAAAAAAAAAAGTCCTCGCCTTCAAGGAACTCACAATATAATGGGGGAGATAATCTGCAAACAACTATGTACAAGCAAGCTATATACAGGATAAACAGGAATAACCAACAGAGGAAAGATACTAAAATTGAGAGCTTGGGAAAAGCTTCATATAGAAGATTAGATTTTCTTAGCTAGTATTTGAAGAAAGCCAAAAGGCAGAAATGAGGAGAGAATTCCAAGTATGGAGAAGTCAGTAAAAATGCCTAGAGCCAAGAGAAGGTGTGATTTATTAAAAGGAACAGCAAGGAGGCCAGTGTCATTGGATTGAAGAGTATATGTTTGTTGGGGGAGGGTATAGTGAGAGGGAAATATAAGGTATAAGAAGGTTGGAAAGGTAGGAGGGGGCTAGGTTATGAAGGCAGGAATTAGTATTTGATCCTGGAAGTGGGTTCAGATGACAAAGCACAATTCTTGATTAATACTTTTTTTTTTCACAAACCAATTCATAAACTATCACCACATCTGTTCAGGCCTTTGTGTTAGGAAAATTCTTTTGATGGTTGAATGGAGGATGCACTAGAGTGGGCAGAGACTTGAGGAAGACCAATCAGTAGGCTATTGCAGTTGTCTGCACCAGGGTCAATGGAAGTATCAGAGGAGAAAGGGAGGCATACTGAAGAAGTGTTACAAAAATGAAATCAACAGGTATTGGTCACAACTTAGCTATGGGGGGCTGGGAGGGTAGGAGATAGTACAAAGTCAAAGATGACTCCTAGGTTTTGAGTCTGGGGTACTGGGAGGATGGTGGTACCCTCAACTGTAAAAGAGAAGATTGAGGCAGGGAAGCTAATACTTAAAACTACATGTTTCCTTGAATACCCATGTGGAAGCTGGGGACCCTATTATTGCTTCTTTGATACCTAGATATGAGATATACATAAGCCATAGAGATTTTCCCAGAGTAAACTCTGTGTGGTAGCAGTAACTGAAAGACAAATGGTCATTTGGCTCTTCCTCAAGACAGAAGCTGGTTTCTGTGAACCTAAGGCTTGAAGGTTGGAAGGGTTTGAGAATAGCACTTGGTAACAAAAGGGAAAATAACAATTCCAGGAACTTAAAGCTGTTGTAGTTATGTTGCTTTCCTGCTAATGCATATCTCACTGGACTCCTTATTCTCCTCACAGTCACAGTATTATAAAAGAATTGATTTAAAGATAAACATCAATAATGGATACATTGCCTCTTCTGATTAAATATACTGACTGAATGGGCAAAAATGTCAAGGTACTTTGATACTGTAAACAACCCCCATTGCTCCTGTTATCTATCTATGGTTCGGCTGTGTTGCCTTTCCTGTTGTGCTAATACTCATGGAAGCTCATAGTTCTTTTCATTTAACTTTTCATTGGTCATCCAATCCTAGGACCTTCGAATTCCTATGGGGTCAGCTCAAACATCCCTAATAGCAAACATTTTGCCCCATTCCTCTAGCATAGTGTGCTATCTTCCTTCTATTTTTCAGTCATTAATTTTTTATAACCAATAATTCCATAGTAAACCAAGCCCCTACATATCATTACTCTAAAATATGATGACCCTTTTGTATGTGCTAATTAGATTCAACCACAGAAGACTAAATCCATATGAGATAATCTATGTTGGGATAATCTATGTTACCTTCTGAATATTTTGGTCTTTTCCAATTTGGCCATGGTCACAGACACATCAAGCATTTGTTTAAAATTAGAATAATTTCATCTGGGTTCAGATGACAAAACACAATTCTTGATTTATATTTTTTTTCACAAAACACTTGATAAACTATCACCACAATTGTACAAATTCCCAAGAGTATCTATTCCAATAATTCTGTTCTTTCAGTTGCTGTTGAACTCTATTTTACGTGAATGGTGATTTTTATTGTTTTTTTTTAATACCTAATTTCACTTCCATCAAGAGGAATGTATTTCATAACCATAGAATCCTAGAATATTGAAGTAGAAGGTGCCTTATAAATCATCTACTCTAATCCCCCCATCATACAGAACAGGAAGTTGAAACATAGGAAGGTTAAAGGCATGAGGTCATACAGTTTGTTAGCAGACAAATTGGGGTTCAAATTATCCATCTCTTCCTGCCAACCTAGGTTGCTTCTTTGTCTTTTTGCCCACAGTGACCCCATGTCCAAACTAAACAAAAAGTAGAAAAGGTGTCAATGAGAATGAATCTCACTAGAGATGCTGAATATTAGAATTCAGATGAATTGTACAGGTAAGATACTTTATAATTAGAATGGAAAAACCTGAATAGTATAGATCTCCTCCATTGCTCTGTGCTTGATTATAAGTCAATAATACTTCTTATTTTATGTTATTCTAATAGTAAAACATAACTAATTATAGCTAGCACTAATGTTGCACTTTAAGATTTGCAAAGTACTTTTGTACCAAATTATCTTATCCTTACAATAACCCTGAAAGGTAGATGCTATTACTATCCCTATTTTATAGATGAGGAAACTGAGGCAGAGGTTAAATGGCTTGCCCAGGGCCACATAGCTTGTAAGTTTTCAAAGCTGGGTTTGAACTCAAGTCTTCTTCATCCCAGGTCCAACACTCTATTGCAAAAGAAAGTATAGCTTTGTGTCTCATGCTGAATTAATATGCTTATAGTTCGTTTTAATTTTTGCCATGTATTTTAGAAATACAGCTTCCATTTTTGCTGAAATTCTTGGAAAATGTTATAAAGCAGAGAATCATAGAATAGATAATATTTTCCCACAGGAAAGAAAAAAGTTATATCTAAGGGGTTACATTCCTGACCAACGGCATTTAAAAATTTTACATAGATGTGGCTGTATGTGTTAACAGTAATATTACTAAGAAAAAAAGCAATAACAACTCATTTAATAGTACCATGAAGTTTATCAAGTCCTTCATGGAAATCCTTTGAGATAGTACAAATACTACCATTTGAAAGAAAGGTAAAAGCAAAAACACAATTATAGACCCTTACATTAATTTAAAATACTGAAATTATTTTCTGAGCCTTCTTTTAGGATGAATATACATATAAAGTCATAGAACCTTGGAATGAACCTTGGAGTAGAATGCCATGTATTTTAAAAAAATAGCTTCCATTTTTTTGGCCATGATTCCTGAAAAATATTGTAAAGCTGAGAATCATAGAGTAGATCTGATTTTCCCATAGGAAAAAAAATTACATCTAATATAACTTGCTAATGATGCAAGAGATATAATATGACCACATAACTAGGTAGCAATCAATTCATGACTCAGTGATTAGTTGGAGATTGTGTGTTTTTATTATTTTTATTCCAGAGTTCTTGGACAGAACCCCCTTTTATGTACATTGTGTCATTGGTTATACTTAATAGGCTTGTAAATACAATGCCCACCTTCAAAAGAGTATTTCCCATTGGAGAAGATGTGAGAAAAATGGAATGCTAATATATTGTTGGTGGAGTTGTGAACTGATTCAACTATTTTGGAGAGTAATTTGGAATTATGCCCAAAGGGCTATAAAAATGTGCATACTCTTTTACCTGGCAATACCACTTCGAAGGCTGTATCCCAAAGGATCATAAAAATGGAAAAAAGATTCACATGTATAAAAATATTTATAGCAGCTCTTTCTGCAGGAGGAAAGAATTGGAAATTGAGAGGATGTGCCCATCAATTGGGAAATGGCTGAACAAGTTGTGGTATATGAATGTAATAGAATACTATTGTGCTATAAGAAATGATAAGCAGGCAGACTTCAGAAAAACCTAGAAAGACTTGTATGAACTGATGCTGAGTGAAATGAGCAGAACCAGGAGAACATTGTACACAGTAACAGCCACATTGTGCAATGACTAACTTTGATAGACTTAGCTCTTCTCAGCAATGCAAGGATCTAAGACCTTTCCAAAAGCCTCATGATGGAAAATGCTATCCACATCCAAAGAAAGAAATTATGGAATCTGAATGCAGATTGAAGCATACTATTTGCTCTTTTTTTCTTCTGTTTTGTTTTGTTTCTTCTTTCTTGTAGTTTCTCCTATTGGTTCTAATTCTTCTTTACAACATGACTAATGTAAAAATATGTTGAATAGGAATGTATATGTAGAGCCTATATCATATTGCATGCCATCTTGGGGAGGGATGCAGGGAGGAAAGAGGAGAAAATTTAAAACTCAAAGCTTATGAAAGTGAATATTGAAAACTAAAGATAAATTAATTAATTTTTAAAAATAAAAAATAAAGTAAAAAAAGAGTATTTCCTTCTGCACAATATAACTGCAAATCTAGGCACAATGCCTCATCTATAGCAGGAATTCAAATCACTTTCTGATTTCATGTGAGTTTGTCTATGATTCTGATCTTTAGCACAAGGAGGGTTGTGATACCTCAGATTTGTTTGGATAGGCCCACAGGAATTACTGGGACACTTGATATGAAATTTATGAGTCAGACTTTTGTCCTTTTTCAATAAAAGTAAAATTACATTAAAATTATAATATTATTCATTATAATTCTTTATTAATTAGACATGAATTCAATGTAGAAAAAGTATCATCAGGGAGGTTGGTGTCCTTATCCACTCAAATAGATGTTATGGCTGTGACAGAGTGTAGAGAGAGTGATCTGATTGATTGTAAAATTTATCCTGTCCAAGAATCTAGGCGATTAATTCATCTACTTTCTTCCTCCTCCCCTTCCTTTCTTTCTGTGAGGATAGGTGCATAATCTACAGTTTTCTGTACCTTAAAAGTTGTTTATGTATTATTTTAAGTGTTGTTTTTAAAAGTCAAGTAACTACAGACAAAATTTGAACCATTTTAAATACTTTTGATTCATGTATTTTCTTAATTATGAGCAGAAGTTGAAGGAGGAAGGAACAGTGGTCTTATTATAGTTAGAAAGGTAAAGAAGATGAGGGTTAAGCCCTGCTTCTAAAGTGCCAGATTTTCTTCTAGAAAGATTGAGCCAAATTAAGAGAAAATATGATGATTTTGATGTACTGACTTTGATTGAACCACCCAAACTCCAAGACTGAGCTGAATCTGGGATTTTCCTTCTTCCTTCAGGCTAAAATGAGCCAAAGAGGCACTTTGCCATCTGGAACAAAACTGGGTTGTGATGTCACTTGACTTTACCAACTTATCCTTCTTCCTCCTCCTATACTTGCCCAGGGGAAGCTTTCTCCACAGGTTGAATTGAAGGTAGTGACTAAGGAGAAGGAATTGTCTGATGGGAGGATAAAAAGATGTCGCTAGCACCAGCTAGCAACAGCCACATTCCAAAGGAGGGAGTAAGTTTTGCTTTTGTTTTGTTTTGTTTTTTTCCTGTTAAAGTTTCAACCACAACTTCATACCCAGACAGGTACAAATATTACACAGAAGATCATGTTATTTTCCCCTTGCCACTTCCCCACACCATGATCTAAATAAAGTCTGAACAAATCTGTGATGATTTCTTTCCAATTATAAAAGTTTCCTTAGCAACCAAATTGTTAACTCAATTAAGTTCCCTCTACTCTTTTAAAAGTCCTCAGCATTGAATCACATTGTATCCACCTCCCAAACCATGAGCCCAATGAGGACAGGGACCAAGTTAGAATTGGAAGAAAGAAAAAAATAATAAGCCATATTCAACCAAACCAATCCATGCTTTTGCCTACACACTACCAACTTCCTAAATAGTCTGCAATCTTGTGTTATCATTATCATAAGATTAAGGACAAAGGACCCAAAGAAAAAAGAAAAAAAGATGTCAGGTAGAGTCAAGATGGTGGAGTGAAAGGAAGCAATACAGCTGAGCTTCCCTCCCAAAACTTTTCCCAACAGATCTACAAAATGCCCCATACTCAATCTTGATGGTGAAACCCAGAAAAAGGCACAATAAGTCATTTGTCCAGTCGAGCTTGGCCTAGGGAGACACAGAGAGAGGTCTATGGACACTGAGAACAGGTCAGATGAGGGTGCTCTGAGCACACTAGTGCCCAGTGACAGGCTGTGCATCAGGACAAGAGGAGGTCCAGACCTGAATCAGGCCACCCCCAGACCCATACTGGGTGATCCACTGTGACAGAGACTGTTGTGAACTGGCAGCTTTATTGCCCACTCCCCAGTTTTGTATTATAGATCTAGGGTAGAGTGAAAAGAGAACCTATGTATGGGAGTAGTATTCCCTGGTGGCCTTGGGCTGTGTATGGAGGAAGGAATCAGTTCTTAAGCTAGCAGTAGCAGTGATGTGGCTCAGACCTCAGGCACAAATCGGGGTCTCAATTCCAGCAACTAGCTCAATTTGCAAAGGAATAACCAGGGCAAAAATACTAGACCAAATGGGAGCCTACAGTTCTACCACTCTGAGCCAACAGATATTCTCAGCTCCCTGATAAGAACAGAGTTCAGCAGGAGTCTACCCTTACTCAGACCCAAACCCAGGTCAGAAACTTCTAGCTCAGACCAGGTTAGAGCAACACTCAGACTTTGAACTGGATCAAACCACTTTGGGAACACTGAAGGTATGTAGGTTCCCAGTCTGTCCTTGAGATCATGGAACAGCACAACATTAAATACCCAAAGAAGCAGCAAGAGGATCAGCTTCCTTCCAAAAGTGTGACGTAGCCCAACCCCAGCATCAAGTTCAAAGTAAGGAAGGAGGCTGGAAAAACGGGCAAACAGAAAAAGAACCCCACCATAATGGACTATTATGGTCGTAGGATTCTCAAGATGCAAATGTGGAAGAAGAGAATGACTCCAAAATATCCATAGATACAGCCTAATAGAAAAACACATCTTGGGCACAAACTCAATGAGAATTCCTGGAAGAGATGAAGCAATGAGATGAAATTCAAAAAGATTTTTTAAAAAATTTTAGAAGCGGAATGAGAGTGCTTGTGGAAAAAATTGGGAAAATAGTGACAGTTATGAAAGATGGAATTTGAAAGAGAATTAACAGCTTGGAACAAGAGATACCAAAGAAATATTAAACAAGAAATATTGAAACAAAGTCAAAAGGCTGAAAAAATACAAGAAAATGCATAGTAACTCACAGAAAACTAATGACCTGGAAAACATCAAGGAGAAAAAAAAAAATTTAAATCATTGGACTATCTAAACGCCATGACCAAAAAAGAGCCTAGATATTATATTTCAAGAAATCTTGAAAGGATACTGACCAGATCTCTGAAAACTAGAGGGCTAAGTGAAAACAGAAACAATTCACTGATTACTTCCTGAAATAAACCCCCAAATGAAAACTTCCCAGGAAATCCAGGTATTCCAAGTCAAAGAAAAAATACTTCAAGCAGCCTGAAAGAAAGCATTCAAGTAACATGAACATAAAGTCAGCATCACATACAATTTCCCAGCCACCTCCATAAAAAGAGCAAAGAGCTTGGAATATGATATTCCAGAAGGTAAAGGACTTACAGACAAAAATAATTTATCCAGAAAAATTGAATATAGTGCCACAGGGGGGAAAGTGGATGTTTAATGAAATAGAGGACTTCCAAGAATTCCTGAGGAAGATAATAAATGCATATGAACTTTGAAGTTCAAGCATGAGTGAAGAGAAATATAAAAAGGCAAACCTGAATGAACAATGATAAAAGACTAAAGAATAAATTGCTTATATTTAAATATAGAGAAATGACACATCTGCTCTCAACCCATTCTTCATTAGATCTCATAGAGTTAAGTCTAATTAAAAAAGGCCTGGAAGTGGCTGTTATATCTTGATGATCTTTTTAAAAAAATGGAAAGAGAAGGGAAGAATACACTATGGGGGAAAGGAAAGGAAGTTAGGAGAAATTATCTCACATAACCAGAGTACACAAGTAGATATTTACACAAACAAGAAGGTAGGCATTGGAGACTCGAACCTCACTCTCATCTGAACTGGTCAAAAGAAGGAAGAACACATACACACACACACACACACACACACACAAAGTTGGGTAAATAAATGCATTTCATTCAACAAGACAGTAAGAGAGAAAGGGAAGAAGGAAAGGAGGGAGAATAAAATGGGACTTCTAAAATAAGACCAGACAGGATCTTTGTGCATTTCTAACTATGGCCCTTTCCTCCTCTAATGGAGAAAGTACCAAGCAAACAAGGTATAGGCCCACTGTCAATGGTTGCATTGCTCTTGGTAAACTTAAAGTTGATTTTGCTTAAACTCTATCCTTTTGAAACAGGGAGTTTCTTTAAATGTTACACTGCTTATGAAGCTAAAAAGGAAAATATTTTGAAAGGTAGAGAATCAAAAACACAGGTGTCACACTCTAGGGATAAAAGTCATTGGAATTTCCAAATAAACTAATGCTTTGCTTGTTCCCAGTGGAGAAAAAAAAAATGGATTTTTTCTCCTTCTTCATTACTGACCAGCTATTGCCAAGAGTGCTCTGCACGATGGATTGGGTTATGACATTAAAGTCTCCTGATGCCCATGCCACCAGTACATTAGATGAGTCATTGCTTTATAAAACAAGAACCATGAACAAAAATCCCAATTCAAAGTGGAGGTGGAAAGAAGTCAGTGAGAAAGGATTTCTGTGGTCTGTCTTCATTTTTTACCCCCCAAATCATCAGAAGAGACTTATCAACAGCACAATTAAACTTGGGCTTCAGTTCTTTGTTGAAAGGATGAGGACCTGCTGGAAAACCCAGGCACTGCCATTGATTTAGGGGAATTGATTAATTCAGTGGAATGATAAAGATGGAAAACATAGGGTTGGTATTTGGAGAGAAAGCATTAGGGCCAATATTTCTGGATTTCTGTCAATGGGAGATAGCGCTGTGAGCCAAGGCCTTTCCGTGTGGCCACTGGGAGGAACAAAAGCTTGTGAGGCATGTATTGAAGGAGGAGAGAAGAAGGCAGGGCCAGGATTGTTAACTCAGATCACAGCCGGTTTCGTGGGCAGAGAAAGCCTGCTTTTTCCAACCCTCTTGCAGGGCACAGATTTGAATCTGGCACCATTCAGAATGCATTTCATTCACTGTCAAGGCTCAAAGTATACAATTTATCAGGTTTAAATGGCCCCCTGCCAATGAAGCAGCTGCCAGTGTCTTTGAATGTGGCACGTTGCAATTCAGCAGAGGCCAACACCATCAGCAACTGGTATACGTATATAGAAGCACAGGTTTCTTTAAATAAATAGATATATAAATAAAAACAGATGGTTTAAAACTTAAGAACCAATAGCCATTTATTCACTTGGGGAAGTGGAAGAATATCAAGTCAAAGTCATAATGAAGATTTTCATCCAAAACAAATGCCATAAACTATCCCCAGGTCACGGGACAAAAATATGGGGGGGGGGGAGAGGAAGAGCTTGCCCCAGATAAAAAGGGAGCACCTTCTTACTTTACCCAATTATTTATGCTGACTTGATGCTGAACCAGTTGTTTCTACCTGCTAAAGGACTGAAAGTGCCATCAGTAACCCAGGGCAAAGTCTCAGATGCCCTGACCTAGTTGCATCTCTGGTTCAATCCCTGTTTCCACAACACAGCAGTTATGTGATTTGGGGTAAGTCATTTCACCTGTGGAAGCTCAGTTTCCTCTTCTGTAACATGAAGACAACAGCACCCAAATCACCTAGCACATGGGCAAAGGTGTCAAACCTGTGGCTGGTGGGCCAGCAGCCCACAACATTCCTGAATGCAGGCTGAACCAGACTCAAATGTTGTTCCTATCTGATTTTAATATGTTGACATGTTAATATGTAGGTATATACAGATATATCACATATGTATATATGCATGTGCATACATGTGTGTAGATACTGTATTATGTACATGCATGTTTATATATATTGTGTGTATACACACACACACAAAACATATTTGGTTTTCTAATTCAATGTGCAGCCCACAGAAATCCTTATATATGGTTAGTGACCCTTATTTCTTTCTTGCTTTCAAACTACTGGGCTACACCAAGAATAGTCATATCAGGTAAACTTCATTCCCTTTTTTGACAGTTATTAAGTTCTCAAGTCAAGATAATGCTATTGACATAGTAAAATTGAATTTCACCAAGGCACTTGATAAAATTTCTCATGATATCTTTGCAGACAAACAAATGGATGATGGCATACAGAACACATAAAATTTCTGTAATTTAACCAATGTAGGGAACTCTTGGAATGGAAACTCCTACCAAATGTGAATTGAAATCCAATTCATGATTTAGGAGATAAATTCTATGGAGCTCTTTTAAGTAGCTTGTATCTCCTCTTTAATTGGAGTCCTTAAGGTTGAGCAGGAAACTCCTCTCAAAGCCTTCTTTCAAGGTCACATAACTAGAAATTAACTAGTCTAGGTTATGGTGGCACCTGAGATCTGCCCATAGCTATTGTTCAGAGAAATGAGCAGGGCAGCTGTGCCTAACCAGTATATTTTAGTTTAAAAGGAATATAATTGTGTTAGGTGCTCAGAACATGACAAATGTTGAAAACTGATTGATCTTGAGCACAGCTTTTTGAGTCTGCCTAAAAACTATTTTAGTCCAGGCAGGCAGACAACAAAGTATTTATTAAATGCTTACTAAGTGCTAGGTACTATACTAAGTTCTAGGAATACAAATACAAGCAAAAAGAAAGACAGCATCTGCCCTCAAGGATCTTGCATTCCAATGGGGAAGACAACGTACAAAATGAAAGGGGAGAGAGCGATGGTACCCACATGAGGCATGATGATATAGTCCTGAGCATCATAAGTACATTCAAAAGGAGACTGAACCATGGCTGGCCTGGGCCCATCCGCAAAAATGGGGGCCTGAAAGGAACTCACCAATCACATCAGCAAGTGTCAATCTTTTTTTTTTTCCTCCAGTTAGCTCCCCCAAGCAGGAAGTCACAATGCAGACTCTGAGCTTTGTGTTTGTTTGTTTTTTCCCCCAGAACCTACTTAAGTTTTCTCCTGTTCTCATCTCTGAGAAATCTTCTCAGACCCAGTTCTGAGATCTATTCTGATCCACTGGAAGGTCTGATGTTGTTCATTTTCACTGCTCTATTCCAGGGAATTTACCCGTATATTCACCAGGACATTCACTATTCACCATGGAGAAACTTTTTGTTCAAACTCAAAGCTGCTGTGTTTGGACACCTTGCTTCATTGACATTTCATCCCTCATTCTAAGACTGAGTTTTTCTGCTTGTCCTCAAGGATCGTTACTACCATACTGTCAATCTATTTTTCCAGGCCCCAGATAAACTTCCAATGTCAAGTCCCTTTTCCCCAAAGACATCATTTTTTTAATTCTAGCTGCTTTAACAACTTACCTTTTTCTTTGTTTGACCTTGACTTTTCCCTTGCTTCTAGCTCTTTCTGAATTTAAGCAACTGCTATTTATTTTCCTACCCTGACCTGACCAGAGTTCACAGACCATTGCCTTCACCAAGGAGAGCTTTTGGCTAGAGATTTCTAGCTAGTTCCATCATTGGCCCAGCTTTGATCTTAGGAAAAACAACACACTATGAAACCTGCCTTAATCACTTTAGTCAGTGATTTCTCCTTCCTCTGAATCCATAATACTTTGTATTTCTCTATACACTAATCACTTAGCAAATTTATATTATATTCATCTGTGTATGTGCCATTAGATGAGAGTATTATTAGGATATGAGAAGTTCAATGTGCTGTAAGTTCTGAAATGGAAGAGATTGTTAATGGTTTCAGGGATCAGAAAAAGCTTCATGGAAAAGCAAGTATCACATGACCTCGATTCAAATACTGGTTCTGCTACTTATTACCCATGTGATATTGAGCAAGTTCCCTTGGCCTCTGTTAGCACATTTCTAAAAAGAACAAGTTGTACTATATGGTTCCTCCTAAATAAAGAATCTCTCATAATCTCCTAATTATTCTCTTAGACTTCCAAAAGATGGGAGAGACTTCTTTGCAGCCCAACTTGTATCTGCCTTGCTGCAATGTCTTTTTATTAAGTCTTTACTAAAGATGGGGAGCAGGGATTAGGTACCACCATATAGAAAATGTCTTCATACATTCAAAATAAATTTCTCGTTCATCTCTCCACTCTTTTATTTTCTTGACTAAATGCTCCTACTTACTTTAACTTTCCTCTTAAGCCTCATATTCAAAATGATTATTCTCTTCATACTACCATAGGATTAGCAATGATAACCTTGAAGTAACCTTGGATATCATCCTGTCCAACCCACTTATGTTATGATGAAGAAATGAAGGCCAAGACTGGTAAAGTGACTCTTGCCTAAGGTCACAGAACTGGTTGCTAAGAGAGTAAAGACTAGAAAATGCCTCCTGACTCTAGCTCAGTACCCATTATCCATGTCCTATTTCATATGATTACAAAATTTCTTAAAATTAGTTTATTTTATCCATTTATCTATTTGTTAATTTATATATTTACCCATTTTCATTCATATCTTTATTTATATTATACATTTCTTCCTTCCTTCATATATTTATCTGGTTTATGTTTTTATCTATCTATTCATTCACTTATTTACTTGTTTTTTGGTTTGTTTATTTATTTGTTCATTTATTGAGATTGGATCTCCCTATGTCGCCCAGTTTGGAAGTGCAGCACACACTCACTACTGATTGTCATGGAAACTTTGACTGACTCTGTTTATCATCTGGCCCAGTTCACCATTTCTTAGACAATCTGATGGACCCCTACTCTTGAACTCTCAGCATGTTGTTGCCAAACTTGGCGTGGATACCCAATTCACTTTATTCCTGATGCTCAAAATGATACTCTCCATCTCCTCTCAGTAGCAAGGATCACAAGCATGACCTTCTGCTTTTTTTTTAGGCAATTGGGGCTAAGTGACTTGCCCATGGTCACACAGCTACTAAGTGTCAAGTGTTTGGTCTGAGGCTGGATTTGAACTCAGGTCCTCCTGACTTCAGGGCCGGTGCTCTATCCACTGTGCCACCTAGCTGCCCCAGACCTTCTACTTTTGATGATCATCTTTTACAGTAAGAAAGACATTTGGACATCAACTGGTCCAGCCCCTTCTTTTTCAAACAAGGACAGTGAAGCTCAAAGAGACTGTGACTTCATTACTAATGAATATTGATTTCTTCTCTTTCAATCATGTGAGTAGTTCTCTAAAGATTAGAACCAGTCTAATGGCCCTAGGTACCAAAGTTAGAGTCGTTCTTCTCACTGGATTTTTGTTAACATTGGGGAAGACATTAAGACACTGTGACATTCCAGGCATAACTTTTGCCTTACTCTCTCCCACTGGAGATGTCAACTAATGAATGAAAATATTATGAAAGCACATGCTGGATAAGAGAGCTATGAACTGAATAATTGAGATAAATGAATAATTAATCTGGTGGCAGATGACAACCTTGGAATGAAGAACAAATCCCACCATCTATCTACCAAATGCTATATCGGTCACTCAATCAGAAGAGCTCAAACTCTACTAAAACCATTTTACCCCAAAAGCCCAAGAAAGTTTGAGTCCGGGAGAGCAAGCCCAATATTCTAATTAGCACTTGTGCATTCTCCTTCATTTATTCAATAATCAAAGACTAGACTGGGAGATAGGAGACCCGTATTCAAATCCTGTCTCTGACACTAGCTACCTATGCGGCCTTGGTCAAGTGAACTACCTTCTCTGGGACCTCTGTTTCTTTTCCCATGCGATTTCCAGTTCTGACATTTATATTTCTATGACTCATGTAATTATTAAACAAAATTCCAGGCAGCATGAGGGATATAGAAGTAAAAGACATCATCCTAGCTAGTAAGATGAAAAAGTACATGGATAACCAAATTCTAGGGTCACATTATGGAATGTGACTAAGTCCGTGGCTGAATAAAGGCCCAGAACAAAACTTGCTAGGTACAGAAACGCTACTGAAAATATTTTTTTTGGTGAGGCAATCGGGGTTAAGAGACTTGCCCAGAGCTACACAGCTAGTGAGTGTCAAGTGTCTGAAGTTGGATTTGAACTCAGATCCTCCTGACTCCAAGGCCAGAGCTCTATCCACTGCACCACCTAGCTGCCCCTGAAGATTGTTTGAAGATTTTTCTTAAGGTAGATATTGGGAATATTATTCCCCTCTTCAAGAAATATTAATCTAAAGCAAATAAGGACCTTGATTTCACTAGTATAGGAAACTCCTAGGTGAGAAAATTCACTATCAATACAGAGTGCTTCTTTGCCACTTAGAATCTTACAGTGTTGCCTAGGGGCACTGAGATATTAAGTGATTTGCCCAGGGTCACACAGGCAGTCTGTATTAGAGGCAAGACTGGACCCCAGTCTTTCTGGCATTACGATTGACTCTTTGGCCAATATACCAATAATAGACTTAAAACAAAAAAGTGGCATCTCTTCCCACTGCATCATTTCAACCTTTTGCTCATTCATTATTTAGCCTTTTATGCTTCCTACATATCCTCATTAACTGAGTCCAATCATACCTGCTGGCCAGACTTTATTAACTAACTTTGGAGAGAGACACATCTAGGTCTCAGCACTCAGATGCAGATTCCTCCTTTTAGGACATTGTGAACCTGAATCTGACATTTTAATACTTTCTAATTGCCTGGGAACAGAACTGAAAGTCCTCCTAAGGTATCCTAGGGCTAAAATGGGCTGGATATCAAGAGACTAAACAGCACCAACAGGGGAGTCAGGAAAAGAAGCATATTTAATAGTTAAAAATTTGGTAAGATCCTACAGGTAAGATCCCACTGTACCAAGTTCCCTGTGAGCATGTATTTTTTACTTAGTAGCTATTTCACAAAGCTGTTTCATATCCCAAGCTACTCATAAGGACACTTCTTACCTATCACAAGTACCCTGTGAGGGTGTATTTTTCATTTAGTGGCTATTTCATGAAGCTCTTTCACATCCCAGAATACTTATGAGGATACTTCACTTTCCTGATGTGAAGACAGAAAATGGAAAATCTTTGGTGACATATGTCCTTATGTGCCCTGTTGCAGAGAAGGTGCCAACCTGCATCAGTGGAGAGAGTTTCTTCAGCTGGGATTTCCCTATATCAATGAAATTGCAGGACCAGTTCCTATTCTCTTTTCCTTTGACTATGCATTTAGCAGTAAACCTATTTATAATATTGTCAAGGTGACAAGAGCTGAGAATCAATTCCCAAACTAAAAGCAGAGGAATGAGATGAAATGACCTCCCTTCTGGCTTGAGCATTCTATGAGTCTATAAGTTTAAGGAGCAGAAAGCAATCTCCATACCTGGGATATTAGCAAAGGTTCAGTCTGTGAGGGGTTGAGAAGGACAGAACTAGGAAAGGTCTGTGGGAGAGGTGACAGGGGTCTGGATAGAAAAAAAGGAAAGATCAACAAGAATTGGAATGTCTGGAGCAAATGCATCTATCTTGCTTCTTGGAGAGTAGAACTTTACAAAATGATGATAAATAAGGCTGGAACTACCCCTGGGCACACTGAACACTAGGAGAGAGAAGAAAAAGCAGGCACAGACCCAAGCAAACACAAAGTCTTCCTCTCTTGGAAGCAGGAAAGCATTTGTTTGGGAGAAACAGGCCCATGATGCGGCATCCCCATCAGTGGGAAGTCTGTTTGGGCCCAAGTACTACACTAGAACTGGGAAGGGATAAGAGCTGGAGAGAAGAGCTTGGGGAGGGAGGTGAGAGGGGGAGGGAAAGTAGGTAATGTGGCTGTCACCTTCAGGTCCCTGGGTACCTGTCATATGAAAGGAGGGCTCAGGGATAAAGAGTTTAATGGGGTCCTCCCCGCAATCCCTTGAAGGATATTTTCTGTCCCCCAAATGATTTACACAATAATGCCCCACCCCCAAAACCTAGTTTACACATGGAAATGCCACATATTTGCTTTCTAGTTTTTCCAACCCTCATAAGAATAAAGGAACATAGGTTTAAAGCTGGGGAAGAAAAACCTGAATCCATCTAACTGAACCTTTATAGATAAGGAAATAAATTGATTTAAGTGGCTTCTCCAAGATCACAGAAGTAATGTGTTAGAGTGGCAGCTTGAACTCAGATTTTGTGACTCCAGAAGCAAGGCTCTGTTACATTATCCCACATGCTAAAGAAGTGGTTAGGATTTAAAAAGAGAACTTACTGACAGCCTTCTCCATCCCTTTCACTACCAACCACAATAGGTCTTCCTAACCCAGGTCCCAAGTACCTGAAACTCTACCTTTCAGTTAAGAATCACTCTCTCCCACCTTCCCTTTTAAAATGTCAAGACATCTGAGAAATTAGATTTTAGATATTAGAAATTACTAAAACTCAGTGTGATTGAATTGATCAGACCCAAGGTGGCCCGGATTACAGGAAAGAAAGGAAGAGATAATGAGGTGGAGGAAGGATGGAGACAGGGCAGAAAGCAAATGAGCCTACTATTTTGTAAGCTACAAAAATTTCTGTACTTTTTTCTCCCTGGTTCAAACATCAGTAATGAATATAAGCAGCAATTAACATGACAAAACATGAAAATGATAAATGTTACAGATGTGGGGAAAATTGGAACACTGATGCATTGTTGGTGGAGTTGTGAATGGATCCAACCATTCTGGAGAGCAATTTGGAACTATGTCCAAAGGGCTATAAAACTGTGCATACACTTTGATCCAGCAGTACAACTATGAGGTCTGTATGCCAAAGAGATGATTAAAAAAAGGGGAAAGGACCCACATGTACAAAAATATTTACAGCAGCTCTTTTTTCTGATGGTGAAGAATTGGAAATTGAGGGGATGTCTATCAATTGGGGAATGGCTGAACAAGTTGTGGAATATGAATGTAATGGGATACAATTGTTCTATAAGAAATGATGAGCAGACGAATTTCAGAAAAACCTAAAGACTTACATGAACTGATTCTGAGTAAAACTAGCAGAAACAGGTGAACATTGTACACAGTAACAGCAACATTGTGCAATGACCACCTTTGATAAACTAGGCTCTTCTCAGCAATGCAATAATCTAAGACAATTCCAAAAGACTCATGATGGAAAGTGCTATCGACATCCAGAGAATGAACTATGGAGTCTGAATGCCGATCAAAGCAAACTATTTTATCTTTTTTGTTGTTTTTTTCTTTCTTGTGATTTTTCCCTTTTATTCACATTCTTCTTTCACAACATGACTAATGTGGAAATATGTTTAATATGATTGCACATATATAGCCCATATCAGATTGCATGCCACCTTGGGGAGGGAGAGAAGGAGAGAGGGGGGAAATTTTAGAACTGAAAATCTTATAAAAGTGAATGTTGAAAACTAAAAGTTAATTAATTTTTAAAAAGTAGCATTTATAAATCACTTTAAGTTTACAAAGAAGCTTTACAAATATTATTTCACTTTATCCTCACAACAACATTGAGAGGTAGGTACTATTATTATCTCTATTTTATAGATGTGGAAACTGAGATAGAGGTTGAATGACTTACCTAGGGACACATAGCTAGTAAGTGTCTGAAGCTAGATTTGAACTTAGGTCTTCCTGATCCCAGGTCCAGTGCTCTAACCACTGTACCACCTAACTTCCCACAATAACCCATACTCGTAAAACATTTTACAATGTAGGGTGCTTGCACAATTCATGTAATACTTAATAAAATGCTTTTATCATAACAACCCTGAAAAGCAAGTGGTATAAGTATTGTGAAACCATTTGTACAGAAGAGAATTCTCTGGCTCAGATGAGTTAAGGAACTAGCTAGCCCAAGGTCACAAAGCAAAGAAATGGGAGAGCCAGGATTCAAATCCAATACTTTTGAATCCATGCTCCATGTACTTGCCATTCCTCCACCTTCCCTCAGGTCTGTAACAATCCTCCTGTCTCCTTTTCCCATTTGATTATTAAAACTTTTCAACAGATTCCAAAAAAGAGAAACGTTCATTGAAATGGGTAGATCCACCTCTCTCTCTTCTCTCTTTTCTGTATGTGTGTGTGTGTGTGTCTGTCTGTCTGTCTGTCTGTATTTCTCTGTCTCCATCTCTGTCATCTTTGGCATCCTAACAGAAAAAGGTCATTACCCACTTCACTTTTCTACAAACCATCTTATAATGAAACCACCCATAATTGTCCCTGTTGTCACTCTCACCATTCTCATGCCCATGTCAGGCCCAGCTCCATCTTCAATTCTTATAAAAGCAATTACCCAACTATTTTCCTATAACCAAATTGTCTGTTTGCTGTTACTGGCCTAGTTATTAAATTCATTGAGAACCGTCAAGGAGACCATACAGTAAGACAAAATATGACCTGAACAGCTTATTATGTGTGTGACTTTGAGTAAGATACTTAATCCCTCTGAGCCCAGGTTCTCATGTGTAAAATGAAGGGGTTGGAATAATTTCCAAATTCCCTTCCTGGAGTGGTTGACATCTTGCTAGGTACAAGAGGAGAGAGACTCTAGGGCAGATGGAGTCTTTCAACAACACTCCATACATTTCTGTGTAGAAAGCTGCTCATTCCGTCTGGCCCTAAGTGTGCAAAGTGCCATCTCAGTTACTAGGCGCATATGAACAGAGATTAAATAAGAGAGGCAAAGTAGGAGTTAATGGGGATCCTGAATATATGATCTTAGAAAGATCTTTTTATCTTACAGTCAAGTTTTTCTTCAAGAGCATAAGGATGATATTCACTCTCTTACCTAGCACTGCATTGGGATTAAATGAGCTAATGTACAAAAACTGCCATTAATAGGAGCTTTTTCACTGAAAGATCCATAATTTCACCAATGGAAGGATTCCCTTCACTAATGCTGTCTCATCTCATGTGATTCTCATCCATGTATTTTTCCCACCAAAATACCATAGAGCCATTTTTCTAGAGGCCATTTTCTTGGGTTTTTTTAGGATATCAAGGACACCAATGTACCAACTTATCTTAATAGCTCAACCCATGGCCCTGTGTGTGTAGGAATCTTGACCTTAGGACACAATGTTTTACCATCTCACCTAAAGGAGCTTTGCTCAATTCACCATGAGCTATTCTCATCATTACTATTTTACAGAAATGTTGTAGTGATGGGGTCCTAGAAAGTTATGGGCCAGGTCCAAAAAAAAAAGTAACTAGGGCATGAGGGGTAGATAGGTAGGGGTGCAATGGGAAGGAAGTAGACTACTAGGGTAGTATGTTGTTTGCACACAATGTCTTCCCTAAAAGGGAACAAAATTTCCAGGCCCATTGGAAGGGTCAGGTGAGTAGTATTTCTTCCATTGTTAGTGCTGAGGACACTTGTTTAAAATATGAAAAGTAGTTCAGTTAAACCTTACCATGTAATAGTCTTTACCTAAAGCTGGAAAAACACAATCAGCTCCCTTTATTATCATTGTAAAATGTGAAGAGGATAGAACTATCGTGAACCTTATAAACTTTTGGTACAGCATAAAGCTTTTTTCTGTAAAATTGTTATTTTTTTAAGGGACACAATTTGACAGTTACAACGAAAAGATGCTCCTTTTCCAAAGACCATGTTTACTCTTTTGGAATAAGAGAGAACGTGAAGCTTTAGAAGAATGTTTATCTTTTCTTTTGTTCCAACTTTATTTTCAGTCAATAAACACATGATTTGAAAGGCCAAGAGAGCTCAGTGTTTTTCATTTTAATGTTTCTAAAGGTTTCATCAGTGATCCATGTGCTGGATATAATATTGCTGGGGTCTGACTCACAGCCTGGACATCCTTTCAGCTTATTCCCTGAGGCATCAGGAGCTGAACATGCAGAATAGAAATACCCCAGACCAAGAACGAAATCATTTTTCATTTGTCTGCATTTCTTTATTTCTCTCTGAGTCATTAAGATCATATCTACCTCTGCCTAGAGGCAATGTCTACTACTAGTATTACCTCCACATATTCATATTTTTTTAAAAAAGAATACACTTTTAAATGCAATATTATATCCAAAATTTGATTCAAAATTTAGCTAAACATAAACCTGTAGTTTTCCTTTAAGGCTACCACCCGCATCTGAACATTGCTAAGGCAAAATGTTGACTTTGGTTACATCCCAGAGACTGTGGAGTGAGTAAGCTAATTGCTATTGTTTTAGGAGATGAGGAAAATGGATAAACATTAACAAGGGGGCAATTTAAGGGGTTCTAAAAAGGTTTTTTTGTTTTAAAATATTTAATCATTACATGTATATGTATATAGATACAGAGAAAGGGAGAGAGAGAGAGAAAGAGAGAGAGAATTGGCAAAGATGGTAGAAATCATATAGCCCCATCCATTCATTTTTAGTGCTTTACATTTTGTTCTTTTTTCTCTTTTTCTGATTTTTATTTTCACTTCCAAATTCTCTTCCTCCCTCTATTGCCTCCCCCACCCTTTGAGAAGGAAAGAACTATGATACTCGTTATACATTAGAAGTTATGCAAAATGTATTCCCACGTTAGCCATGTTAGAGGGTGGGACAAGAAAAATAAAGAAAGAGAAAAAATAAGATTCAATCTGCACTCAGAGTCTGTCAATTCTCTATCTGGAGATGGATAGCATTTTTCGTCATGAGTCCTTTGGAATTGTCATGGATCATTGCATTGATCAGAGTGCTAAGTCTGATTATTGATTATTGTTACAATATTGTTGTAACATACATTGTTCTGGATCTGCTCATTACATTTTGCATCAGATCATGTAAGTCTTCCCAGGTTTTTCTGAAACCATCCTCTTCATTATTTCTCATAGTACAATAGTATTCCACCATAATTGTATACTATAATTTTTATAGTCATTCCCCAATTGATGGCGTGCCCTCACTTTCCAATTCTTTACCATCACAAAAAAAGAGCTGCTTTAAATATTTTTGTACATGAGTCCTGTTTCTTTTTTTTTAATATCTTCACCCACTCATTTTGTAAGTGAGAAAATTAAAGCTCATAAAGGCTAACTGACTTGCATAGAGTCACAAAAGTTTATACTAAAGTAGGTACTAGAACCCAGTTCTCCCATCTCCTAGTTCAGGGCTAATAAAATCCCAGAATCTAAGAATTGGAAATCACCTCAGAGGCTAACTAGCCCAACCTGTACCTACTGAAGAATCCCTTCTACAATCAATCAATAAGCATTTATTTAGTGCCTCTTTCTGTCCTAATTATTTGAAACAAAATAAAATCATTAAATTTATTGACTTAAACAATAAATCTTCTGACTTTTTTTGACTATTCAATATGCCCTCCTTCTGCCCTACCATTTGTTTTGCATGACTTGGTATTGAGTTCATAATATTTGGATGCATATTCTTTAATTCTTATCATGAAACCACATATCACATTGGATACTAAGTAAACTTTTATGAATAATCCATGTTTCAAAGTCTTATAACCTATAGGTTTATAATGGAGTATAAATCAGGCAAGATCTCAGAGCATGCTTGTCTTGGTCTTTTGGAAAAGTGTGATACAAGGTCTTCTTACAGTATCATCTCCATTTAGGAACTTCTGTAATTCTGGGATAATTCTACTTTTCAGTATATCAGCATATGTATCAGAGTTCATCATTCCCTTAATGGGGATAAAGCTTCCAGACCCAAGAGAAATAAAAATCTCCAAAACAATTTCTTTGAGGTAGATGTTTTACAATCTGGTGATTTCCATATCTCAGAGGCTCAGCTGGACTTCTTCTAACAACTTTCATATAGTCATGAATGAAAGTGAGTTTCATCAGTAAAAAATCACCTTTTTACAATTTTCATTACTGCAGTCTTCATATTACCTTGCCCATGAGAAGTGTTTTTTTTTTCTTCTTAGCAATGGTTAGCAGATGTTGTTTCTGGCACATAATTAGCACTTAATAAATGCTTACTGCTTTCCTGGCTGCCTGCTCTTCTAACTTCAAAAAGTATTGTTGTTTAGTTGTTTCAGTCATGTGCAACTCTTCATGATCTCATTTGGGGTTTTCTTGGCAAAGATACTAGAGTGGTTTGCCATTTCCTTCTCCAGTTCATTTTATAGATGAGGAAACTGAGACAAGCAGGATTAAGTGATTCACCCAGAGTCACACAGCTACTGAGTGTCTGAGGCCAGATTTTGAACTCAGGAAGATGAGTCTTCCTGACTCCAGGCCCGGCACTCTATGCACTGAATCATCTAACCTACAGTATACTAAAGAGAGATCAATAACAACCCCTCCAGATGCCAGGACCAGGTAAAGAACTTTCCCTCAGATGAATGTATTGATAGGACCTGTTTTAAGACAGAACAATGACCAAGGTAACATGGCTGCAGAATATTTTGGTCCATCAACTTATTTGCATGTTACTGGCTTTAGAGTTTTCAAGATGCCAACTGACAAAATTACAAAACAAATCATTGTTTGAGGATAATAGGAATATCATATAGGGTGCCCCCAAGGTCAATGTAGTTTTAGGCTCCATTAAGCCTTTGAGGGACACCCTGCATAAGGCCTGTTGGGCTCGTACCTGATGCAAAGGTATATATCTGGAGTTTTATCTCATAAGATAAAGATGAAACACTAGCCACCAGGAGGTCCTTATCTGAGGCATTGGACAAGGTATAAGTCAGAGAAGAAAGCTGTGAGAACTATGGAAATAGAATCAGAAGCGTAAGCTAAGCATAGAAGTTGTTACAAAAAGCATAGACATAGAAGGATTCTGACTGAGAGGACAGATTTTGGGGTGCTTTGTTGGAACTTGCTGATTGGAAGAAAGGCCTTGCTTTGCTGATTGGCTGGCAAAAGGCTCTAGCAGCTGCTAGAAACTCATTGAAAGAGAGCTGAATCCTGCTGCTGTGTGAAAAACTATTGAAACCTATGGTTCTTTACTTCTTTGAACAGTCTGAGAGAGGGAAAATTTCTCTGGGTTCCTATGTTGCCTTCTCCTGCCCTCTAAAGCTTGGAAAGAGACACGGAAGGAAAAACAGGTTCCATGTCTCTTTTGCTATGATCTGTGCCTAGTTGAGAGAAGAGAGGTGGAACTGGTTGGACAAAGCAGATTCCCTGCTGTTTACAGATCTGAATAACTTGACCATTCTCTGGCTTAAGAGCGCTGACATTTGTCAACCTGTTCAGAGTAGATGTGAAAAAAAGAGCTTGTCACTGCTTCGTTGGTTTAAAAGCAGAAGAGGAATGGTTTTGACCAATAGGGGAACAGTAAGGACCAGAAGAGGAGCTGTTATCTGTGAGATGATGTCCTGTGGTACAGATTGTTTCTGAAGATCAAGGAATCAAGGCCAAAAGGGTTGAGTTGTGACTTCTGGGCACATGGGCTTCCCCACTCATGTGCCTCTCTAGTAGGTCTCTTTAAGTATGTGCCCATACTCCCCACAGACACTTTGTACATTGATGGGACAATATGACCCAATGGGGGGGGGAATGCTGTTAACAATTATTCCTACTTTGATTTTCTATGTGGTAAATGTTTTGATTCCTGCTATTGCTTTCTAATAAGTGAATCTTGAGATTATAAATGATTTTATTTTAGCATTGACTAAATATTTTATGTTTAAGAGTTAGTGCAGCCATGATGACAGTTTGATTATAAGTGGGAAAGCATCAATGGGTCCCCATAAATGGGAACCAGTTGGGGTTCAAGAGCAATAGCAGTAAAATAGTAGGAGTGTATTCTCTCATACCCAGATACACCTGGATTGTGCCTAGGAGAGTATGTTAGCTATAGTCAGGGGGCTACAAGGTGTAATTGTCCTGTGCCGCACTCTAGGAAAACTCTCAGATCTGCCAGCAGGCATGGAGGTTGAGATGAGTAAGTAAGCCAAGAAAGACAGAGAAAGGGGATGTGGATTCCATTTTGGATACCACACTTGCAAATGAAATCACTTATACAGGTAAATCTGGTGCCACACCTGAACTACATACTAATAAATATGTAAAAAGCTCTAATTCTTAATTGAGCAGTCATCTTTACCTTTAAGAGGCAGCAGGTGGCCTGAAGAATTCAAAATGCTATTTTATTTTTTTTTAATTTTTAACATTTTTATTTAAAGTTTTGAGTTCCAAATTCTATCCCTTCCTCCCTCCATGAGATGGTAACAAATCAGATATAGGTTATACATATGCAATTATGTAAACCATTTCCATATTAGCCATTTTATACAAGAAGACTCTAATAAAAGAAAAAAATGAAAGAAAGAAAGTGAATGGTAGCATGCTTCAGTCTGTATTCAATCAATATCAGTTCTTTGTCTGGAATTGTATAGTATGCTTCATCTTTAGTCCTTTCGGATTATCTTAAGTCACTGTAATGCTGAGAATAGCTATGTCATTTACAGTTTTTCATCAACCAATATTGCTATTACTGTGCACAATGTTCCAGTTCTGTTCACTTCACCATGCATCAGTTCATGTAAGTCTTTCCAGATTGTTCTGAAATCATCCTGCTTGTTATGTCTTATAACACAATATTCCATTACAATCATACATCACAGCTTGTTTAGCCAATCCCCAATTGATGGGCATCAGTTCAATTTCCAATTCTTAGCCACCACAAAAAAAAGCTGCTGTAAATATTTTTGTACAAATAGGTCCTTTTCCCTTTTTTGGATGTCTTTGGGATATAGACCCACTAGTGGTATTGCTGGATCAAAGGGTATGCATAGTTTTATAGCCCTTTGGCCATAGTTTCAAATTGTTCTTCAGAAAGGTTGGATCAGTTTACAACTCTACCAACCGAGCATTAGTGTCTCAGTTTTCCCGCGCCCCCTCCAGCATCCAACATTTTCCTTTTTGTTATATTAGCCAATCTGATAGAGATGAAGTGGTACCTCAGAGTTGTTTTAATTTGCATTTCTATGATCAATATTGATTTAGAGCACATTGCTATTTTAAACCTAAAAGGTTCTCTGTCCTAACTATGCCGGATACTGCTAACATAGGAACACAAAAAATCCAAAGAATTAGAACATCTGCACCTTCCTTGATTTTCCAATTTTTTATGACACTCTGTATTAAGTTTTTTTCTCTACAAGCAATAAATTGTCTTAATGGATAAATATTTCATCCCCTTGTACAAGGTATAAAACCTTCTGCATAAAATTTACTCTTTAAGGAGAGAAATCTAATTCTCAATTTTGGCCTTCTTGAGTCTCTCTTCCTTGCAATTACAATAAAGCTTATTGCTGATCATAATTCATTATGTAAGTGAATTTTTTTCATTAACCATATAACTATTGCTGGCAGGGTAACATATTTAGGGTTGTATCCATTGACATCATACTTTAAATTAGTTCATTAGACAATATCACAGCTAGCGGAGGGACCTGTTGGGAATAATCCATAAGAACAATTTGGTAGGAGAGGAATGGAGCGTAGGGTACTCTTTACAGAAAGCAGGCATGGGTGAAGGGGTTTCCAAGTAGAATGGGTCAGCATGATGGCAATGAATATTGGTCAAGATTGTGCCCTAATCAGGCTGTGTATTTCCTTAACTATGTGATAGGGTTTGAGGAATCCACTAATATTTATATATTTTTTTTAAAAACCCCTTTCTTCTGTTTTAAAATATGCAGAAAAAAAATTAAAAAAGGAAAACCTCAGTAAGAAGAAAGTTTTAAAACAAAACAAGGTCATAAATTTGGTAGAGAAAATCTCTTTAAATATTAACACAGATATCTAAGAGGAAGGGAAGATTATCTAGAATGAGTGATATTGCAGTGTGGTTGTCAAGGAAACCTTTTAAATGTTAGTCAGAGACTACAAAGGAATTTGACACTGACCAGGAAGTTGCCCTGGGACATGGACTTTAGTTTTCCTACTTTGCCATGAGAAAATCAACTAGAAAGATTGATGGGAAATGTTTTCAACAAAGCTAAGGAAGAGAGAAAACCACATCCCTAAAGTAAGTCCAGTTCTTTCTTGGAAGGACTGGATGTATATATTTTAGAAGTATCCAGATAGAACTAACTGATAATTCAAAGGGAAGAAATTCATGCCTTCTCTCTATTAATTACTAGGTCAACCAGAGTGAATAAAGGAGGTTAAGATTTTTTGACATTGGCTTGAAGTACCAAAACTAAATGAACAATGTGAATAAGGAGAACTAGACAGAAACTATACATAGATAAAAGGCCCAGGGTAATTTGAAAAAAAAATTGAAACAAGACTTATTTGTTTTATGAAGTAAAGTAGATAACCAACAATGGTTTATTTAAAGTGATAAGTAACAATTCTAATTTAGAGAAGCTTCTTATATCCTTCAGTTTATGTTTCTTTAAATCTTGCCTTAAATTCTAGTTCCTCTTATTATTGTATAACAATATTACTATTTATGTTAACTTGATATTAATGCTATCTTAATAGAACAAATGTAATTTTGGTCCTCTTTTCTTCTCATTGCAAAATGAGAGAATTAGACTAGATGATTTGCAAGATTCCTTCCATTTCTATCATTCTGTGATTCTGTCAATCCTGAGACTAGATTATGTTCTTATCCATTTCCAGACTCTGGGCATTTTCACTGGCTATCCTCCATGCCTGAATGCTTTCCTTCATCATCTCTACCTATTGGTTTCCCTGGCTTCCTTCAAATCTCAGCTAAAATCCCATCTTCTACAAAAAACCTTTCTGGATCCCTGCTTAATGCTAATGCCTTCCCACTGGTGATCTCCAACTTAACATGTGAATAGTTTGTTTGTGCATAGTTATTTTCATGTTCTCTCCGCAAAAGGTTGTGAGCTCCTTGAGAGGAAGGAATGTCATTTGCTTTTGTTTGTATACTGGCACTTAGCATAGCACCTGGCACGTGGTAGGCACTTAATAAATGCTTATTGGCTGACTAGCTGATTATTCTTTTTTAATAATATATTTTCCCAATTACATGTAAAAATACTTTTTAACATTTGTTGGGTTTTTTTGAGTTCCAAATTCTATCCCTTCCTCCTTCCCTCATCCCCTTCCTCTCCCCTTAGATGGCAAGCAATCTGATATAGGTTATACATATGCAATCATGTAAAACATTTCCACACTAGTCATTTTGTGGGAGAAAACAAAGAAGAAAGAAAGAAAGAAAGAAAGAAAGAAAGAAAGAAAGAAAGAAAGAAAGAAAGAAAGAAAGAAAAGAAGGAAGGAAGGAAAGAAAGAAGGAAGGAAGGAAGGAAAGAAAGAAGAAAAGAAAGAAGGAAGAAAGAAAGAAAGGAAAGAAGGAAGGAAAAGAAAGAAAGGAAGAAAGAAAAAGAAAGGAAGGAAGGAAGGAAGAAAGAAAGAAAGAAGGAAGGAAGGAAAGGAAGGAAGGAAAGAAAGAAAGGAAAGAAGGAAGAAAGAAAGAAAAGAAAGAAAGAAAGAAAGAAAGAAAGAAAGAAAGAAAGAAAGAAAGAAAGAAAGAAAGAAAGAAAGGAAGGAAGGAAGGAAGAAAGAAAGAAAAAGAAAGAAAGAAAGAAAAAGAAAGAAAGGAAAGAAGGAAGGAAGGAAGAAAGAAAGAAAAAGAAAGAAAGGAAGAAAGGAAGGAAGGAAAGAAAGAAAGAAAGAAAGAAAGAAAGAAAGAAAGAAAGAAAGAA